>NC_071468.1:14136082-14447425 GCF_028500815.1 Rissa tridactyla | reverse complement strand
AACATGACATATATGCACAAATACCTATGGGCTTGTTAGTGCCTCCATAGCGATGTGCTGTCAGCAGTGTATTTCTACTGCATATGACCTTGCAATATTTAC
Organism: Rissa tridactyla; assembly: GCF_028500815.1. Taxonomy (NCBI): domain Eukaryota; kingdom Metazoa; phylum Chordata; class Aves; order Charadriiformes; family Laridae; genus Rissa; species Rissa tridactyla. Next base: position 14,447,323 of record NC_071468.1, on the reverse strand, counting down.
CTTTATCTAAAAGGAAAAGAGGGAGGGAGAGTTATTCAGTGAAGCTTGGGTATCTCCTGTAACCTTTTTGGACTCTTTGCAACCACTTCGTAACAGCCCATAGCACATTCGCTCTTTGTAGGACTCAGGTTATTGAAAAGCAATAGCGGTAAATCCTATGCGGCTGGATGTCACAAGAAATAGGAGAACTCTTTCTTTGCTCTTCAGTGTTGTATTACAGCTTACATGTCTGCTGCTTCCACTAGCTTATTCCTAGGGGAGTTTATTTTCCATCCTTAAAAGAAGGCTGTCAGACTGATTTAAGGCCAGAAGTGATGCTTTCAAAAAAACATGGATTTACTGAACCTTAGATCATTTGACAGGTGGTCATAAGGTTTTGTTTGAAGTCAAGGAAAGCAAAATCTTGTCTGTGTTTAAATAACTTATCCCTTGCCACAAGTTTTGGCAGCCTCGTGCTAATTCCACCAATTAGGAAAGGGAGGCAGCATAGTCATGCAAAGAAAACTGACCTGCAGGTGAAATACAAAATGTAGGCAAATTACATGAATGGTGTAAAAGTGAATTAACAGGTAAGATCTTTCCTCTCATAATAATATGATGATTTACAGTACAGGCTTTTAGAAGCAGTCTTATTAAAACTAAGTCCTAAGCATCTTTCCTTGTTGCTCTGTAGAACACCAGTGACCTTTGTGAATTTAAAGACAACATGGATGGTTTCCCAAAACTACCTTAAATTCACTGTACTTGTTTTTGACTTTCATCTATAACATACAACATATAACATAAAACGCTGCACCACTTTACCATAATGCATCAGTTTGTGAAATTAGGTGTTTCTACTAGTGCTTCACTAGCAGGTAAGTCATTTGTTGTCAGAGTGAAAAGCTGAGGGCAAGGATAGTTGTGTTTAAGGTAAGCTGTCCCCACTCATGGGCCAGATCTCTTTGGGCTCCTAAGTCACTTCTGTACCTCTTGCACATGCAATGCAATGTACCTGTTCATTTCAAAAGTAACATTCACTGGGGTTTTTTTTCTCCATAGGGATAAGTACTAGGACTTTTAAGGCTTAGTGCAGTTAAAATCTGACTGCACTGAGGTCAAAATCCACTACGTACCTGCAGTAGAGGAAGCACACGAGTTTCATTTACACCACCTCACCAAAATGTTTTGCTTCAGTACTGATAATGGTAATGGCTTTGTGATGAGGACTCACTGAAACCATCAGCTGGATCACTCTGCCAGGCAGAGCCAGGTTCTAAACTCATGAGTTGCTGTCCTGGGCTCTGTAAAATCCATGTTATGAGCACAATCCATTTCCAATTCACCTTGTCATCCAGTCCTTGTTCTGTTATCTCCAGGCTAAGACTAAAATAGGGAGATAGTCTTTTAACAAGACTACTAAGACTAATAAGTTCTATCAGTCTACAGCCAATAGAAAACAAATAGAATGGAATTTCTCTTTTATGCTATATCTTAGGGAAGTTAAAAGAGGATGGAATAATTGTAACCAAATAAATACACAAGTCATAATCTTCTCAGCATAACTATCCCTGTTTCTAGAAAATTAGAATGTCAATGAGCTAAAGGTAATTTGTTCAGAATGCCAACAGAATGATAAGTCTGACTATTTGATTTTTCTTCTCTCCTTAGGTAGTTTCAGTAAGTCTGAAAAGTGAATGCACTTGATCAGAAGAGCCTAGTACCACTTTGCAGATACACCTGCAGCCAGTTTTCCCCCAGCAATAATGTATGTGACTTCCTTAGTTTGATGTTGATACAGAAATGCTTGGTAGGGCTGTGATGACATTTCAGAGATGTTTAAGTATTCTTTTCTGATTGTTCCATGAAGCAGAAAACTTCTATGATGTCTAACAGGTAGTGCTATTTAATTGAATTTCATGTAAAATTTATCCATTATAGCTAGGCTTTATGTTGTCCAAATTTGTTATTTTTTAAGGTACACGTTTATCTCTTGAGAAGTAGCATTGATTTAAAAAGGCATACTGAAGGTAGGATTACAAGATGTGGGATGATTGGCATGCGCTGTTCAGTGGGCAGATCCCCTGTGGCTGTGTTTTTTGTTTATAGAGCAAAAGAGCTGTACGGTTTTTCATCCATAATGTTCATCGAGAGCTTGAACGTCTACAATTTGTACTCAAGTGAAACCCACATTGAAGCCCTGAGGGTATTTGCCTGCAAGAAAAGTGGAGGGCTTGGTTGTCTGCACTGGAAAAAGCAGTGTCCTTAATATTCCAATCAGTTCATTGTATGGGGGTTGGAACTAGATGATATTTAAAGTCCCTTCCAACGCAAACCGTTCTATCATTCAGAGCCAAAGAGTGTGATAGGTAGTTTACAGAATAAGAGGAAATTTCTAAGTGAATCACAGCGCCCTTGCAGTAAGAATAGCAAATTGAAGAGATGAGGCACAGGAATTATGGTTTGGTATTGTAGCAAAAATATTTTTAAATACGTGTGCTTTGGTGGTCACTCTTGACATGACTGAAACTCCTTTTTGTTTCCTTGTCTGTTGTTGTCACTATCTATTCATAGCTGCCAGCTGTCTTTTCCCTCATTCTCTTGGACTCCTTGGTGCAACGCCTTTCTAAGGTATTCTCTGTAATGAAGTCTGGCTTTCAGTGAGATTCCTAGTCCCTATGAGGAAAAAAAAGTATTTAAAATGATCCATTGGTCTTCCTTGGTACACATTAAAGCATTTTTAGAAGGGCATGACAACACAACCTCATGACAGGTGATACTAGGAAGGTGAAATTACTCAGCACCTTCTTTTTGCTGCATTTTTCAGGCCAAGACTGCTCCCAGGCCTTGTCATGTAACAGGAATGGGGCAGCCAGCACTGGGAGAGCACAAAATTAGGGACTACACAGAAAAGCTAGATGCATTCAAATCCCTGTGACTGGGTAAACCCAAAGGTGCTATAAAAGTAAGCTGAAGTTAGTGTCTAAAATCTATAAGAAATTGTTGCAAGGGAAGGAATCCCTGACGATCTGAAAAAGCTAGCAGTATGTTCATTTCTGTGAAGGGCAAAATGGAGAACTTGGAGAACTACAGTCTGATCTGCCTCATATCAGTCCTTAGAAAGATCATGGAGCATGTCCTCTTGGACTCCATTCCCAAACAGGTAGAGGACAATAAAATAGTTTGGAATAGTCAGCATGGATTGGCCAAGGATAAATCATAGGTCACTGGCCTTGATGGTCTTCTGTGTCAAATGACTGGCCGTGTGAGCAACGGAGAACCGTGGATGCTCTTCACCTTGACTTCAATAAAGCTTTAGGCACCATCATCCCCAGCACTCTCATATGGGAGCTGAGGAGGTCTGGGAGGGTGAACAGCCTGTTGGGAAAGTTGAAAAGTGTCTGGGTTGTTGGGCTCAGAGGCTAATAATACATGGTGACTTCATGTCTAGTGGCAGCCAGCATAAAGCAGAGCTGCCCACAGAAGCCAGTATTGGGGCTGGTAGTGCTCAGTATCCTCATCTGTGACCTGCATGATGAGACACTGGTCAAATTTCTAGATGATCCTCAATGGGGAGGACAGGGCACTTGGATGATGCACTGAATGGCAGAGCTTTGCTCCAGAGGGACCTTGGTAAGCTTGAGGATTGGGCTAACAGGAGCCTTGTGGAGCCACTTGAAGTGAGAAGCTCTGCCGTTGGGACAGGTCCTGACAGTGCAGCATCAGGTCAAGGGGGATGTGGAGTAACTGTCAGGGCCTAGTGGAGGCTGCCTGTGTGTTCAGGGGACTGGTAGCACGTCCCCCTGTGGAGAGGTGGATGGAGCTGAGCTTACTTAGGCTGGAAAGGGGTATCTGAGACATGAGCTAGTAGTAGCCTACAACCACCCAATGGAGAGATACAAAGACAGCAGACCCAAATTTTTCTCAGCAGTAACAGATAATAAAAGAGGCAGTGGTGACAGTTTGCTGTTTGTGAGGCCCAGATTGGACTTCAGGAAAGACTTTCACCAGGAAGCGGGGAGCTGGAACAGGTTACACAGAGAGGCTGTCAAATCTCCATGCCCAGAGTCTTTTGAGACTTGGCTGAGCAAAGCCACAGCTGCTCTCATGTAATGTTGGTGATGGTCTTGTTCAGAGCAGGTTGTTGGACCGAGACCTGCACAGGGGCCTTCCAGTTCATGTGGTTCAGTGATCTTGTTGTAAAACAGTGACAGCACTGGGTGGATCTTCTCCTTCCTTGTGCTGGAAGGCCAGAGGCCAGAACCGAGACAAGATAGCTGGAGTCCAGTCTATTGAGATCTGATCTCACCAGGATATGTAACCTTCATCTGAACCATCCTCCTTCCTTCACCTATGCCACTATCTTTAGAATAGGAAGGAGAATCTGTTTTATTTCATTAACAAGGCAGGTTAGGTAGAATTTTAATTAAAGAGCTAACTGCAAGAAACAGATGAAACCAGCTCTTTCAAATTAACATTGCTGTTGTAAATAATATTGTTGGCACTTGAGCAGTTCAAACTACTAATTCTGTGATGCCTGATTTTACTGCATTAAGGAGGCAAGCCCCTCACTTTTGTGCTATCTTTTCCAATTTGAAAAATGGATTTTTAGAGTCCTGAGATTTAATCAGTTAATGTTTGTGCAATATTTTGAATTTATAAAATGCTATCTAAATGTGAAGTTTAACTGTGTTGTTGGAGAACGCTTTTTGTAAGTGATCTGAAGGCCCAGGGAAAATTCATCGGATGTAAGCTCCTGGACTCCTATTCTCTTTCATTGATTGCCACGTCATTTGTCAGCATGTCTGTCAATGTTGAGAGAAGCTCTAACCCATTGTCAGACCTAGGGGAAAGGGTCGTTGTCCTCTCACTTGTCTGCTCCTTGACAAGTGGTGTGTGGGTGAAGCTTGCTTTTTTCCTATACATGAATGTCAAGTGGGTTTTTTGAATTCGCAGAAGGAAAGCCAGCAGCCATTGCAATTTTCACAGGAGAGCAGAGTGGTCCTCAGAAGGTTTCTGCCATCTGCATTTCTTTCCATCCTATAATTGGTGTGCCAAGCCACTCTTCTCCCTTTTCATCCCTGCAATGATGACTTAGGAAAGCACAGAAAATATGAGTAAGCTCTGGAGCTAAAAGACGAGTGGATAGGGGTTTGCCAGGCAAAACTGGCATGCAGATCTGATAGTGCAGAACTGATAACTGAGTTACTGAAAGGCAGATTTGGGATGGAAGGGTGTGGACACTAGAGATGGAGGAAGGATGGCTGAGCCTCAGGATAGGCAGGGATTTGGCAACAGAAGTTTTATGCTATCAGGCATTCAACAAACTCTGGACAGGATCATCACCTTTCCCAATACATTTGGGGAGAGCTGGCCAACTAATTGTCTCCTGGTACCGTGTGCATGGATGTACATGTATGTATGTAGAGGAAAGGCTGACAAGGACAGATTAAAATGTATGAGACATTAAAATACACCATCTCCTCAAGATTTATCTTATTTATGATATCTGAGAACCAGTTTCATGATTCTCCAATGGTCTGAGTTATGACTCTTGAGCACTTAAAGCTGACATAATGGCAGCCTCTATGCGATGAGTTTAATCCTGGCACAGAATGAACAAGGAGGAGGACTACACCAAATAGATTTAATTATGCGCCTTCTCTTGTGGCTTTTCTAGTTCTTTGGGGGAATAACTCATAGTACTTGCTACTTGTTTAATGTGATCTCTGACGTTACTCAACTGTGAGTTGTTGCAACACCCGTTCTGTTCCAGGCATGTTTCTGTTCAGGTACTTGTGCATCAGAGTATTGTCAGACTTCTTAATTTTTAAGCTTTTAGCCTCCCGAGTGTAATCAAGTAAGCACACTTGAGAGCAAAGTGGTAACTAGAGGCACAGCATTGGGCTTCCTTTCACACTTCCCCTTAACTAGTCCGCACACTGTGAAGTACTGAACAGACGTTCTGCCTCTCTGTTTTTATTGACAGAACCAGCTTCCTCTTAGCTTTCCCTTTAGGTCGGTCTGTCTGTCTTGCTCGTGATAACAGGAAATTCTTGTATTCTCTAGTCTCAGAACAGAGATCTCAAAAGTAACTTGCCGTTTGCCTCTGTCAGCAGCAAAAGAGAAGATGCGTATTGGTTAATCAGCTGTGCAAGGCTGAATTATTTAAACACTCTTTTGTCATTGTCTATGAAAGATTTTAATTTCAGAATTGAATTTTAAGTTTTTAATTAACTAACTACTTTTTTTCAATTCAGTGCTTTTCAGCTGGGAGCAAACACTGCTGAGTCATTTAGGAATTGGGCTGTAAGAGCATCTGGCTCTAGCTCCCGTTATGGAAGGCGGTACCTGGAGCTTTTAATTGTTTTCTTCTTCTTCCTTCTGACTTTTTTCTTTTGAAAAACTGGATGTAAAATGCTTTGTTAGGAAAAACATCTTTTATTGTTGTCTGTCTAAAGTAAGTAGTGTGATGGGATTCAGCTTTCCAGATGGATATGCTAGGGAATATTGGATAACTGATAAATAGTAATAAAGTTTTAGAATAGTGTTCCTGTGGACACTATGCCTAAGTTTAGGGAAGCAACAGGGGAAACCTGTAAAAGAGTTGTTTGAAGGTCACTGCTAGGAGAGTGGTCTCTGTGTGTGTAAGGCTTCAGGGTTTCCTCTGAACAGGTAAATTAATAAGGAAAAAGGGAGGACTCCTGTCCTTCATAACTTTAAATTATGTTTCTTTCTATAGCACTGTTGCACTTCCCAAGGACCACAGTGAATACTGGTTGGTTGAGGGAGAAGATTTTACATGAGTGAAATATTTGAATTTAAGAGAAATCATATGGGGCAAATCAAATTTGCCTGATGCCTTAGTGAGAGGACAAAATTTTACTTTCTTTTGATTTGATGGATTATTTGCCTTCCTCTTTATATTTAGGAAATGAAAAATACTTGAAAAGGAGGTAATTTTAGAGACCCTTGACTTGCAGATCTCTGCTCTGATACCAATCTTGGCCACATGCTGTTTGCAGTTGTTTAATGTCTGCCTTAACTTGTCCATTTCTGTAATGTATTACGTGCCCACAAGAGTTAGTATGAATTCATTAGCGTTTCTGAATTGCTCTTGCATCACCTAGAGAAATGTGCTCACATACCTGCTAGGTATTAGAAGTGAAATCCTGGTTCTATTTAAGCTAATAGCAAGAACTCTGATGGACTTCAAAAGAGGTAAGATATCATCCAATTACCATAATTAGATTGTTAAGAATTGTTCAGCTCCAAATTTTGTAATAATTCAAAGGCTGTTACCTTCATGAATTTTAAGTTAGATGCAAGTATAGCATGTTGCAAATCTTCTGGTGCTTATGCAGTCACATTGCACTCAGCACTGGAGACTATTCACATTCTTAGTGTTCAGCACATTTTGGAGCCTTGATGAGGCAATTAGGAAATCCGTATAAATAAGCCTAGAAAAAGTATAATGGTATCTTTTCTTAATGTTGTCATTCAGGTAGTGCCTGGTTCTTCCATGGCTTTTGCCAACTACTGAGCTCCTGCTATGAGAGTTTTGCTTGAATAGTTAATTTGGAAGTTGGGTGTAAAATGAAGAATCCATCCATCTGTGGGATGTTTTGTGATACTAGTGGAAACATTCTTTCCAGTCAGCATCTCCAAAGACCATAAAACTTGATTTAAATTTTTTTTTCTACTGTACAGTCCCCAACAGACGTTGACTGTTAATAGTTTTTACAGCTCTAATTTAATCTGGTAGAGTATTGAGCTTGTACATGAAAGGTAATAAAATCCCTTTAGTAGGAAGATGGAGTTTATGTTCAGAATAAGAATCTATCAGTTTTGCAAAGGATTGTTGAATTGCTGCTTTATAACTGTGATCACATTAATTCAGTTTAGCTGTGTTTTGAGCCTTGCTTTTCAAGACAGTAAGTTAAAATAACAAAACTATGGTTTTTGGTTATTAGGGAAGAAATCTGCTTGAATTGGCATGGGGACACTTTAATTTGTATCAGGTATCTGGATGTCTGCTCTGTGTGTATTGTTGGCTTGGGTATGTTGCTAAATATTATTTTCAAATAATGTGAACCTCCCTTTTCATGAATTCTAATGCATGCCACTTTTGTAACCGTTTTTTATGTCCCATTGCCCTGTTTGATGTCATGTCTTTAGGATCTTACTCAATTGTGTGATATCAGGTATACAAGAATATCTCATGCTTGAAATCCTAGACCCTCAGGTGCAAGCTGAGGAGTTGCCTCCGTGTATTTGTCCCAGAAGAGCTGGTTGCCATTTTCTGCAGTGAATGCTTTCCTTATTTTCCACTGTAAATTCTCAGGCTGCTGTCCTTTTGGGCTGCAGCTGTCTTTCCTAGACTGCTACCTCAGAAAGGTCAAAGGATGCAATAGGGTGCACTGACCTTGCTGAGTATCATGAGGTTGTTTAGCAGAAGAACCTGACCTGGCTTTTTACTGTGTCTACCCTGAGATCGACTAGGAAGGATTTAGAGATGAGCAGTTAGCAGAGTACATTCAAAGCTATTGGGTAGTTTTCAGATGACCAGCTTTTAAAGGGGTTAGTAATAGGATACTAAGTTTGCCCAGTTCCTAGGGCCAAGCGATGGCTCTGACTTATGAACATCTCAGGGTTTCCTCAGTGTTCTCACTGGCATGAGTTTCTTGTTTTATGCACCAGTATCAGACAAGCATGTTGGGCCAAAGATTGCAGGAATGGTCTTCATTGCTGGTGTGGTTTTGAGTCTTACCCCTTTATTTGAAAGCTTCTTTTGACGGGTGCTTTATTCATAGTGTATCTGTACATGCATAGTAGATTAGCATCAGTTTTCTTCTTTACAAATATCTCTGTTACCTCATTAGTTCTGAACAGAGCTACTTGAAGCTGTCTTCATCATCTCAAAAACATCTTGCTACTAAACTGATAAGCCATCCTTCCCTTTTTGTGACATGAATGTTAAAATGTTGTAAACAAGCTTCCAAAGGATCAACAGCATTTTTTTCATGCAGGATATATTAATTTGTCTTGTAATATTCATTTTATGTCAACTGCAGTAATTCCCTGTGCTCAAGCATAAGTACCTTTTCATGTGTGTTTGTCTGAAGTGACAGCAAGTTGCCAGAGATGTTATCAGACACAACACATGAGGATCAGGAAAACCCTTGCGTTATGACTGCAGGTATTAAAAATGTAGGGAAAAATATTATTAGAAGCTGAGTACTATTGATAGGTTTCTCTCAGAGTTTAGGGGGAATGAGGAAAATAAAGTATTTGCAATTTAGAATAGCAGTTTCTGAAATGCCACAGAGCAATATCAGCTTGTAGGGTTTCAGTCACAAAATGCAAACACAAGTGTATTTGGTGTAGAAGCCTGAATGCTGTTCGCACTGCAACCACATGGTTCTGTGTGATGATGATGAATGAGCTCAGGACCCAGGAAGTGCTAAGTGCCGCAGTCTGTGGCTGTATATCTAGTTACAATGTGATTATTTTAACTGCATCTCTTTAATATCAGCATTGCGTTGTGCTGCCAGAGTCCAATTTAAGCCCTGTTGCGGAAGACTCCTGAAATGACTTATTGGTGAACATCTTTCTGAAAAGCGAATAGACCCTTCAGAGTCCTGAGCGGTAGAACGTGACACTGGCAGCATGTACCATGAAGGGGCCTTTCATCTCAGCTTATATCCCTTGATATCTAAATAGCAGCAGAAGTTTGTTTGAAGCTACAGTGCTTTTTCTAGTTATTCACCGGGGAAGATCCCAAGAGCCTTATTAGAGTTGCAAGCTAATAGGAAAAAATAAGTGCAAGGAAATTATATCTGGAACCTTAGAGTCTTATGGGTCTACATAGTGATCTCAAATAGAGTGTGACACATGGATTCCCTCCCACCGGAGGGAAATACAAGAGAACACATAGCTTCTAATTTTGCCCAGCACGTCCATTGATATGAATCAGAATATTCTTCTATCCCTCAGCATGGATGAGGAATCGACCTCCATCTGATCTTTTCACTCTTTCTAAGTCTGATCCAGGTCTGATCCTGGAAATGGTGCTCATATTGATCCCGTGGGAGGCCATTGTGTGAAACAGTGGCAAGCAGTGACTGAGAGATTGTGCCTTTGAGGGGAAGAGAGGAGTATGAGGATTTGTGTTCAAAATGTATCATTTCACACTTCAGACACGTTAGTTATTCCTTTGCGGGGTTTGACACCATTGATTTCAGTAGCATAATTCCTGTCAACTTCAATGAAAGAGGGATTTGGGCCTCTGTTGGTGGGTTGTCATTGTGTATGTGCGTGTATGTATGCAGTCAACTAACAGACATGTTGTGTATGCTTTGGAGACAGCAAATTCATGAAATTGGGTTTGTCTTAATTGGTGTTTTGAGTCTGTTGCTTATGTGGAAAAGAGTATGTGCGATGTTAATGTACATTGTAGGTGTTAGGCCCAGCTACTCTAGGAACTTACCAGTCTGCTCTGCAATAAGCAGATGTAACTCATAGTATGTGGACAGGGATCTTTGGATTCTGCTGTGTAACAAAGCCTCTGCGCTCTCTGTGTGGTTTCATAGCAAGTACCCTGCAGTTCAACTTTGGAAACAGTTCCAGTAACACCAGAGTCAAATGCAGCTCTGATAGTTCTTTCCATAGCACTTATGGACTAGACAAGCAGTAAGACCAAAAAGCGAACACTGCAGCAGACAGGGAAGTCACCCATGAGATGGCTGGGCTTTTAAAAGCAAGAACAAAGTTATGCTTATTCTCTTCTTTTTTTAAATAAAAAAAAAAATAAAAAAAAATATTAAAAAGATAATCTGTCATAGCTCTAGTATTTTCCCATGTAGGTGATCTCCCCAAAAGTATGTACTAAGAGGACATTTCTGACAAGACTGTGTACTGGTGGTGAGGCATCACAGTGTAATAGCTGCATCCTTTGGAGCGATTTTCTAGGCACTGCTTCACAGCAGCGTAGTGTGGGGCTGTTCTCCTGCCTTCCTGGGAGAGTGTGGCAGGGTAGACCCCATCGTGGCAAAATTGTATTCCTTTTAGGAGTATAATTTAGTAGATAGAACTGCCCATGTGATGCGTAATAAACCACAATCGCAAAGTGTGAGCCCTGTAAATAGAGAGTAGAAATACAAAAGCCAGAACAAAGGAGGTTAGTGGCTACCTCACAAATTTGCTGTAGCAGCTAGCCTTGTTTGCTGCTAGACTTCACTGACGTTTCAAACCTGGCCCCAAGTCAGAGCATAAGAGGGACTATCCCTGGAAGCTCTCTTTATTTAGAACCACTGCAAGAAAAGAAGGAATGAGAGCTACCTTTTATTTGTTATTTTAAAACTGACTCCCTGATGCAAGGCCGTAAGATGAGCAAATGGCTCTTGCACCTGGCAAGTTACCATCAGCAATTATTGCAGCGCTTAGTGTCTTTCTGCCACCAGCAGCAGTCTCTTTACTCCCTGTCATGTCACAGATTTCAGTATTCTTATGGGGATGGTACAATTAAAGCCACAAGATTTAGTGCTCTAATTCTCTTTTGTTTGCAACAAAAGGGAGAGACAGGGAAGGATGGTACATGTGGCTGGGTTTTTGTTTTTATTTTACTGACTAGCAAAAATACTGCATATATATAACTGTGACAATAATAGCGTTTGTTTAAACTCATCAAACCCTCCCGTTAGTAACTGGATTAAAGGCTCTTATTTCACATGAAGGAGTTTTGTTATTAAAAAACAAATAAATGCTGCTACATTTCACTCCTCTCCGTTTACAAATCTTGACATCTGAGCAGGCTGTACCTTATGTATTTGTGCATGTTTCTTTCAGTACTAATGTTTTCTAGTTTTAGATATGTCATTAATGTGATCCCAATGTCAAGAACACTGTTTTTGACAAGGGTGTCAAAAATGCTGCTTATGATAAATGTCTGTATGGGAGGGAAACGTGGTGGTTGACAGGCATCCAGGTTTCATTTTTAGCCCTTCCATTATTACCCTGTGTGTGACCTAGATGAATTGACAAATCAGACTTTTTCAAAGGGGACATCTGTGAGCACGAGTGCAATTCCCTTGTTCTAAACCTGCATCTGACCATGAGATATTCAAATCTGAGCTCTTGACCCTCAGTTCAGTGGAGAGAAATGGGAACTACCAAAGGACAATTCACCAGATCCATTTTAGGATGAGGTGAACTACCACAGGAGCTCAGGATGGCTGGTTTGCACCTTGTGGTCCACAGCTTAGACACCAAGGTGAAAGCAAGCAGGGACCATTTGTGGCCCCTCCACAGGATTTTGGGCACCCTGGATCTCAGCTGAGCCATGCTCAGTGATGTGGAAAATCATTCCTCTGAATATTCAACCTTGGTATTTTCAAAAACAAGCTGCTGCTCCTGCTAAAATTCATGCTCACTTAAAAAGAGGTTTAAATTACAGCCCTGTTGAGCCTTAGTTTCTCTCTATGAAATTAAACTGTTCATCAGATCTGCACGTTTTAACGGACAGGCTTTATTAGTGGACTCTCCAGGAGATGAAATCTCATTGTCTTGATTATCTGATCAGTCTTGCTAGAATCTTTGGAATATCACATTTTTTCTTGCTTCGGGGATTGGTCCCGTTCATTTACCTAACTGGACCTTTCATTTACCAACTACACACCCCAGTGTGCTTGCTCTGTGGACAAATTGGTAAACTGGTCAGCTGCCAAAACAGAGTCATTTGACTTACCTGAAATGAGCAACAGTGTGATGAAAATACATTAACTCCGTCCCACTGGATAAGCCTCAGATTGTATTGAAATAGAATTAGGCCAAGGAAGTCAATGTACTGGATAATAATGAAATATTTAATATGGATTAGCCACATATGAAATTAATACATTAGAATGAATTGCTGAAGAAATAAAATTATGTCAGGCCTTTATCCTGACTCTAATGACTTAAAATGCTGCACTCTTCTGTTTATAGAAGAGCAAAAGTAAAGTTATTGAATTTGTGTTCTTTATTTAGGTGAGAGAAATAGGTATAAAGTATTATGTAAAAAACTTAAATATATATATATATATATATAAAAAAGAGCTGTCAAGTCAGGATCCTATTGAAGCAAGGCCATAATGTTTGGGTCTGGACTACGCCTGAGAGGTTACAGAGATGGGGTTGAAGTCCAGGAAAAATAGCTATATGAAGGCAAGAATCTGAACTAAAACTCCTTAATCACCTGCCTGGGCTTAACTTTGGAAGTCTCTTGGTTGATTGAGTTTTATTGTTACTGTTTGTTATTTTTCCCTGCCCTTAATATTTATGGCTTTTTCCACGTATGACTTTTCTTCTGGGAGTTAAATCTAAATGTAATTTTTGTTTTGGACCATCTAAAGGTGAGTTGAAATGTTGCCTGCCTGGGAAGATCTTAATGGGTTTAATATGAAATGAGCAAACTTTTCAAACTAGTTGACAAAGATAATCTTTGACTGGGAGGTACGGAAGGGCTGCAGAGTGAGCTGTGGCATAAAAATTACAAGTGTTCACCTTCACTCTGTGAGGCTTATTGGTTTTTTTTTTGTTCTTAAAGCTTTCTTGTTGCCTCGTCTGTTCTAGGTTCGTTTCTGTTTCTCAATGCATCAGAGAGGCCAAGCCCCATCATCCTAAGCCCTTGGCTGAGGAGCAGCAGTGACCAATGCATAGTTCAAGTGGCTGTTTATAAGTTTTACCAGCAGAGCGGAGAATATGTTGCTCGTGTCCTTCCCATTGATGAAAGCAGCGGTGAAATCTTATCAGCGAAGAGTCCAGAGAAACATGGGTAAGTCTCATCCTCTCATTTGACTCGCAGCTGAAGTTGAGAAGAATCACAGGATTGTGTAGCAGTACAGCCACAAAATACATGCTGCACGTCTGCTAAGGGGAGCAGGACACCACACTGGGTAGATGTTTGTCTTGCCTGGGTCTAAATTATTGTGTAAGCTGGAGACTGGTGGTTATTTTAACATACAAAGCATCACCAAACTGCTGGATCCACATAGCAGTGAATCTCAAGTCCACATCATCTTTATTCTCAGTGCTTGCAAGTACAGACATAGTGTGCGTACTCATCCTAAGCTTAATGCTTTTCTGTCTAATTCTCTCTGTCTGGTTTCTTTTTACTGCTTCTTTACCCAAGTATACTATTGGGCTTAGAATATCTACTGAGTCTTTGCAGTTTCATGTGCCTGTGTACATTTTAAGTTTTGTCTTGCATTTGTGCTCTTTTAAATGCCATTTCTTGTCAATAAAGCTCAGAGCTGCTGCCGGAGGAGGAAAGCTTTTGATCTTTCAAGGGTGCAACTGTTTGAAATGTTTTATCCTCTTTTTGCAATTAATCTTAATTGTTGACGACGTCTTAATTTGTCAGACTTCCTGTGCATTCTTTTAAATATTAGTTAGCAGCAAAACAGAAGGAGGTGAACACAACATTTCAAAATGCTGTAGTAGTGGAGTAATTTAGGATTGAATTTGGATATATCTAAGGCTAATGTTCTACCTGTTCTATATACTGCATGTTTTAATTTTTATTTTTTACTTCTGCTGTGAAACGTGTGTTAAGAAGCATAGTTTTTACTAAGCATCTCAAATGTTCTTTGTTTTGATGTGATAGATTAGAGAGTTTCTAATGGCAAATCCTGCTGGCTTGTGCTTGTAACAAGGTGTGATTATCTGATTACTGTCTACAGCAAATTCTGTATTTTCCAGTAGCAAAAGGAGAACGCGCAATAAAAAACCTTACAGGAGATAACCTAACTCATAGAAACAGTTTGAATAGTTGTAATTCTCATATAACACACGGCCTATAAAAATGAGGAGGAGAGATTGTGTGTGGATCTAGATCATACTTAGTTCCAGCAACATAATCCAAATTGTAAATTACTGTCGATGTCTGGGGAAAGGTAATTAGGGGAGCCGCAGCAGCTGTCTTCTTCCTTAGCTCTTTGCAAATGCTGTGTTCTATGTCACAGCTAATAAACATGCTTTGTGCAAAGTGCCTCCTGCATTGGCAGTGCCACTGCTCCTTGGCACTTGCAAGGAACACTGCTGTGGGTGAAATGCTTTGCTGTGCTGTGTGGAGGAGCTCTATCTTGGATCTGTGGGCAGGCAGAGCTCACCGGGAGCACAGGCAAGTGCCAAATGTAGCAGCCTTGAAGGGAAAGGAAAGATCACTGAACTATGATAACAAATGCCTGCCTTTGCCATCTGCTGGAGACAGTATGGACTGCTCAGTTGTGCGTTGCAGATGGAGTTTGTCACCACGGTAAAGAGGCTCTGTGCTTTTAAAAGAGGGGGGTTTAGTTGCAGCTTGGCTATCCCATGTACATGCAAGGAGTGTAGCTTGCTCACCAAAAGCATTTCTGTGGCACATAGGGTAGTAAGGTTATGCCTGTGGCTTTTATGGTTTTGTATAGCTGACTCGTTGGTACTCTGTGTGCTATAAAACTTTGCAGTTGGAGCAACTGGCTAGTCCCTTTTTCCCCTTCTGGTCTTGTCTCTTCACTGTGAGAGGTAGTAACTCTTCCTCCAGCTCAGCAATGCAGAAAGGCTCTGATATTGTGCCCACATAAATGTCGCATAGGGATAGTTAAGTGTCTACCCACAGACTGCAGCCACAGGTGACAGGGTAGCAGTTTGTTATCATTTGCCCTGGACCTGCACTCCAGAACTTACGAGTGCTCCTCTGCTCTCTGTTTGCAGCAATAATATTTTATTATCCCAGCTCTGATAACAAAACATGCAAATCTCACTTTTGTAAAAATCATCTTTTCTTTAAATAGTAATCAACAATAGGTAATTGGAAGTCAAGAATAATTCAATAAAGTTCTTAAATGAACTAGCAATCCTACAGTAGAAATCTGTTCTGTTTAATATTTTATTTTGTCTTGGAAATTGCAAAGAATTTGTTTTGTAATGACTTCTTTGACCATGCTATAACCAAATGATTTCTAAAATTTTATAAGGATTTTTTAGCTCTGGGCGCAAGGTAATCGAATTCCTCAGTGATGAGCCTGTTCTAGAAATAAAAACACTTTAGTGTTTCACAGGTGACACTCCTTTGATTCTACGTGCTTTATATGTTGTTTTGCAAACAAGAGGTATAAAGTGTGCGTAGTTCCCAGTGACTTGTATGTGCAGTAGTGAGTCCATGCCATTGCTTAAAATCAAGTTCATAGCAGGAGGAGTATGTTTTATTGAAACAAATGTACCCGAAGGGTGGTAAAGCAATAAATTAATTCCAGGGTGTATTTTCTCATATCTTGAACTATGCACAGTGTTGGTACCTTTTTACCCTTTTTTCTTTTTTTTAAATGGCATAACCTGAGTTACATACATTAATATCTTACAAGGTCTTCACAGTTCACCTGCATTTACAAGAGAAAGAAGTAGATGCTGTCAGGAATTACTATTTCATTCAGGGTGAAACCAGACAAGCAAAGGTTTCGGTTGACAGCATTTGGAGCTGATTTTAAATAGAACATATGTAAAGCTATGTAATTGTATTAGTCAGGTAGAGACAGCATAGCACCCAGAATTTATTTGTTACTAGGGTTCAACCATGGTTTCTTTGTGTGCAAAACACCAGGTGTAATTTCGATAGATAATCAGCGTGCATAAAGACTTAAAGGCAGAACTAGAAATGTACTGTTTGCTTCTCTGGTCTCGTTCTCTACAAAAAAATAGCCCAAGCCTGTGGAATAGAATTGTCCCAATTCCATAACGAGGCATTAGTCATTACAGAGATTGTGTGGAAGATGTGTAGTTGTTTTATTTTATTTTTTATTTATTTTATTTACTTGACATATTTCACTGCAGCTGATCTATTGCATGTAGGAAGAAAGTGAGCTAATTTAAGATGCTTTACATAGCAATAGGATAGGGCAGATGGAACAGACACCAGGAAGAATATGCCAGAAGTGATAACTGCAAATGGTTCCTGTGTGGCGAAACACCAGAGGCTAGCAAAGGAATACTCATTTTGTATTATACAGAAACTTTGCCAAATTTCTACATAATATTTGCAACAATGCTTACCACTCAGAAGACAATTATGTCCTGGTTTATCAATTCAACAGAATTGTATACCTTTTTATTTTTTTTAAAGGGCAGAAAGATCTTACTCTGTATTTAATCTGTGGGCTTTGGAACACCTTTGGTTAGACCTTCTCTAATTTAGTTCCTAAGCAATCAGTAGGACTCTTCTATGGGGACAACACATTTACTGTATTCTGTTAGAATTAGATTTATTGCATGATGAGTTTATAGATGATCTGACTTTATGGATGTATTTTTGGATATGGTTACTCTCTTCTGGCATCTCTTACAATTCTGTTGTGTTTTGCAAGCGCCTGCGAGTGATATAGGGAGAGAATCAGTGCAGTGTTACCAAACCTTTGTAATGGCAAAAGAGTTATTATAATTCCTGACATGGAGCACAGCACTTTCTGATTTATCCCAAATACCTCTAGATGTGGGAACTGTCTTTTGCTGGTTTTCTGCTCCCATGGTGCTGTATATGATCCTTTCTTGTTGTTATTTAATGGACTTCCTTTTTTGTGTTACTGAAGGTGAGGAGGCAGCAAGTACATTTACGTAGCATATTGGCTATTTAGCAAAGCAGAGTTATTTCCACAATTTGAATGTTGATTTCTGGGTGCTTCTCAGGCTGTCACTGTGGCCACTGATTTCATTTCACTTCCTATTTGTTTTTCCATCTGTTAAATTTATAAATATAAAGCTAGTAAGATTGTAAATGTGCTTAGTTAAGCAGGGAAAACTCAAAGGAAAACTTGTCAACAAGGTCGGAGTTTGTAGTACAGGATTGATTTTTATTTCTTTTGATCTGTGTATTTCGGAGAAGTTAGAGTTGGGCAAGGACAAAAATATCATTCCTCATTTTAATCGCCATTATTATTTTACATCTCTACCTGCACTATTAATGGTAACTTGCAGTATTATATACTATATGTCAACTTTTAAATAAGCCCATAGCAAATGACAGTATAACTTCAATTTGGTCTTTCATTGCAGACCTCCCTCATCGCTAATTCTATAGTCATGTTGTTGCCCCCAAAATAATAATGTAACAAGTGGATCTTAATAGTGTTCACATGACAGAAGGTAATTGAGGCCTCCCTGAAGAGGGGAGACAGGGAAGGCACTCAGATCAGCTATCCAGCGGGAATACCAGGACGCCAGCCTTCTTCAGATGTAGATTCAAAAGATAAGATGTAAACTACTGGATTGAGTTAACTTCTGACATCTCTCCCGCATTTCCTGCATGAGCTGAGCACACTGCCTGTTGTGTCCTGTTGCTACTTTTTCCCCACAAAAAAGAGCAGGGTAGTTTCTCTTAGATACCTGTCTGTGTCTTTTTAGATTCTAATTGCGTTATATTAGTGGGACTTTATCTCTTTCTACAAATCCTTGCAACGCTTTAGAGGCAAAGGGAGGTTGAGGCTGTGGCACTGGCAGGTCAGCATGATATGTTCTGTCACCCCACACTTAGGGGATATGGACTGTAGAATCACTACATGGAAATGTTGGTACTGAACTATACACCCTTTGACTTAAGCATACCTAAAAAACTGCATAAAATGACTTTGCAAGCCACATGTGATTTTTGAGCTGCGAGTAGGATGTCTAGACTAGTCTAGAGCCTTAATCAAACTTGAGATTCATCTGAAGACTTCTTTGTAAATATGTTTAATAGAGGTGTCTGTTAAATAAAACCTGAGATCTGAGCATGCATGCATGAGCAAGGAAGCCATAAAATACTACTCTGTATAGCCAGTACTTTAGTAGGTACATACGTATTTCTGCACAGGGCACTTCCAACAGAGAAAAAGCACCTGTTTTTGAAGGTTACTACAAATCACGATAGGCTATTCCCTTTCTGGCATCTACAACTTCACTCAAGATTGATTGCATTGATAGATGTCAGGAAAAATAAATGAAGGAATCACTAGCATCTGTCACATTTGACCTTGGGGCTTGAAGTCTCTGAAGGTTATTTCTTGTACTAGTGGTGTTCCTTTTTTTGTTCTTTTGTAGTGTTTTGTTTTTTCTTTCTTTCCAATAACTTTACTTGCCTGTTTCACAGACCAGGGGCTTAGTAGAAGGAATTTACTTTCTTGGAACCCTTTAACCTTAAATGTATCTTTCTCGGGTTAGTGGTAATACAAATTTGCTTGGCTTTTTTGGTGGATGGGTTTTTTTTCTTCTTCTCCTTGAAAAACACTTTACTAAATTCAAGTCTTTGTTTTGCAAATGTCTGGACTAGGACTAAGAATAACAAAGACTAAAGTGTGTGTATTTGGGGTACTTCATATAGGCACTTAAACTCACTTTTAGGCATCAAAATATGTCTCAAAACATTTACAGCACATTTTACCCTCAGAGAATTCTAAATCAGGAGTTTAAGTCATTCAGTCTAAACTATACATTTGAAAAATTCAGATAATCCAGGAAAATAATCTGGATTTATGGATTCATTAGAAACTAAACTCGCCCGCCTTGGTGGGCAGGCACCACTAATCCGTACTTTTAGAGAAGAAACTTCAGTTGTTCTAGACAGAAAATTAGCACTTAAACTTTTCCTGTGCTGTTATCCACTAGCCAACTTTTAGTCCCTTTCAGTCTGTCAAATTAAATGCAAAGAAAGAAAAAGAGAAAAACAACAGAGATGATGTTGTCCCTTTTCCCCCTTCCTTTTTCAAAAGATACTGTCCTTGATACCTGTAAAGAACCAGTCCTTTTCATAGCAGACACTTGTATTTGGAAAGAAGTCTTTCATCTCCGCCTAACAAAACCTTGGTTCTTTCAGTGTCTGAAGACTAAAGCTGCAGAAAGCTTTAACTCTATTGGTTGTGGCACCTTGAGGAGTTCATCGCTAGTTTGTTTTCAATGGATGAGGAGATTTAAATCAAAACTCTTCAGAATGCATAAGGTGAAATGGAGCCCTACAAAGCTTTATGAAACAGTATGAACCTGATATACAAATGTCTGGAAAGATTGCTTTCCCATTCCACTTGAGCACTAGATTATGTAGATTAAGTTGTCAGTTCAGCACTAGAGGTAGGTACAAGTCTGTACACTTCTGCTTTAAACTCCTTAGTGGTTTTGCTGCTGATGAAGTACTATATTATTTCTTGAGATAAACGTGGATCCTTTGTGTAAATTTTATGCAGCATTGCGTAGAGTGTGCCTTATTTTTGCATGTAACCTCAAGTACAACAAAGCAGTAGCTGCAAACTGCTCCAGAAGGATTTACTGTATTATCAATTGAGATTGGACTGTAACAGTTTATTTCCTCTTACACGCATGTATATGGAAGCGAACTATTTATTACAAAGAATGATATATTAGTATTACCAGAAACTAAATTTTGAGTGCCATTCACTATTGTGGTATATCATACTGTTACACAACAATATTGTAGGACCTCCTGAACCAACCAAAGTCCTTTTTAAGTTGAAATAAAAGTAGCAAATGAGGCAAATTTTTGTCAAACATATCAAAATTTGGCAAATTACTTAACGCGTCGAGAAGAAAAATAAACTTATTTTTCAGGGTAAGTGTTCAGTTTTAGGGATACCTAGTGGAGTATCCTTTCCTGCTGCTTTTAACACAATGCTGAACACACTGTAGCAGAGGAAGGCTAAGTGATGAGCTGGATGTCCAGTGTGCACTGGCACAAGGATTCTTGTGGCTTCCCAAATAATTGCAGCACTTGTTGGTGACCTCCTTGGGATCTGGGAGCTGCTTCTATGCATGAAAGCCCAGAGGCTGGCATATCTGACTCTGTAGAAATGATGCCAAACTGACTACGGTAACAGAGTTGGGGCACCCTTAGAAGTGTGTATTTGTGTATTTGATGCTTTGTGTATTTGGTCTTTTGAAACCAAAGATTCCTTAATATAAATTATTTCTTATATGGCTGAAACAATTTCTTCAGACCACTCTGAGCAACCTAATCCACCTTTTATATTGTCCAAATCCTGTCACAAAACTCTGTCATCTTAAACTTTTATACTTTGTGTCCTTCAGAATTATTTGCAGGTTCCTCTCTTCTGGTTGTTATGCTAGTCTCACTTTCCAAAGTCTGGGGTTTCTCCCCCCGCCCCCATCATTCCTTTTAACTTGTTTCACTTATTTTATAGATCTCTTGTTTTGCTCTCTACCTGAGGCTTCTATTCAATTTTTAAAAGTCATCCCAAACTAATCTTTACAGCCCCATGTTGACACTAGCCCATGTTGCACTTCCTATCAGTGTAGACATGCCAGGATGAATTTCAGCTTCCTAAAACCTAAGCAAGCAAACAACATGCCACACATATGCACACCAGTCAGCCTCCTTTTCCCAAGCACATGCACACACTCTTTATCTTTCTTTTCTTTTCTTCGTTTAGGTGTCCTTTCTGCTGTACAGAATTGCAAACAGTCTCGTTAGGATCCTTTGCTACATAGCATCCAAGTGTGCTTTCCCACAGCCAAGATGCTTTCAACATTTGTTTTCAGAGACTAGGCAACACGCCTCATTAATATTGCCAGCCTTGTTTCTAGTTATTTTTCTGCTCCCCTCAAGCTAAGCTCCCTGTCATTCTGCTGCTGGCAAGGTTTTATAACTAGCCTGCGGTATAATTGCTTTCTGTATCTGCTACTTATTTTTGACCTTAAAAACCTTCTGAGTTCTGTGCAACCTGCTCTGTGGCTGTCCCACCCCGGAGCATGGTTTTGTCATTGCGCGCAATTTCCTTGGGGCTTTCCTTGCTAATGCTTGAAAATGTCCTTCTTATCCAAGGCAAATCTACCCTGCTGTATTAAGTACTATAGAAGATTTACAAGGTGTAGTAGTCCTCCCTTTGAATTCAGACAGAAATTATTAACTAGGTGCTGATAACCTTGCGAGACTTAGAAATCATGTCCTTGACCCATCCAGCTGCTAAGAGTGTTAGTGTAGTGGTAATGCAGTTGATTCTGCATTCTAAGCTACGTTCTCAGATGTTACTCTTAAATTATCTCAGTTCTGTTTCATGACTCACACCACAGGGTTCAAGTCCAGTAGGGCAGCTTTGCACCCTCACTTTAAAGAGCACTGTCTGTAATGCTGCCTTGCCAAAAATGGTGCCCTTTATTCTCAAGTGATGGTGTAAATCAGGTGTTTTCCCTTCAAGAAAGAAGAAAGAAAACTCTGATAAAGTTGACCACTAACTTACAATTTACTTCTGCGTATTAAAAAGAAATCAAAGATTTATTCAACAGGAATTTGCAAGTTAATTCTCAATAAATTCCCAACTGGAAAATTGAAGGGACTGAAGGCTAAGAAACTATGTAGATGCTGATGCTTGCTGCAGTGGCAGAGGAGGAGGAGCTTGGGGTTCTTTTCGTCAATTGAGGAAAGTACTGAACAGGCTTTCTTTCTGCAGGAATACAGTGAGGACTTGCGGTGTTTGACACCAGTGTGAAGCACTTTGCAGAGCTTTTAATTTAAAATTTTTGTACCGTATTTGTTAAATAATATTGCTGATGCCTGAAAGCAGTTTTCTGTCATTTTTCTGTCAAATAGCTACCTTTGTTTGCTTTGTTTTTTATGGCCCACATCTGTTACATTAGAAGTTATATTCCTGTAACAAAATACTGTCTCACGGGGCAAACCATTAATGTCAGCAGCTAGATTGGCAAAAACAAGGTTTTGGGTTGACACCAACACCAAAGGCACGGGTTTCAGGCAGGGTTGTCAGATCTGCTTTATACGCCGCTTTACACAGCGTATTTCTTGACTTGTGCACTGTGGCAGAAGGCTTTTTCATACACTGTGCTGAATAATGCTTATTCTTAAAATGGATCAATACAGCGAAGCCATGAGCGTTCATGGCCTGCACAGTAGCATTTTGGTATGTTGTATACAGAAATGAACAGTCCTCCGCATCGCATTTGGAAGTACTTGCCTTTTCCCTGTCTTTTTTGCAAGGGTAACAGATGTGGTCATCTGTTTTTCTTTATGGACATTGAGTTCTCTGAGTCACCGTGTACAGTTGCCAGCTCTTTATAAACGTCAGTCCGTAACCTTATGATATTTGTTGCCTGACTAAATATGATTTTCTATTGGAAATAGCAGCAATGAAGTTTGTTTACTGAATGTAATTGGAGCTTTTCCTGATCATCCCTGACTTGGCGTGCCATTCATGCTGATGGATTGAGGTCACAAAGACACATAATAAAGTTCCTTTTGACAAGACAAAGCTATTCTAATCGGGGACTTAAACCAGCAGCACGGTCTGCCATCCTTGATGAACTTCGCATGATGATTACACTGCAGAAGATCGGCACAATTCTAAATCTTTTACAAGGGAATGAAGTTTTTATGACTCCGCTTCATCTAACAAAGAGGACAAGCAGTAGAGTAAATGAGACAAACTCAGCTGTCTCTCATATTTAGATCAGTGGCCAGTTATTATGATGCCTTTATAAGAGAACAAAATTACACCAGGGGGAAGATTTTATCAAAATATTTATGTTGAAATACTTTTTAATAAAGAAGCCAAATAATCTGACTTTCTTCAGAATAAGAAAAATACAAAGTGTAGAAAAACTTACCCTATGTAATGTGCTTTCTCAGAGATGTTAAGATAACTTTAGTTAGAAGATTACTATCAGTATGTTAAGTGCAGTGGGTGACCTGATTATTTTTAGGATGTTAAACATCCTAAGAGTGTCTAGCTAAGTGTGCTACCACACCAGAAAATAAAAATGTGAGGTGATCCATCTGGATATTGTATCAGTTTGAATGGAGACAGTGTTCTCAAATCTAGCAACTGGTTTTTTGCATCTCTGCTGCTTTCCTTTCTAAACACCTGGCTTTCAGGAGGTCGTGGTGCGGGAAGCGTGGGCTAATGCTTTTGACAATTCAGATCCATATCAAAACCATGATGATTGCAATTTGTTATTATTTCATGCCAGATGAGCTATTCAGAGGCTCATTTCTTAGAGGTGTCTAGATAACATCTGACACAAGTTGATTTCCTTTATTTTTAAAGCCAGTTGTCTGGGAACTTGAGTTCCTTTCATTTCTTTAGGCAATTTCTCCAGGTCAAGGCTGGGGCGTGTATCTGGACTGTTTGAAAGGGAATTGACTCTGCTCTTACTATTTCTGTTTTAGATAGGGGGTTTTGATTGCCGGTGTCAAGGCAGTTGCAGTTGACGGTGCCTAGCAAAACAGCCCCTCTCAAACAATGAGCAATATTATCAACTTCAATGTTTATCAACAATCAGACCACTATCAATTTTTAAATTGTTTTTTCAAGAACATCTGGCTTTTTTTTTCCACTCACTGCTTGCTGCCAGTACTCTATTACAGAAGGAAAGAAAATCCTCTATAATTTTACTGACTTCTTTCCTTAATAATTTGAAAACAAAGAGAGTGGTGTTGTTTTGAACAACAGAATTTCTGTCTTTCCATCAGCTCTTTTATCTCTTCTCACTTATTCCCAGGGCTTCCTTGTTCCTTGCTCCCTCTATCTCAATATACTCTTCCCTTCTAGTTTTGTCTTACAGGCTTTTCTTCTAAACAGACGTTCCAGCTCCTCAGCAGGTCTTGTTCTCTCTCTCCCTTCGTCTTCCCTCCCTGTCTCTTGCTCCTGTCCTGCTTGCCTTTGCCTCAGGTATATTTCTTCTTCACGTGTTCTGGGTCCAAAGGCTGGGGAAGGCACAGAGCAGCTTCTTTTGGGTGCCCAGGTCTGGTACTGCTTGCTGCAGCCCAGAGTGAGTGCTGGACACCTTCCCTTGTGCAATTCAGCTGCCACTTCTGGAGGAAAATCTCTGCCAAGAGGACACAAGCACCAGCTTGTTGGAAGCTTGCAAACTGGCCTCACTGAGGTGAAAGGGCCATACAAATGAATCAAGTGATGCTATACATCACGCTTTCATCAAGTGATCTGAATGGCTCTTAAAAACATTAAAACCTGCTGAAGTAGGTGGTACTATACAGAAGGTCACATCGAGCATTTAAGACATATTCTAGCAGATCATTAGGGACGTTGGTATTCAATAGAAGTGTGGCTGAGCGGCACTGCGTTTATGGCATTATTTTTACTAGAAGGGTGCAGATTTTAATGGGAAGAAATAATGTTGATATCTGGATTTTCAGAGTCAAAGGAGTTGATTCCAGCAGAGATGTTAATGTGTACCGCCTTCACCTCAGGTGAGTGGCCTAGCACTGTTTGGGGAGCCAGCATTAATCTGCTGAATTTCAGCATACGCACAAAATCTAGATTCCGCATTTGCTGCAATGCAAAAACAGTTGTAGGGGCAAAGTTAAGAGAAAAAAAATGAATTGTTCATAGGCTAGGAAAATTCTAGCTCTGCATCTGCTTCTGAGTCCTCATCATGAGCAGTAAATGGCAGATACATGTCCACCCTGCAGAGGACGGGCATTGCACATACTCTTTACATGTTCTCTTCCTCTTTCCCCTCCCAGGTCTCCTTATTGCATTAATACTGCCACTACTAAGACATCAATGTCTGAATTGTGTCTAACTGAATTGTGAACATTTCTTTCTCAAATTAATCACTACCCAATCCCCATTTCATGTGCCTTTGGTGCCTGATTTTAATTGCCTTAAAGTAGAAAGCTTCAGTGAGCAGAGAAATTAAAATTGCAAAATCCTGATGGCTTTTTTTAGTTGAGTTATTTGCCTCTGCAGTCAGCTTGAGTAGTATGGGTTTTGGTTGTGGGTTTTTTTTTTTTCTTTCTTTTTCTTTTTTTTTTTTTTTGTGACTGAATGTCTTACTAGTTTTCCATTTCTGGCAGAACCGCAGGCTTAACTGCAATGGATAGGCTACATTTTAGCCTCCAGAACACAGAAAGTGTTCTGCGTTGCCTGCGTTCTGAGAGAGATGTTGCAAGTCAGTGAAATGAATTCTCCCTTTCTTTTGAAGGTGGACTTAGGAAGGAAACTGCCATTTGGAAAGGCTGAAACTCCTAATGTATAATGGAGTCTCAGGGATGTCATGGAGGGGGCAAAATGGGAATGAAGCACGTTGTATCCAACTGAAAAGCCAGAAATAATTTAAGACAGTCACACAATTTCTTTTATCGAGAAATTGTATCTTCCATTAAATCAGAACTTTTCATGGGAAAAGTTCAATTTTGATTAATGAAATATTGGTTTCTTGGACGAACCCCAAATACCCTGGATGTTGTTTTGCTGCCTTAGCTCATGCGCAAGAAAGTTTGTATGTCCGTTTTCACAGGGATGGTTCTCTAACCCTCTGAGGAGGCAGTATGTCTTCTCCAGCCACGATGTGGCATGCCATGGAAGTTGCATGACTTGAGGAGCATCATCATGAGTGCTGATGGGAAAACTCTTTGCACAAGGAATAACACCACGATTTGAGTGTCTGTCTGTGCCATAGAGAAATATGGCATCATAAGGGACTGCAATTGAATAATGAACTGACTCTGAGAGAAATACTGCAGGTCAGCTATATTAAGCAAAGTAAAACATGCTGATAAATGAATATCCATATTTTGCTTTAAAAATGCAACTGTGATGCTACTTTGCAAATTGTTTGGGCTTTTTGAACTTAATGAAGTGTAATAGCAAAGCCAGAGAGTCCCATGTTTTCTTAGACTTACGAGTAAAGTGGAGAAAAATCACTGTCGGGTAGGACAAGTTTATTAATTATTGAGTGAAAAAGGAGTTGTCTGTCAAATTACTAGATTTCAAATCAGAAATTTGTTGCCTTTTACTGACTTGTTTTGTGTCTAGGACTGATAGGACTGCTTTTTCTCACTATTGACTTCTTCTTAATGACTTCTACTTGTAGTCTTCGGTAATAATTTATGCCATGATCGTGTTCAGTTATTATCTACTGACTGGAAGGGTTTGTTTTACAAACAACTTTCATTGTAATGTAACTGTTCAGTTCTGGCACAGCAAGCCATGTTAATAACTTCTGCAGGTTAATGTCATTCTTTACTCAGCTGTTGCTCAATTATCCATCAGAAAGTATCTTGTTTTCTGTTCCTTGCCTGTGACAGCCCTAGTGAGAGTGGCTTGGGTTTGTGGGTTTTTTTGGCATTTAGGTGTAAAATGGATTTTGATGCCTTTTTACCTCAGGAAAGTATTTTAAACATCCTCTTGGAAAGCTCAGGATGTTCTTGAGGGGCAAAGACATAGCCTTTATTGACTGTCTTTTTATACAGTTACCCTTTTTGACCAGAATAGTGATTCGGAGTTGAAGATCCACAGGTTGTCTTTTTAAGGAAGAAAAGTTGGCAATGAAGCCAATGGTTTTGGTCATCCTGTTGATTTGAAAGCCTTGTGTTCCTGAAAACTGGATACGTCAAACACCATAAAAATTTATTGTTCACAGCTCATGTAGCCCAGAAGCTGCTCTAGTCTTGTTTCTGGGCTACTCAGTACTTACTCAGCTGTATTTTATGTTTGCACTTTTCTGTATATGATATTCCTGGTTTTCTTCCTGGTCGTCTTTCCCTCACATGTGCATTATACTATATACAGGAACTGGCCTTTTCTCTGACACTCCCTAAAAAAGTTGCTGTTTTTTCTCTCATTCTCTTTTTGCTTGATTTTATATGGAGTGAGGGATTTTTTTGTTTATGGGTTGGTCATTGCTTGTGCACATAGCGTGTGTGTGTGTGTGTGAGACACACGTGCATGCATGCATGCCTGCTGTTTCAACAGTCTGGTGCTGTATCTTCTTACATTCTTCATCCTGGAATGATTGCTGAAGGGTGGCTTTGCTGATCCTTATTCTCTTGTGGAAAAGCCGTCAGTGTCATGCAAGTCCCATCCATCTGCTAAGGAATGCAATTCTAAAATTATTTTTTAATGGTGTAGAAGAGGCATAAGCTCAATATGTTTTCAACCACAGAAGGAGAAGGAAGGGAGGGAGTGTTCCTCCAGCTCATTAATCAGAATGAGAATGAGAAATGGAAGCAGCTTCCTAGTCATTTACTATTTGCTCCGAAGTAAATCTATCTAAATATTAGTGCACTGATGATAGTAAAAAAAAAAAAAAAAAAAAAAGGGGGGGGGTGGCAGGGGAGGCAGGAAAAAAGCCTTGTCATTAGCTTGTCACGCTCTGTAGCAAGGTACATGGGAGACCAGAGATATATGTACTATGACATTTCTGTAATGAAAACTTGAGCAATAAAAGTAGTTTCTGCTATGTTCTGGAAAAGGAACTCTCAGAGGAAGCACATTAACAGTATTTCACATTACAAATTATTATTGCATATTCAGCTATTGTTTCAAATGAAAATTGTGTGTATTACAGGGCAAGGGAAGAAAGATACAGTTAGTATTTCTTCTGTAAGCAGAATTAAGATTTTATGCATCTGGCTATATCAGTTCTACCCTATAAATTTGAGTTAATACTTTCACTGAATGATGAGTCGCTTGTCCCTAGGATACTTGATGGACTTACACGTATAGTTCGGGTTACACTAATAGTGGCTGAATATGTGATTCTCGCTGTGTTTAAATGGAAGAAGGTATTCCAGTGTGAAAATGAGACTTGCTGGATATATAGTAAAGGGTGGTCTCCCACGTTGAATTTACAGACCTCATGATGTAGAAGTCGGATATTACCAAATAACGGTATTTGTGCTCTGAGCGCAAATTGCATTTTTCCCACCATGCCTAAACATTCTGAATTAATTAAGCACTTTGTTTCATCCACTCTCCTCTCTCCACCCGGGAGGGATGTGTATGTGGAAAGCTGGTTATTTTCATTACCTTCTTACACTGTAATTAATTTTATGACCTTGCACAGGAGGTCACAGTTGTCTTCACAACAATTTGGGACAAAGTTTAACATATCATTGAGAGTTTCTGTATTAAAGTGTTGCTAGCAGAAAGCTATTTCTGTGTTGTTAGAATGCTGATTTTTCTCTTTCCTCCTCTAGCCTCCTTCCTAGAGGAAGAACCGTCCCTTCGTCTTCATCTACCGTCCTCCCCCAACCTCCCTGGACCGCTTGGCTCCCTTTATGCTCCCAAGAAACAGCCTCCAGCTCTTCTCTCTGAGCTGTGTTTAGTTGGCTCTGACTGCGTACCTCAGTTTCCATTTTCTGATTTCTGAATGAAATTATTGATATGTACTAGCACTTTGGAATTTGGCTTCAAATAAGTGTGGAAGTGAGAGAAAAAGAAATTATATATAGAACAAAAGGGAATGGGTTCAAGCTGCAGCAGGGTAGGTTTAGGCTGGACATTAGGAAAAAATTCTTCACAGAAAGAGTGGTCAGACACTGGAATAGGCTGCCCAGGGAGGTGGTGGAGTCACCATCCCTGGATGTGTTTAAGACTCGTTTAGATGTGGAGTTAAGGGATATGGTGTAAGGGAGAACTTTGTAGAGTGGAGTTGATGGTTGGACTCGATGATCCCAAGGGTCTTTTCCAACCTAAATGATTCTATGATTCTGTTTTTCTTAATGTGTTAGTTTCTGGGTGTGTAAATTGAAAACTCTTAGAGACAGCAGTTATTCCAAAAGTGGTGTGCCACCGAAGTTCCTAGTTCTTTCTTTGCCCAATAAAGCTGCAGAAAAACAGAGTCTCGGGGGAACTGGGTCCTATTTCTGGTTTCTGCATTAGCTTATATAGAAGGTGGGAGGAAGAAATGGAGTTTTATTTTAAGATTCTTCAGTTTGGCAGACTGTCAGGCTGGCCTAAGATTAGATGGGGTCAAAGTAACATCTTAACTCTTTGACTGACAAATCGCTCTGAACTTACAGAAGACCTAGACTGATGTTAGCAGGAATCAAGAGATGCAGTTAATATTGGTTTCATTCTACTGTTATGATTACTGCTTTCTAGCAACACTCCAGCGTCTTTCCCTGCTCACCTTTGTTGTGGCCTGGCAGAATGGGATGCTGGATGCCTTGGAGAAGGCTCCAAAGAAGCACCGTGTAAAGCTTGCCTATTAAATCTTATGTACTGCTCGCATTTGTGCTTTAATGACGTTGCATCAAGACAGCAGGATGTCTAATCCATATCAGCAACACCATTCCTTCATTTATATTTACATTAAACTTATGTTAACTGTATCATTAACATCTTAGTGTTATTGTAGTGTAGCCTTATCTGTGTATTCTCAAAACGCTTCTTATTGAAAGAGATTTGCTAAGTACTTTATTGCTAGCCAGAAATGGTTCTAGCAAACCAGTGAAACGCTCTCTAATTAAATGATAGTTAATTTTCCTTTTTCTTCCATTGAGATTGCAAGCCACAATGGCACACCCAGATATCCTGCCCCTGTACTCAAAATGACAGTGAATTTTTTTCCTCTTCACAATCACCTGGCAGAGGATCTGAGCCATCCAATTTACTTGCAGACCCACATGATGTTAAGATACAAGCCCCAAAAGTTCTGGAGAAAAGGGGGTGAGAGTGAAGAACTGTTGCAGAATGAGTAACTCAAGTGTCGATTTGCCATGAGGTTGCCCATCTGAGGTAGGTTAATCTTGGAGCTGAAGTGTGAATAAGGACATCTTAATTAGCACTGCACTGAAGACATACTGTGACGAAACTATGTAATTTAATTTTGTAGAGGAAACAAATCTATGATGCGAGTACGGCATATTACACAGGTGATTATCAGTGTTCAGCTGGCTAGAAATGAAACAGCTTGACTCAGAAAACAACCCCCTTTATTTCCTTTTATATTTCTAATATTTTGAAATTATTTTTTACCTAGGGTATTCGTTATTCTCCATAACAGAGAGATCAAAGTGGGCTTTTTATGAATATTTTGCTGTTTATTTTAAAATTGCTCTTCCATGACTGTTTGTAGTAGTAAACGTGATTATAATGATATTCACAGGAAACAAACATGCAGCAGGTACAATCTGGATCAAAGCAAACTGATTTTAAAAGATCAAACAGATGCTGAAAACCTACTTGTTGCTTTCTTCTGTAGATGACAACCTGTCAGGTATGGGTGCTGTAAGGCTGAATTCAGCAATGTGTGTAACACAGAGTCTGGCAACTGGAAGAGTGTTGTCAAGTGTGCATGGCATTTAGTTAAGCGGCGCATGAGGTTCTTAATGTTTAGAAAAATGGATATCTTATGCTGTATGTTTTCAACAAAGTAGCATCAGGTCTTTTCAGTGCCCATTTGAAGCCCTCTTGATTATGAATCTGTCCATAGAGTTTACTAGTCTTTCAGTCAAGATCATCAGCCAGGAGTGCAAACATGTTTTAGATGTATTTCACTTTGAAATGCTTTACAATGAGGGTCGTGAGACACTGGAACAAGTTGCCCAGAGAGGTTGTGGTGGTCCCATCCCTGGAAACATTCAAGGCCAGGCTGGATGAGGTTCTGAGCAACCTGATCTAGTTGAAGATGTCCCTGCTTGCTGCAGGGGGGTTGGACTAGATGGCCTTTACAGGTCCCTTCCAACCCAACACATTCTATGATTCTGTGCAGAATCAGGGGCTGGTTCTATGGAGTATTTCTACATTTTTCTGTCTTAACGTATGCAACATGTAGTGGATAAGTTTGGTGAAAGAAATATGTGGAAATATCTCACCTACCTAAATGTCACACACACGCCCCTTTTTTTTAAAGCAAAATGGGAAATTGTGCCCAGATCTCCCTTGCAATTTTTATCTTCTCAGTGAAATTTCAGAAAGTAAATTTTAGTACATCAATTTCAAGCAGCAACAGTCAGACAAGTAAATTGTGGATATAGGTGTTAATTTTAGATACTCCAAATTCTGGCTGCTAGCAAACTTTATCCTGAGGGTGGGGGGAGATAGTGTGAGAAGTTCACTAAGGCAGAAAGATAAACTGCTAGAGGAACAAAGTTATGCTAATATATGACATGGTTTAGTCATATATAATTTAATGCTTTGCATTTCAGCAACACCTTTCAGGTAAAAATCTGCAAGACTTTATCAAATAATAAAGGGTTTTTATGACATCTTTTCTACTGTCTTACAGATAGCTGGTTAGAAGACCAGCAACATTAAGGGACTGTTCACAACTCTGTATTCAGAGCCCAGCAGTCCTGTGTCACAGTTGTGTGTGGTAGTGTCAGACTTCTTCATTTTTTGAGCCATTGTCCTGCTGAACACTTGCTCTGAACCTTGAAGAATTTTTGTCATCCCATTGTTTATACTGATCTTTTTTTGTTGTTGTTGTTCTCTGTGAGTGCTGTTTCTTCATCACACATCCATGACTGGGATCTCAACCTTCATCTCTCCAAGTGCTAAAAGCAAATTTTGTAATGAGAGATGTTATGGCTTTAGTCTGATAAAATGGAGCAACAGATGGAATCACTTCACTGTTCAGGATAAACTGTTGCCCAGAGCAGATATGATATCTTAAAATATCTTCCGGAGTTCATTGGGAAACAGGAACATAGTGAAGTGATGGCATGAAGTGCCCTAATTCTGAGCATCGGGCAAAGCATGAGATTCCGAAATATTTGATTCCTGAAGAGAGTATAGTACTCTGCACCACCACCACCACTGAGCTGAAGGTGTTCTGTGTCTTCAGACGGACCGGAACAGGCTGGAAGACATGCCTGTGACAATTTCGTATTTCCTTATTATTACCTGTCTATCTTGTTATAGTGCAGGTAATCCCTTCAACAAACTATCAGTGGTGGCGGTGAACTCTTGCCAAGTCTGAACACAGGTTGCCAGAACTAGGCAGCATGCTGACACAGGTAGAATATTTTCCTGTTAGTTGAAAACACTCGCTTGACCTACCGGGATGTGTTCTTCCTAACTTTGCTCATAACGTTTGCTGTTGCCTTGCATGAAAAGACAGTAGTCTTCAGATGTA
This sequence comes from Rissa tridactyla, assembly GCF_028500815.1. Lineage (NCBI taxonomy): Eukaryota > Metazoa > Chordata > Aves > Charadriiformes > Laridae > Rissa > Rissa tridactyla. The sequence goes on along the minus strand of NC_071468.1, from coordinate 14,414,491 downwards.
AATACCTGATAGTATATAGAGGGAGGGTTAGGTCAGACTTGGGACCACTGGCTAGTCTTGTGTCCCTGTTGTTAGCTTGTGGACTCCTTTCTCCTAGCACAGGGAATCTTTTTTTCCCCTCAGAATAACAAATAAAACTCAGTAATTAAAATTAAGAGAACAATCCTAAACATTACGTGCGTAGTATCTGCTGCTATAAAGACTGTAAGGTTAACCCAAATCTCTACTCATTGTAACAGCTATTGGCATTCATATCTCTCAGAAGTTGTTGATATAAGTACCCGATCAATCCAGGTTTCTTTGAGCAGGACAGGTGGCAGGAAAGCTCTGTTCTGGAAAGATAGCCAATACCAGTGGTGCAGAGGTAGAGTTGTAAAGAATTAAATTTTGAAGTCTGCTGTGCTCTTTTTATTCTTCGGCTCTTTTTTGCTCACTTACCATTATCAGCTTTCTAGTTCAGCGTGATACTTAAGCGTAAGTTGAATCTTCGCAGCGCAGAGTGCTGGTGTTGAAAACTTTCATGTCCTTAAGTTACATACAGTTTCTTCAAATCTCAAGTGGTCTTTGGAAATTCATTCCTTCATTGCTCCTGACTGAATCAGTGGAGATGTGTCCACTTGTAACCTGCTAAATTAGATATCTTTCCTTTCTACCATTTCCTTTCTTGTTTCTAGCATATAGTATACAGATCTCCGATATGGCATTCGATCAGAAATGCGTACAGCAATTTTGGAGGGTATTTAGCCTTCTGTATTACATTCTGCTGTCTGCCAACATCTTCTGACAGATCCAAGTACACAGGTGGTAAGATTGTGTTGATGTGCAATATGGCTTGCCCTGTTTTTCCATGTGGACTTGGACAGTTGGCCAAATGTGGGAATTGGACCAGAAGTGAATACTGAGATTTGGCTTTGAGAGTTATCGGGAACATAGGCTAGATCAGATCTTTCTCAGTCTAATTTTGTCTTTCAAGGGGTGGAATAGGCTTTTCAAAAACTTTTGTATTAAGTTGATGCACGATTATATGATTTTCTACATCTTAAATTTTATCCTATTTTCTTAACCAAGTATTTTCTATAGCTAGAAACTGCTTTAGGCTTTGAAAGAAGTAGGTTAATAAAATAATATGTCAGGAAACTTTCTTTTTGTCATTAATTCATTTTTAAATTTTAATTATTTTATGTTGTAACAAAGCCATTAACTTTTTAAGTGTTAAGTGCATGTTTCCTTGTCAGGCCCTTCTGTCCTGCAGAACAGCCTGGGTTATATCCTGGCGTACACAGTAGACCCGCAGCCTAGACCACTTGCTTCCCTGAGTATCAGCCTTGAGATGCTGTTCAGTCTGGCTTGTAGCTGGGATTTACCTATTCTAGTGGTTTTGGGGTGAGGTGAGTATTGATGCCTCTTTCTGCTAACAGAAATTCCACCATGAAATGAAAAACTTTTTTGAGATAAAAGTATAATTGAGATTGGTAGATCTCTATCAAAAATTTTGTTCTGTTTCATTTTCAGATGAAAACATCTTTAGCCAGGAAATTCCCAACAGTGTCTTCTTAACAAATTCTTTTTAATAATTTTAACATTAGATGCTGTTACAAAGATCTAGTCCTTTTCTGACCAGGTAGTTTTAATGCCATTTATTACAACTGACAGCTTGTTTGTTAGCATGACTCGTCTCCCAGCTTGTAATATTTGGAAGTAAGAATAATTGTTGATACTGTGGAAGGAGGCTTTGAGTTGTGACAACTGTTATAGCTGTGTGTTGGTTTTATGAGGAGTGAGTAAATGTCTGTGCAAGTGAGTTAACAGCTTAATCTGCTCCCTTTCTCCCAACATGACTCACTAGAGCATTTCTATATGCATGGCTGCCACCTCTCTCCCCAGTTGCTGCTTCATCAATATTAGTCTGTTTGAGCTCTCCATACATGCGTTACCCTTTCTGTACCGTATGTTTGTCATGGTGCTGATGCTGTCAGTTTTCAGATTCTCATGTGTGATTCCCCTGCAAGAGGATCTGACTCAGACCCCTCCTGAGATCCATTTCACACACTGAATTAAATTCAAGAAGCTCTTGATGCTTGTTAGCATCTACTGTCTGACTGACTGGGATCTTACTCCTTAGACTTGAAATTGTTTGTAATATTAGATGTGTACATGGTACATCACAGACTTTTGCCACTCCAGGGTCCCAATTGCTTTTTATCTTTGGGGGTTCTTTTTGCCGACTTTGTCTCCATGAAGGGCTACAGAATATGCAGGCTCACACTGGTGTCCTTAGCGTGCCAATGTTTCTCCGCTTGCTTTCTTAGCAATTCATCCTTTAGCAATAGTATATCATGCTCTCAGTTTTGCATATGAGCAGTGCATTCCAGTGTCATTGACTGAGCTGGGAAGAGAATGAAGGTCTGTGTCCAGCCTGACTGTTTGACCTGCTGGATGATCCTTAGCGAGGCTTTTCATCTTGATTTCCTCAGCCCTGAGAAACATTAGGTCCTTGTTAAAAATATGTGATGCTGGACCACCCAAAATATAAATGTTTGACTACAGTGTCTTTTGTAAATGTTCGAGCACTCACATGTAGTTTTGAAATGAGGCCCTAGTTAGGAATTACTTTATTTCACAGAAATCATAGTCCTGAGGTGCTGTAAACCACACCGTTGTATCTGCTAAGTCTGCCTGAATTTTTAGTTGGCCAGCTAGCAATGCCATTGGGGATTTTCACAACACTTCCACAGGCTCCAACCTCACTGTCCATTGACTGTTTTGAGGGCTTAGGTTCCTCACATAGATCCCCCAAGTTAAGTTATATCCTAAGCTTGTGTCAGTTCTTGCCTTGAAGTGAAATTATGAACCCAAAATAGCAGGCATTTGTGAAGACATTGACCTGAGTAATTCATCCAAAATGGTATCAAAGCCCAGCTGAAGATGAATGAGTAGCAGACATGAGAGCTAACGAGAAGGGAGTCTGGAAATACTCCAGTAGTACAAGGAAATTCAGCAAAAGTGTTTGTCCATTGGTAAAAGGAAAAGGCAAAGGTAATACTTATTTTTTAACTTGAATCATAGAATCACAAAATCATTTAGGTTGGAAAAGACCCTTGGGATCATCAAGTCCAACCATCATCTCCACTCTACAAAGTTCTCCCCTACACCATATCCCTTAACTCCACATCTAAACGAGTCTTAAACACATCCAGGGATGGTGACTCCACCACCTCCCTGGGCAGCCTATTCCAGTGGCTGACCACTCTTCCTGTGAAGAATTTTTTCCTAATGTCCAGCCTAAACCTACCCTGCTGCAGCTTGAACCCATTCCCTCTTGTTCTATCACTAATTACCTGTGAGAAGAGACCAGCACCAACCTCTCTACAATGTCCTTTCAAGTAGTTGTAGAGAGCGATGAGGTCTCCCCTCAGCCTCCTCTTCCTCAAACTGAACAGTCCCAGCTCCTTCAATCGCTCCTCATGAGATTTATTCCCCAGGCCCTTCACCAGCTTCGTTGCCCTCCTCTGCACTCGCTCCAGCACCTCGATGTCTCTCTCATATTGAGGTGCCCAAAACTGGGCACAATACTCAAGGTGTGGCCTCACCAGTGTTGAGTACAGGGGGACAATCACCTCCCTCCTTCTGCTGGTCACACTATTTCTAATACAAGCCAGGATGCCATTGGCTTTCTTGGCCACCTGGGCACACTGCTGGCTCATGTTCAGTCGCTTGTCAATTAGAACCCCCAGGTTCTTTTCTGCCAGGCAGCTTTCCAGCCACACTGCCCCAAGCCTGTACCGATGTGTGGGGTTGTTGTGGCCCAAGTGCAGGACCCGGCACTTGGCCTTGTTGAAGCTCATACTGTTAGCGTTGGCCCATTGGTCCAATCTATCCAAGTCTCTCTGTAGAGCCTCCCTATCCTCATGTAGATCAACACTCCTGCTTAGCTTCGTGTCATCTGCAAACTTGCTGATGATACACTCCATGTCCTTATCAAGGTCATCACTAAAGATGTTAAACAGAAATGGTCCCAACACTGAGCCCTGAGGGACACCACTTGTGACTGGCTGCCAGCTGGATTTAACTCCATTGACCACCACTCTCTGGGACCGTTCATCCAGCCAGTGCTTGATCCAGCAGATCGTATGCTCATGCAGGCCATGAGCCGCCAGTTTTTCCATGAGAATTCTATGGGGGACAGTGTCAAATGCTTTTCGAAATTCTAGGTAGACAATGTCCACAGCCTTTCCCTCCACCAATAATCTGGTCATCTTGTCATAGAAGGAGATCAGGTTCGTCAGGCAGGACCTGCCTTTCCTAAACCCATGCTGACTAGGCCTGATCCTCAGCTTGTCCATTATATGACTTGTAATGGCACTCAAGATGATCTGCTCCATGACCTTCCCTGCTACCGAGGTCAGACTGACAGGCCTATAGTTTCCTGGATCCTCCTTTCTGCCTTTTTTGTAGATGGGCACTACGTTTGCTACCCTCCAGTCCATTGGGACCTCCCCAGTTAACCATGACTTCAGGTAGATAATGGAAAGTGGCTTGCTGAGCACATCTGTCAACTCTTTCAGCACTCTTGGATGTAACACATCCGGTCCCATAGACTTGTGGGCATCCAAGAGGTGTAGCAGGTCACTGATCACTTCCTCTTTAATTGTGATGACCTCGTTCAGTTTCCCCTCCCTGTCTCCTAGCTCATGAGGCTGGGTGCCCAGGGAACAGCTAGTTCCCCTGCTAAAGACTGAGGCAAAGTAGGCATTGAGCACCTCAGCTTTTTCCTCATCCTTTGTGACTATGTTTCCCTCTGCATCCAATAAGTGAGGGAGATTTTCCCTAATCCTCCTTTTGTTGTTAATGAATTTATAGAAACATTTTTTGTTATCCTTAACAGCTGTAGCTAGGTTGAGCTCTAGCTGCGCTTTGGCTCTCCTAATTTTCTCCCTGCATAGCTTTGCTATACCCTTATAGTCTTCATGAGAGACCTGCCCCCTCTTCCAAAGGTCATAGACTCTCCTTTTGTTCTTGAAGTCCAGCTAAAGGTCCCTATTTAGCCAGGCCCGTCTCCTTCCCCCGCCTCACAAGTAAAGCCTGATCCCAGACCTCTGTGTGTATTAGAACAGCTTGGAAAGGAGAAGTGCAGCCAACAGCAGGGGAGCAACTAGTCAGGGACTGCTTACAGAAGGTGGATGTACCCAAATACATGGACCTGGATGTGCCCAAGGGTCCTGAAAAAGTAGGCTGTTGCATTTGGGGGGCTGGTGTATAAAGTCTATGACAAATTATGATAACTGGGAAGGAGGCTGGCAAATTCCTGATGACTGAAAATAACAAGTGTTATACCATTTTTTTGGAAAGGCAAGAAAGTAGAGGACCTGAGGAACTATGGGCATGGTGCACATCATCTAGAGTCTATTGGACTGCAATGACTTTCAACCAATATTTTTATGATTCTGTTGTCTGAAAATGGAACCCTGGTTGCTGATTTTTGTCTCTTCATTTCAGCTAAAGCTCTATTTTGTGTTCCCAGCTGTGTTCTCCTAAGCGTCGTGAGTCTCCCATGATGGATCTCAAATTGTTGTTATTCGGTCAAAATTCCTGTGAACTTTCAGAAAAGTTCGGTCAGGTCTGAAGCTATACGTTGCAGCTTAGGTAGTTTGTATTTGGTCTTTATTATGCTTAGCAAATCAATATTCCAAAGTTAATTTCTTTCTGTAACATCATTGAGTTTGGTTTCCTCCAGTACCTGTGAAGAGAGTAAATGCAAGGAATGTAGTATCTTGCAGAGGTCAGAAACAATTGATCTCTGTTCAGTTTATCGTGCTATAACAATTATTTAATGTGTTATGGGGTTGCTGGTTTTTTATTTCTTTCCCAAGTATTGTGTAGTGGCTGTGCGCTAAAGGCAGACTGCAGAATTGGTGACGTCAATAGTCTGGCACATCTAATGTTCAGGTGATACGCAAGTAGAAAAACACATACTGCACTTCCAGAGCACAATGTAAGCTTATTTATTGCTTCTTTACGTATAAAAATACCAAGTTTTATTTTACCAATTACATGTTACAGCTTCATATTGTTAAATGTTTCAATGTATACTTAAACGCTAGCACCTCTGAAATGAGGAGAAGCCTCTCAATTTAATGAGAAGGACACTTTTATTGCTGTTTGTACACTTTGATTAAATAGAAGATACAGAAATTTCATTCTGATGATTATATTTTCAGGATAACATAATTAACAATAATTTGCTCTTTTCCTAATCCAGTGAATACATTTGAGAGATAATATTTGGGAAATGCCAATGTTCTCAATGAAATGAAGCCAGCGTAATCACGCCCAAAAGTGACTTTCGCATTCCAGGACTGTTTCCATTAACACTAAACTACTGCCCTAGCAATCTCACACTATTGTTCCTGAGTCCCTGTCTCTTACCTGCATCTCTTACTGTGGTATGGAATGTCAGGGGGACATGGCAAGGGCGGTGCTTCTGTCATCTATGTCAGAGCTAACCTGTCCTGGATAAATCGGGCTGCACATGAAATAGAAGTAATTAGTACCGTAATGTAGAAATTCACTGGAGAAGTTGGTGCCAAGGCTGATTTTCATTCTTACATTTCACTCCTTCTGTGCCATTTTGAGTGCCTTCCTGGTCTTCTGCTTTAATACAGACCTAGGAAATTCTATGATTCAGTACGAACTGAGCAGGCAGAGAGTCCAGGTTCCTACACTGGTGGGCAGGACTTTACAGCAAGGGCCTGCAAAAGTGTGTAGATGGCACTGGGTAGGAGTTTGCACATGCTGTGGCCCAGAGTGGATGAAGCTGTCGTGGTACAGTCTGTGTAGGTGTGCTGATTCTCTGTGTGCACAACTCAGACGGGACTTTTGTACTAGCTATTGTACTAGATCTGTGCCACCTCTTGGCTGGGAATCACCCAAACTGTCCAACTCCAGAAACAAACCTGGTGCAGGTGAGGAAACGTACTGTTTCCTTGCCTTCTGTGCAACTTCAGTGAGAGAGTGGCTTTATTTTTTGAAAATAAAAAAAACTCACCAGAACAAAGCCCCAGAAGTTCTGTGCTGTTATTGATCAGCTTCAGCATGATACTGCTGCTCCTGGCTCTGTATTTTTGTTCCCTCCCACCCCATGTATTGCATTTCTATCAACAAGAGTGATCTGTGAGGATGGAGACATGGGAGAAAATCCCCATAGGGTCAGCACATCGTTGTGGAGGAGAAGGAATCATTATTGTGTTTTATCAAATCCTCTCCAGCTTGTTCTGCTGGGGATAAATGTTTTTCCCTTACTGCTCTCTGGAATCCTGGTATTCTTCATTCAGCATGATCCCGTGGTGTGTAATTGTATTGAGATTCATATGGTGTGGATTGCCATCGCAAAAGCATGTTTGAGGAGAATTGCCTGAAAAACTTGCCACGTGGGGGGAGATGTTCACAGGATAAATGCTTTCTCCAGCTTCAGTTACCTTCAAAACTAAGTTGAAGGTTGCCATATCAAGTATACCAGACTCTGTTGGGTAACTACCAGTGGTTTTGTTGCCCCCGCAGGCAGGACTCTGGCCTCACCAGCCATGGCTCAGGGGAGGGTATGGCTTGATTTAGTCATGCTTTTTCTCTCCTTTTTCCTAAGAAGCCCTGGGGAAATGCTTTAAGCTACAGATGCTCTGGGGCTGTAAATCAGTGCCCTTGGCACTGAGTTCTGCTAAAACTATCTTTTCAGGCACACTGGCGGAGTTTTGGTTTTCTTTCTTCTTGCATCATTACAGAAGTTATCAAAATTGGGACATTAAATGAAAGCAAAGTCAATTCTCACACTGTGAATTTTGAAGTATATTATTTTTCAGTCGCTTCACTAGCACATTTCAATTTGCAGCTCTGGAAGAAGGAAGGGATGTAAGAAGAAGGATGCTACTCGAGCATCTGTAACTAATGCCTGCTTGTGTTAGAGGTTAATTGTCAGATTGCCTTAAAATATTTGTAATTTATAATGATTATTAATGGAGAGTGAGGCTCTAGTTTGGGTTCTTATATATGATTGTCTGCTCAAGTTCTTTATTTTATGTAACTAGTACTCTTAATTAGACCATGAGCTTTATAAAGCATACACTGTCGTACCAATTTTCTCTCTTGTTTCTTTTTATTAGTCATATTTCTACTCCCTAGTATTCATAAATCATGCGTCTGGCTTGAAAATAATACTGTTGGCAAGTTCTGTGAATTTGTCTCAGGCTTTTAAAACCTTACCTCACATTTTTAAACCTCTTTTCCCCAAAGCAATGATGACTAGAAACTTTTAGAGATAAATAGTTATTTGACATTGAGAAAGACATCAAATATTGCAAGGCTTGTAATGAATTCACAAGAGATGGCAAGGCAGAGCATTTTGAAGACGTAGATGACTATGTACCTATTACATCCACTTTTCTAAATTATTAGTAAGTAGCTGTGTACAGAAAGTGTCAGTAGTTGCTCATTTTCACATTCAAGCATCTGTCTTGCTTATAGCCCGAGGGGTCTGTTTTGGGTACAGATGAGGCTTCCACATTTGAAAGCGTGGCTGAAATCTATCGTGCAATCAAGAGCAATATTTTCTCCTTATCATAACAGAAACCATTTGTACTTGGTGCCGATGCTGTTGCTCGTACTTTTCTGATGGAAGACCAAATGCATTAAATGATCAGCAAAGCAATGTTCTTATCCTCTAACTGCTAAGTTGACTGCTCCTTGTGGACTGCAGCCCAACACGGTGTTCAAGCACCGTATCAGATGTCATTGCCACAGTGCAGCCCAGCATTTCATCTCTGCCGCTGTCGACACACGACTGCATCTGGAAAGACCTAAGGTGCAGCTTTGACAAAGTGTGCTTAATTTCTCTGTTAGCACGCAAATGGGAGTACATGCATATGAACTTCATGAAAGCGTTGAACCTTCTGGCTCTCAATCCCAGAGGTCTGGGATAACAGGGAAGGAGGAAGAGTGCCTTAATACAGTTCTGTGGCTTGTAAGTGGTATGACAATACAAATACTAAACATTAAGTATTAATTCAAACGTTTCAGGGATCAGATTGAGGTATACAGTTGTTTCATGTGCTGTGTAAGGACTTCTGAATTTAAGGACAACTTGCATTTTATTTTCCAGCTGTCTGTCCATTTATGTAGTTTAAAGTTCAGGGAAAAGGTGGAAAGCCATTAGCCTCTAACTATGAGATGCAGCCATTTGTGATGCCGTGCTTTTTGTTTGTTTTAACAAAGACACGATAAATGCCATTAATCTTTGATCAAAAGTGAGTTAAACTTGTTTTCTATTAACAGCAAAGGAAAGCAAAGTTAGGCTTATTCTCTTATTCTTTGCACTTTGTGGCACTTAAAATGTTTATAGCTTCCAACTGTGTGGCGTTTTACACTTCCTATATTTAATTTTCACTTTAAACCAACTTCCCCCTCCACCCGCTGCCAACTTCAGGGAAAAAGAAAGTTCAGTGTAAATATCTGTAATCAGGAAGATGTGGTATTAAACATGATACACGAAATACTGATATACTTGTAAGTCTTTGCTTACTGGTTTTAGTATGGTATTAGGCTACACCATCAGCAAAATGTTTGCTTTTTCATTCTGTACACTATCTCCTGTCACATATTGCAGCCTGGTTCAAGCTCTAATGACTTAACATGCTATCTAAAAATGTGCTGACTCTGGTTACGAACATAAAAGAAATGTGATTTAAAATGACCAGTAAGGGTTTGACTTTCTGTCCCTCCAAATAACCATTGAAATGGTAAGCTTTTTGCCTACAGCATAAAGCTTATAAACATTTTAGTCACCTTCTGCAGATACCAGAAGCCAAGGCACAAAAAGCAGGGGGAATTTCCTAAGGTCTCACATGCCTGAATGACAGCACCAAAAGTGACAGTATTTTTCTTTTTTTTAGCTGGTTCTCCTTTCATACATCTCTGCTTATCTTTGTTTTATTTCGTTTTCTCTTCAATAGCAATTTTTTTCTCCTTCTAAAATTGATGAGGGTAGTGATAGGGTCTCAAAATCTTGTATCCAACCACCTGAACACATCAGTATCAGGATACTGAATCACTGTGAATTCCCCTTTAATGGGCCAAATCTGCGTGTTCAATGTGAACATCTCAAACTCTTTGATTTGTATTTCAATTTGCATTCAGATGGGATTGCTGGCCACTTGAATCCATCTACAGGTGAAGCTGATTTGAAAGAAATATCAAGTACACATGTCCAATTAAACTGAAGGTGTCGTGCGGCATATAAATTGCAATCCATCATTCTTCTCAGTCTTCCTAAAATTCACTGACTGTATTTAATTCAAAGCAGTTATCTTTGTGGTTTAGGAATGTACCACAGTAGGGCAGAGGAGAAATGAGCACAGCTCTCTGTGATGCTTTGGTGGGCTCAAAATGATGGGTCTCACCATATTTGTGGTCAGCTTAACAGTAGAATAAGCAGCATATCGTTTCTTTCCCCTGCTTTCCTGCTCTAACCACATCCTTTCAGCCTGGGGCCACTTCCTCGGGCTCTGATGGACAGGTCTCTCCTACCTGCCTTACATTCTGCTACCTTTATAGATTGCATACCAAGAGCTAAAGGAAAATTGGTGCCTAATTTGAAATGTCATTTCAACAGCTTCTTTGCGCCGCTTGCTTATGGTCACGAGTCCCAAGCAGCTTCTCAGATAAGCATTGAAAAAATAGACTTCCATGCTTTTTTTTTAATAAATGCTTTGTGTGAATAGAGGATGAAGAGGAGATGATGTGAATCGAGTCATGCTAATGCGCCTGGAGGGGGGAGGGCTATGAACTGCTATGATCTATGCTCACCTGCAAGGGTGATGGAGAAAACTAATACCACTGCACTTTCACATTACTTATTTGTATGCATATCCCAGATGTCTTTACCTTCCTGTTTCATTTAACATAATTGTACCCTATTATATGCAAAACGTACAGATTTCAAAAAAGATCCATCTGATCCAAATTGTTGAGGTCAGAGGCTGGGCTGTGTAGTCACAATAGAGTTCACTGTCACCTGTTAAGAGAGGGAGCTTAATCAGAACAAAAAGCTAAAAATTTTTCTCCTGGCCTGTTGCTAGCATTTCCCTGTCATGCAATGACAGAGTATTTAGCGTGTAGCCAACTTCTCTAAAAACCAAGGATTATAGGGCTTGCCATGAAGAGAACTGTAAGTAGAACCTACTCCCCAGCCTGCAAGTGAAAGGTTCTGGCTCTAGTGGCCTGATTCATTGTAATATTTATAAACAGTAATTTAAGCGAAGTAAAAAATGGAAGAAGGTATTTTAGCCATCTTTAAATTTTTCACCACTATGTTTAAGACAACAAGCTGGGGCTGAGAAATATGTAAACTGCCTTCTAATTAAAGTAGTTCAATATACAGGCTTCCTAGTGCTGTAACTTTAAGGTACAATATGCATTTAATTATTCCCAAGGCAAAAGTGACTTTCAGAGTGGTGTAATTCTCCCCATATGCAGAATAATATAGTTTACTGAACTGAACCAGGCTTTAACAGGGCCTGCAATAGCAGTAATTTTAGTGGCTCCTTGGAGATTACAGAGTAAACATTTTAAAATCTCATTTATAGGAAATACGTTATTATGGTTTTGGTCAAGCCTAATTTATTGTTAACAGAATTATTAAAATTATATAAACTGAGGATCGTTCCTGCTGGGTACCATGCACCCTCCCGGTAATGTTGACCAAAATTCAACATGGTCATTTCACTACCTTATGCAGAAGTACAATACTCTCACAAGAATAACACTTAATTCTTTAACTCTTCCATAAATAAAACTCTTTATCCCAAAGCAGCCCACCTCTTATTTGTTGTAATTTCTTTTGCCTTGAAATTAGAACTAAACAAAGTGTGGAACATGTAAAACTGTCTAATAGCAGTTATTATTTCATTTACTGTTATGACTGCCCTTTTACATCAATTGAATTTTTTTCTGTTTTTAGCATTTAATAATCATACATCTTAAGATTTTTCAGGAACAGTGTCTTTAGTTGCTTTAGAAACTTCAGAGCAGACTTTAGGTTTATTTTTTAGTTTAACTATCAAAATCCAGGCATAATATTTGTTCTTTCAAATTCTGCTTGTACTGTTGAAACATGTCTCTTTAGGCAAAGAATCTGAATCTGATTAAAAGTTGGACTCCTTCTGTATATTTCTGGGTTTCGTCCTTCTGTAAAATGACCTACAAAGCCCTATTGACTGAAGATGTGCAGAGCCTGGAGCAAATACCTTATTTTAAAGCATCTTAGTACTGTCTTAAAATGACCAACAGATTTATTGAGGGACATAAAAACGTTCCATGTGCTCTCTTTCTTATTTACTCTTCTCAATTTAATTAAGGAAGAGGGGAAGAAGCAGAGGGAGAGATTTCTGAAGCTACCATCCTCCAGAGCCTTGGGAAGCAGTGGGGTGTAAGAGCTGCTGAAGTCACCAACTGATTGAAGTGTTTAAATCCCATCTCTTCATGGGTCCTTTATGCCCAGTTGTTCCTGAACTCTGTTAGTATTGTACTTGTTCTTGCCAGATGATCATGGGAGAAGTAACTTACTTAGTTACTTCTAGTAAGTACTAGTTATGTTTAGTAACGTACCTTGTGGTAAATTAGTATTAACTGTGACCTGCCACGGCTGAAGAGGGCCAGACAGGGTCAGGTCAAATGTCACTGAGTAAGAAACTTGAGTGCAAACTCTACTCTTTATTTTCAGAAGTTCAGGGTTTGTGACTGACCTTTTGTAAGAGAAAGTGAAGTTTTATTTTGGGTTTTCTGGTCCCCTCTGTGACCAGGAGTTGAACAACTCTGAGCTAGGATTTGGAACAGCCTCTCAAGAAATTTCTGTCTCCATTTAACAAACAAGAGTACTTAAAAAAGTTTACACACTTCTAAGAAGTCTTTGTTTTAAACCTGAAGCTGTGATGTATTTTAAGCTACTGATGTTGTGGTAAATGTTTTGGAGGTCAAACCAATCTGCAGGAAGTTCTGAGCTGTGTGAAATTTGTTTTCAAAGGTGTTTTCTCAAAATGCTGTGCGGTTTGACCGTGAGTTCATCTCTGACCATCCTTTGGACATGATTAGTAAAGAACAGATTATGTTGGGTACTGGTGGCTTCTTTTGTCTTGGCTTCCTTCTGAAAGTTTGTGTAGCTATTAAGGCACTATCTGGTGCTTAAAAGGAAAAGTAGTAGGAACAGAGTTTAATCAAGCTTTTTGCTACTTCTGTTTTCATTTGCACAAGTTATTTTATTACTTTTCTATGGCAATAGAGTTATCTCAGTTGAAGGCATTAGGGGCCCTAGGTATGGAAACTTACTGTTATCATTTGTGGTGTGGTGGTGGTGCTTTGGAATAGGGATGGCAGAAGTGCTCATAAATGAGAATTTCTTTCTTCAGGATTTGTCATTTGAATTTGTATCAGACATTGAAATAAATAGCCCCCAGAGCGCGCACCTGAGAGGTAGCTCCCCCCCACCATTTCTTCCCTCTTAGTAACAGTGAACACACTCAGGAGTTAAATTTCAATGTCTTGAATTCTAGTCAACTGTGATATGTACAAATCTGTCTTTTTTTCCCTGGTAGAAGGGAAAGAAAACAGCAACAAAACCCCCTTGTGCTCATCCTGACATTAAATAGATGATAAAATCCTGATACTAAACTGATGATTATTTGCAAATCAGCTTAGTAGAGTACTTGCCCGTGTTGATGTTCATATTTTAAATTTGAAAAAGATTAATTTTCCAACTGACTGTCTCTTAAATCAGCTAATCATTAACTGCGGAAAATTGTCCAGAGCTCTTTGACTGTGCCATTGATGTTGGGTTTATATTCTGGATGGAAAGTTCATCATCCTTTCCTTTTCCTTGCATCTGGAGGAACGCATGCATGCACAAATACATACAAGCAAAAGTAAGAACTGATTGTGATTTTTTTGTTTCCATGAAATGTTCAGAATTATGTGGAGTGTCATCACACCTTTTGTTCCCAAATACTCTGGATACAAATATATAAATAACATACACAATTAACTAAAGTCTCCCTGGGTTTGCATTGATGCACCTGAGTTCTGCGAGTCTCCACGTATTTTGAGATTAATTCCCTTGTTTTATATAACAGTTATTAGAACCTCAATGTGATCGGTAATGTTACTGATCTAATGAAAACAGATAAATGTTAACCTTGAGAATGCAGCAAATGAACTGGTCAGACAAAACCAGTCTCCAGTTTTTCTTTTCATTTCTGCAGTGACATTTAATTTGAAGCATGTCTTACACATTTCATTCTCTGATTATCTGTACCAGGTATTTACCCTGCTCTCTGATTTTGCCTTTTCTTTAATTAATTGCAGACGTAACTGAAGTTCTGTCTTTTGAATGTTCCTTAGCCTATTCTGAATGAATGTAAAAGCACCTAGGATGCCCATTTTAGGCTGTTGCTGCCAGCAGGCCTCAAGGTACAACTCCGTGTACAGGTCATTGCATCTGATGCTTTCCTAAATTGATGGGATTCTGTAGCCGAATCACTGACCTTTGAACTAAGTGCTGTCTCTGCAAACCTCTCAAAGAATGGGCATAATCTGCAGCATATCATTGATGATTTGGGCACTTCTGGTTCAACTGCTTCTTCAAAAGAAAGCAATAGGAAGTGTCTGCTACACAGAGAAATAGCCTGTGAGCAGGGTTTCTGAACATGACTGTCCTTTAAGAAGTAAAGTAGGGGTTTGCCAGGAAATGAAACAAGACTCTGAACCTGACGGCCCTTTGTCCAGCGCTCAGGGGTCAGTGCGTGGCTCAGCTCTGCTGCCTCCTCCACCAGGCAGGTCCTGCCCTTACCGCTGCAAGCTTTGGCAGAGTTTCCCACAGCTGTAGCTCAGGAAAATAAGGGCAGATACATGTCTGGTTTGCCTTCTAATGACTTGCATTTCTCCTTATCTGAGACTTGCCTGCCTTTGAGACTTACATCATGGTTAAACCATATCCTACTGATGGGTCAGTTCTGTTTTGCACGAGTCAGACTTTGGTTCACATACCGCTAAATACCTCAATGAACAGAAGAACATCAAATCCTCTTAAACTTTGTCTACTGAAATAAAGGGATCACTGAGAAGATTTCATCTTAGTGCATAGTTTTTGGAGGGTGACACAAACACATTCTACAGAGCCAGAAGTTCTAGTTTTTATTAGAGCCGCTCAGAAACTTTTGCGCTTGAAGTTTTTGTGAAATAGTGGATTTTGACAGAAAAAGAAAAGAGTTTGTGGAAGCTTTCAGAAAAACATGCCTACTATTTTTTTGACTAGCTGTACTTTTCATTTATACCAATAGAGTGCATCTTTATTAACGTTTGGGTCACTTTTTGTAGCCCAAAGCATTTGGGGATGTTCAGTGATAAAATTTTGAAAAGCGTACCTAGCAGGGAAAGGACTGTATTTCAAATCTTGTTTGCGAAGATGTAGGAAAACAATGAGGTGTGGCTGTATGAGACCTCTTCCAAGTGGCAAGATCTGCAGTATGGGATGGCTTTTCTACTGGCAGTGGCGGGGATAGAAGACATGGTGAATAGTTTGTTTGAGTCTGTATTTGAGTGGACCAAAAGGTATAAAATACAGAACTGAAAGAAAATAAGTGTGGTAAAGTAGGCTGTAAGCATATAGAAATGGGCTTTAAAGAATGAGGAGAAATGCCATCATTCTCAAGGTTAGATGTGCTCCCTGCCCTTCTGCCCAATCTGTAGCAGCACGATTAAGCTCCAAACTCCAGGATTACATTCCAATTAACAAAATTTCCCATTGTGATTTCAGTTCAATGGGTACTCTGATTCATCCCCCTTACGCAAGAGCAGGTGAAGTGATCCACATAAAGTTGGTCCTGAGATTTCTTTGGAAAAATATGCAAGACAAATTCTCAGTCACCTGCTTTATCCCTGTGGTCTACTTGCCCTATTTAGAATAGGGTGGACCTTCTGGAGTGAATTCTGGCTGGTGTGCTTTCAAGAGGAGGGAACTATAGTTACATCTTAATCGTTTTATGTGGCCACAGCCTAGACAGGAAATTTTGGTTATTTCAGTAATATCTTTCTGGTAAATTTATCCCATCCATTTTTTTCTGATGTTTTATAGTCAAGGAACAAAATTCTTACTTTTTTTGCAAATGTGCATCTTCAAAGGAATTGATAATTTGAGTGTGGTGTTCCTTTAATAACATGAGGTGGATTTTACTGGTGGGAGACATGCTTCACTGTGGTGCAGCATGGTGGAACATGCAGGCAATAGCCTTGGGAATCCACTTAGAAGTGGAAAAAAGTCTGCTTTCAGAGGTTTGGTGTAGAAGAGATATTTTTCCTCCTGTATATTGTCTGGTTGCAGACATTTTAAACTGTCAAGAGATAAATTTAAAACTTAAACTGGAAAATACATGAATTTTTTTTTACCTGACTAAAACTGACTAAAACTGTATTACAGATGACAAGTTTTATGCATTGATTCCATTATTTGCCTTTGTATTGGTTTTTTTTGTTTTTGTGGGGGGTTTTTTGTTGGTGGTTTGGGGTTTTTTGTGACATGAAAAGGAGTTTTCCAGGGGGTGGGTATATTGGTTTGCTTTTGCGTTTGCATGTTTTTGCATGTTTGCATCATTTAATTAAATTGCAACATTGCAGCCCCTAATCTTAGCCTTATTAAAATGTATTCAGGCCTTTCTGTATTCAAATCCTTAAATCTAAATCAGCTTTTTAATTCTGGGTCTGTTTGTCACAGTGAAAGTAGAAAAAAAAGTAGAATCGGGGCATTTCTCTGGGTTTCAGGCACGCGAAAGGTAGAATTTGCTTTAATTCAGTTTTGGTCTGAGATGGCAACATGCATGAGGCATCCTGCGTTTTGACCAAAACCATCAGGAGATCTCACCACCTCTCCTCCCTTCAGTGTGGTCTCACTCTCCAAACCTTGTAATTAAAAATGAGACTAAAATCTCTATTTTCTTCTGAACATTAGTCTCTGTCATAATTGTTTATGTTCTTTCCTGCTTACTCTACTCTTACGTATTTATGCACATTCAAGGAATATTTTTGAAGGATAAAATCAAGCATTCAAAATTTATGAAATGCCAGAATGTTTTCCTGTCCGATCTTAATTCTACCTCTTGTAATTACGTTCATTATGATACAGTCCTTAATTATATGAATCATAGTATTTTTTAGTACAAGATACATACTTGATTCAGCACAGAGGATAGATGATGCTCACATAATGAGTAGCTATGCAATATTTTTTTGGCTCTCATCGTTCAGTTAATGCCTCTGTGGTTTATTTACTGAAATGATTCAAGCCTTGCTCAGAAGAGAAAGTTATTCATTTCCTTAGGGGTTTTATTCTTATCACACTCATGACTAGAATTTTGAATACTTAAGATACTGATTTGTTTCCACACCATCCCAGTCAGGTGGGGAGATTATCTTTATTACGGGTCATAAATCTGGTCATAAAGCCTGTGTATGTTGCCATTTTCTTTTGGGAAGCCAAGAAAAAGGTAAAGGGGGCTTCAAAAATATTCACTGATTTTTAAGAGCTCAATTTGAGACATGTATGAGCAGATTTTTATTATGTGACACTGAATATTCAAAATGTATCTTCCACGTATTTCACTAGGACGGTGAAAAACTGACAGAAAGACGATCTTTCTGCAAAATTTCAAGCTTCCTGCCTTTCCAAAAAATCCACCCCCAAACAACAAACCAGAGAAAATAACCTGGGATTTTTTCTGTACTTGGCCTGAGGCAACTACTTAGTATGGAAAAACTCAGACTGGATGGGAATCTATCCCCAAGATTCCCCAAAATTTAAATTTACATTTATGAGAGATGTTGGAAAATATTAAAAAGTCATTGTAGTATTTCTACTCATAGTTATTGTAAACTTTTTATTAATAGTTTCTGGTGAATACAGACATTATAAAAGTGCAGTATATCATTCTTTTCCTTAGCTCTTATCCAATGGCTTTGTCATTCCACAGTTTCATTTTACTGTGTCTTTTTTTGTGTAGGGAGACGAGGTTTTTCTCCTTCAGAAAAGATTCTGCTGGAATCTAAAAGATTTTCCAACCGAACAGTATGTTCATAAGAAAAGCTCTTGCTTAAAGGGACCAGCATTTCATGAAAAGGAATTAATTCTTCAAAAGATCTGGGCTGGCTGTATTGTATAATTCATTTGAACAACAGCTCTATAGATGGGGCTCAAGGAAAGGCCAGTGACGCCTCTTATGCCTCTATCTTTTTCATTTTATTTTTTAGTTGACTGAATGAGATTGCATCCATGGACTGTTTTACTATAATTTTGGCATTGTAACTGGTGTTTTGATTTCTTGAAAATGGTTACTTACCTTTTCCTTCACTTAAAATTGACTGCTGGCATGGTGAGTAGTTAATTCTTTGTCTTTATTAGCATGAAAAACACACTGGCCTGATTGTGACCATTCTGCCTTGAACAAAAATGTAAAAGTCAATAAGGATTTTGAAAGAAAGGGTATTCAGAACTTCATGAGATTTTTCTTTGAGATGATACCAATTTTCCCTAGAGCTGTGTGGAAGGAGTTTCTGTTTCTGGTACAGGCTAAATGCTAGTTTCCGCATAGGCAAAACATGAGGTTTGTCCTGTACAATCTTATCTTAGCTTTCTCATTTAAATGAGGAAAAAAAAATAGTCTCTTTTTAAATGACAGGGAGAGCCAATCATGTTAATAATTTTAATTCTATTTACATAGTGTGATTTTTCAACTTATTCAACTACATTTTTAAGTACAGCCATTCTGTCATTGCTCTGTACATTGTTAAACAGGTCTAACCCCAGACTGAATTACTTAAGTTCATTGGTCCTTTTTTTGTGATAGCGTGACTGAAAGCAGAATCTGCTATGTTTAATGCCTGGTAAGGCCAAACTAGAAACCTTATTTCAATTTCTAAGATTTCAACAATGGAAACAGACATGTTAAACTTGACTTTAGTTTTAGATTAGATTAAATCTCTCCCTATACGTTTAGGACTGAAAAACTGAGTAATTTTGGAGGCATCTGTAATTCTTCTCCAAAACGGACACTTTTTTTCATTCTATGCTGTGACCATCCTTCCAAAACAGCGCTTGTCAACATTTTAGCACTAAGATTCCAACGCACGGTTTGTGTAAGGGCTACCAGTGAAATTTGCACATCCTTTTTACCCCAGGTGCATAGTTACTGACTCTATATTACTATGAGCTCATTTGCAATATTGTAAGTCCTGCCTTACCCACATTCCCTCATGTAGAATTTTTCTAGACCAGCAAAGAAACAGATAGTTTTTAAAAGTTTGAAACAGATCTGCATTAACAAATCCTGCCTTAATTTTCAAAAACAAGTGGTAATTCTGCCCACCCAAATGTTGATCTAAGTGTCATCCTGTGGCCTGTATGTCCTGATCTTTTCAGAACTCTCGGTGCAGGTAGACAACTCTCAGCAGCTTTCCAGAATTCAGGCTCTCTCTGAAGATCAAATGATTTCTATAAGTAGGAAAAGGACACTATCAGAGACAGTGCAGTCCGCCTCAGTGGAGACTCTCAATGTATATAACTGGGTATAAATTTGTTGTGTACATGCAAAGAAGCAGAAATTTATGAAGGTGTAACCTGTAGCAGAGGACAGACTACTTTGACATATAACTACAGCATATAGCTATATGCTATATCCCCATCATGTATTCCTTGGTGTATTCTTCTGCTTTTTGTTATACTTGTATTATCAGTTGGTAATGTTTGCTTAGTTGGCAACTTAATGATGATGCCAAAGAATCCCAGGGTGTTAAGGTATAACACTCCATGTTGGAGAATCTACCAATTTAGATTTTGCTAATATGTTCAAGGTGAAGGTCAAGTGGTGGTATAAATAGCACTGGTTTAGACACCCTCTGGACTTCTTGTGTTTAGTTCAGTTTCTGAATTTCTCTGTGCTGCCCATGGAAACTGTTCTTCCTTAGTACTCAAGTTCGTCATGCAAAAGGAACTTAACTTAATGATATCCTAAGAGGGAGCCATCCATACCTTCTATCAGCCATTGTCTCCTAGACAACATGGCACGGTGGTCAAAGCAGCTGAGACACTTCACTTCTGTTTAGGCTAGATGCCGAATCATTTTCGGAGGGGTTGAAAAGTTCAGAAGGAGAATGAAATAAGATCATTTTCCCTCTATACTTTACAAAATCCTACAAAGTAGGATAGACCCTTTTGCTCTTGCATCATTATGTACAGAGGAAGGTTAGGCTTTCATTGCAGACTTGCTCAAGGCACATTATGTGATCTCCAGGAGAAATGTATGCTTGATATTTTCCAGCACAATTTTCAGGAGAGAACAGCAACAAGGAAGTAATATAGACTTGAGTAAATGCTGAAATAATGTCATTCTGTGTTTAAAAGCCCTGAAGCAGATTGAAGTCATCAGTCTCTGCTTCATGGCCCCCGTCCATAGTGTCTCCTCATTTTACTTGCATCTGCACAGTGATCTGTGGCACTTGTGGAAAGGACATTATAAGAGAGTGGAGAACCCTGACAAAATATGTAGGGTATGCTCTTGGGCTGATCCTCTTCAGAGCTACAGAACTGGATCCAAAAAGAGAGGAGAGCGAGCCATTGGTATCGCCTCTGTACCACGCAAATTCAGAGATGCTGCAAGGACAAGCAGTCTGAAGACAAGCCAAGGCTCTCTTGAGAGCTGCTCTTCCTTCCCAGGGCCTCCCTGTGCTTTGCCTACAGCTCATGTTGCTGACGGAGCCTCCCCTCCACCAACCAGTTTCATGGCAGGCCTTCTTGCTGTTGTGTGAGGAGCAACTCCCTCCTGATCTCTTCAGCCTCCTATGACTTCTTTACACGTCACCTCAGTAGTACCCAGTAATCATGCTGGGCATTGAATTAGCTCAGTGTTTTAAAGGTGGTGAGTGCAGAAAACACGTTGCTTGTGTTCAGCACTTTTAAAGTCCCGCCCTTCCCTCCTGACACTTTTAAAAGAGAGAGATAGGATTGTATTTCTGAGGCAAGAGAAAAGCAAAACCAAATCTTTATTTCTTTATCTTGTGGTCTTGAGGAACCTCCTTATCATAGTCGACACATCTGCCGCTTCTTCAGCCTTCAGATGAATGGCAAGACAGCTTTTGCAAAGTGTTTTTTTTCTAAACCTTGTTTCTCAGGAGTTGAAAATAAACCTTGTGTCTTCCTGACTTAACATTCCCTAAGGGCTGCTTGTACAGCAAGATTGCAGCTTTTGTGAAGTCATAACCTACCACCTAACGAGCCTTCCAGTGCAAGGGGAGGCCTGATCTTCTTGTAATGAAAGACAAGCAGGAGAGAAGAAAGGAAAAAAAACCAAAAACCCTGAATAAAAACCTTCTTAATTTCTCCGTTCCTTACAGAGAGATGACTCAGTGACCAAACTTTTCTTTTGCTTTTCAACCTTTTGGCTGTTGTAAAAAGAGCATTGACAGAGGCAATGTCATAATTATCTTTTAATAATAAATTTGGAGGACAGTTTTACTGCTTGAGCCTACCAAATTGCTGATCCACTTCTCTTCTTCCTTACACCATCAATACTGGGGAAAGAGAAGAGGAGGAAGAGAAGGAAAATGCTGAAGAGAAAGACAGAAGTAAAAGAAGGAACTGCTTCTGACAACCAGTAGCATTTTCCGAAGTTACGATCTGTGTAGTTTGATGGGGCAAAACTTAACTTGTACTTTAGAGAAGGTCTCACAGGCAATGCCAGTGTGTGTTGGAACTACAGCTCTGATTTCTCCTGGCAGCAGTATTGGTCTAAATAACCAGTATCGAACGCTCGCTGCACTAGGTATTGGTGACTTCCAGGTGAATACCCCAATCAACAGAGCCTTTCTCACCCTCTTGCTTGCTTTCTCCTTGCATGTATTTAGTACGTTATTTAAAATGAAGCAGGTACCACAGAGGGGTGCATTTTGGAATGACCTCACGCTGATGATTGAGGTGGGATTTCATTTGACCTGCTAAACTGAAAAAGGGGTTTTCAATTGAAGTTGTCATCTTTTTAGCCAGACTTTTTTAGCCAAAGTTTTGGGCAAGAAAATTTTTTGAGAAACCCTTGCTATCAGTACCTTTGAGACAGCCTCAATGTAGTTGCATGGAACAGGCTCATTGTGGACCACAAATTAGAGTAGCTTAATTCTATGTCTGTGTTGAAAGGGACGTGGACAAAATAGTTCCCCCCTTCTCCTGTCTCAGTAAGAGCAGTGATTCATGTTCAAAGTCACTCAAAAAGTGGAATAATGAATTAGAGCCATTTGTAATTATTGTTACTTCTGCTTTTCTTCTTTCTTCCTGTTTTCCCTAAGACTGAGCTATGAAATTCCCAAACAATAGGTAGAAATGCATCTGTTAACGTTATTAATCTAAGGATTTACTTGCAAACTAAAATCTTTTCTTCTAGGGTGACCTCTCTTAAGTATTTAATTTGTACAGCACATTTTTTCCAGCCTTTCCTTGGTAGAACATAAAATACCAATTGAGTATTTGGCTTTATGGCTTCTGGCAGACTTGGGAAAAGATAGTAAACATTCACTCCCATCCTCTTGCTCCCAAAATCTAAAAATCCAATAACAACCAGTTCTATTTTGCTGGGTTATGTTGTTGCTGTACTGTGGGAGATTATGCTGTTAAAACCACAGCACACCTTCTACACTGAATGTCTCAATATTTTCTTTTTCCTGTTTTAAAATGAAACTAAAGGTAACAGTTTACTAGTAAACACTAGAGGGAAAACTGTTTCCCTAGAGGAAGAAATGATTATTTTAAAAGAATACTTCAACATATGCTGTTTATTTTGAGGGAAGGAAAGATGTAAAAATTTCATGAAGTAATCAAAAGTTGAAAAAAGTGGAGAAGCATTGTCCGATCGACGGCTTCAAGAGCTGTGTTTGCCAGCACATTCACTTACTAACTGAGTTTGACGCTAACAACATCAAATTTCTGTTTTTAGGACACTGCCCTGAGGCTTTAAGCAAGACATAAGTGTTACAGAAAGACATGTTCTAATGCTTTGTAAAGTGACAAAATTTACTTTCATTCTGTCAAATTATAGTACTGTGAGCATTAACGAACTGTTATGGTGCTGGAGTGGATCCACGTGGATCAGAAACCGGAATTATGGTCATGCCCTTTACTGAAACCTTGTATGTCTCCCAGAGCTATGGTTTGCAGCATGATACACCAATTACCACCAAAGAGACTGGTAATCAGTGCAGTGCTGATTAACAACAGAAGGCTTTTTGAACACAGAGTTGTACAGAGGGAAACATGCCCAGCAGGTGCCCTCTCTGATATTTAATTATCAAAGAATCTGGTGAAGAGAGGTGTTTACAGGACTGGCTCTGGATTACCTACATGAGGGCGTTTCTCACAGAAAAGGGTTTAAAAGAAAGTGCATGCTAGTGTCAGACAAAGGTTAGGATACTAACTCTATTAGAGATAATTAACATGCTGTGAGTGCTTTGCTTTTTCAGCCCCAGCGTGGTACTTCACTGCACAAGAACTTTTTGCTGTGGGCTGGAAGAGTCTGATTCTTAAGTCCCTTAAATCAGAGAGCTCCAAGATACTTCTACTCTAAGTCATCGTTTGCAAATGATCTTTGAGGGATTTAGAAGGTGTCAAGGCTATGACTAATGTTGGATTTCTGGTGTGTGGGTGGACACTTAAGTGCCATATAGATGTATGAGGTACTGCAGTTAATGGATTGATTTGGTTGATCATGGGTGTTTTGGTGAAGTTCAGAATCAGGTGGTGTGCTGTTCCCCGATGAACTAGGTTAGAGTAACTGGAAGTCAAACAGAAAATTGAAATACTGTATTCTTCATGTGAAGAAAATGGAAAGTTTTTGAACACTTGATCTTTTTTTTTTCACAGATCAAAGATTATTTTTGTCCAAATGCTCTTTAGTTTGGTTTGAAATGAGTTGGTGAACTTGCCATAACTCTTAATGAACCCAGGTGGGATTTTCAAAAGTATGAACATTTGTCTGACTCTTGTCCCAGTGAAGCAAGTGTGTTCATCCCTGACTTCATCTGGGGTAAAGTTCAACCACATCTCAGTGCCTGTTTTCGAGAAGCCTATGCTTAGTGCCCAGATCACGATGATCTCCTTTACACCTGAATTACTTGTCACTCTTGTTTGCAAGTGTGAGGGAATAGGTCAAGGAATAAAGAGATGCTGGATATGGACCTTGCTTTCTGCTTCTTAATAAAATACTGCTGTTAAGGTCAGGCTGGTGGGCAATGAGCAAATACTTGTAGTGCTGCTTCTAGTCTGTAATTGCTCTGAAGATAACAGCCAGGCTTGTCAGTCCAACACAACCAAGATGAAAATGATGGAGATAGGCTGAGAACATTGCACCAGAGCTTACACATAAAGCTTTCTCAAAGTGAAACTTTGCAAATTATTTTCTCCTTTCAAGTAAAAGCTGGGGAAATGGAAGGATCAGTTTGAATGGATTTTCAAATTGAAACAGGATGGCTGATGAAAACATGAGAAGTTGCAATGCCAATACGTGCTTTCTGACAGTACTGGATTGTGAGAGAAGAGAGACCTGCAGCTTTTTCTCAGCTCCTCCAAATAATTCAAGTACTTTGGGGCAGGTGTATCCTCACAGTCTCTACCACGTTTTCCATGCAGACATGCCTCAGACTTGGTTAGAGCGTTGAGGGTAGTACCTCGCTCTTAATGGAAGTGAATTCTTCCCTTTTCTCTCTTCTTATTTTGAACACCATTTAAGATCCCTTTTGAGGTAGCTGTAAAATCAATATCTTAGGCTTGTTGCATGTTTTTGACTGGAGCCAGACAATGCACTTTCTTCATCTTCCAAATGGTATTTTGATAAATACACGTTCAATATTTTTCAATATTTTTTTTTTCTGTCCATTTCATAGAATCACAGAATGGTTTAGATTGGAAGGGACCTTAAAAATCACCTGGTTCCAAGCCCCTGCCATGGCCAGGGACACCTCCCACTAGACCAGGTTGCTCAAAGCCCCTTCCAACCTGGCCTTGAACAGTAAAAAGTCCCTCTCCAGCTTTATCGTAGACCCCCTTCAGATACTGGAAAGCTGCCATAAGGTCTCCCTGGAACCTTCTGTTCTCGGGACTGAACCACCCCAATTCTCTCAGCCTGTCTTCACAGGAGAGGTGCTCCAGCCCTCTGATCATCTTTGTGGCCCTCCTCTGGACCCGCTCCAACAGGTCCACATCCTTCTTGTGCTGAGGACTCCAAAGCTGGACACAATACTCCAGGTGGGGTCTTGTGAGAGCAGAGTAGAGAATCACCTCCTGCATTCTGCTGGCCACACTTCTTGTGATGCAACCCAGGATGCAGTGGGAAGGGCAATACATCCAGAAGGATAGGACACAGTTACTGAATTATTGTATTTGAATTACTGAATTATTTGTATGTCTATGCAGTGGTCTCAAGACTTGCATGTTTTTATGTATACAAGGCAAAAAAAGCACCTTAAAACAAAGTTTAAGTTATAAGCATGTCAAGATTTTGGTCGATTAAATCATGACTTAAACATGTAAAGAGTATCTCATTTTTGCTAAAGAAATGTAAGAGGATCTCTGATCCAAAGGTAACTGCTTTGAACTCAAACTGCAATTTGCAGTTTGTTTCACTTGTCACCAGATTTGCTTGTAGTTTACTGGCTACTTTTACTGAACCTGTTCGGTTAAAGGTAGAAGTGCACTTGTGTTGAGATAGATACAATTTTTTTTTTTCTAATACATGTTTAAGCAAACAGAATGAGAATTACCCTTAAGAAATCTGACTAACAGTGGGAAAACCCTGAAGCATCTTGAACAGCAAGGAACATGTGAGGAGTTACTATGCATCTTGCCCGAGAGACAGGATGGACCAGGGACAGCCTAGGGAGTGACGCTTTTAGCAACTGCACCTACCTCAGAGCTGTTTGAGTCTCTTGTGGTGCCAGTAGGATAATACCACCTGCTGAGCCCATGCCAAGCACCAGGCAGTTCACCCCTCCAGACGCCTGCTCATCTATAAAGTCCAACAGCCTGTTGTTTCGACTGCATGCAGTCAGGTGAGAGGTTGCCCACCGGAGAGTGGGAAAGGTGGAACTTTTTCTTAACCCAGCAGTATGCTTGTACCCAGTGCCCGTTTGAAATGAGCCTTTGTAATTCTGGATGAAAAGCACCAAGCAAATGTCACAAACAGGTATCTTGGCAAGCCAGCAAATGATACTGAAGCTTTCCATATTAGTGTTTTGCTAAAGGAGAAGTCAGTGATGTGAAGCCTGAATTTATGCTCAGGAAATTGCTTTTCATCCTCCAGCATGGGTTCTTGAGCAGAGGTAGGCTCAAACAATATGTTGAAAATTATTTTCACAGAATTTTTATCAAAGTACAAATGTCCTTGCCTCGGGAAGCAGTTTGTTTTCCCCTGAGAAGTGATGCTGGAAAAATCAAAAAGAGAGCAGTCTGCTTGCTGGCCAAAATTCATCCATGAATAAATTGCATCACAAAGCCAGCAATAACATAACATTTTCAAAGACTATCTCATGCTGTTGCTATAAGAAAAGTGATTTGTAAAACTCAGCATTGTGTGGGGACTCTTGCCATAATAATATTATTAGAAACTGTTATTGTTTATAATGCAATAGAGTAGACTTCTAATAATATTTGTTCTGATTTAGTGAAATGAAGGAGGTTTTGCCAGTTACATGGTTTGCCTGTTTTGGAAGTTTCATGTGATTTTTTTCTGTGAAATTATGTTGAGGCCTTTTGTAGGAACATACCTATTTAGTCATCTGTTTAGAATAGCAAAAAAAATTGCAATTACTAGTACACGTTCGAATCCTGAAGGATCCAAAGGAACTCTCCAAATAATGCTAAATGCCCACTTTTGTATCATTATTCTTATTTTAATCTTGCTTCTTTGTTACAAAGCTGAGATTCAAGCCTTCTTTTTTGCTCTTTAATACAAATTTTTGGAACCCAGGAATCCTCACATGTCAGGAGCCTCTGAATAGGCATAAATAAGTATTCGTGACATGTAATTTTTCTTTTCTCTTAGAATTTCTCTTGCTCTGGTGAAAAACAATTCTGACTGTTTACGAGTTCGTCTTTTTTTGTATCCCAGCATTATTTTCTTCCAAAGCTTTCACATGCTTTGGAAGATGAGCATTCCTTTTCCCATCCAGACTCGGTAAAGGGACCTCCGCACTGCCAGAAGAGTTTCAGCTCAGCTTTCCTTTGTTGTCCCCTGGAAAGGAGGATGCCTCTGCAGCTGAGATTTTTAATGTGTTTGCTTGAAAGACTAAATTCTGTTGGTAGTGGTGACTTCATCTCTAATTCCACACCAGACTGCAAGGTTGAGTAATACTGTTGAAGGCCTTTCCCAGTAATTGGTCAGTGTAATCCCTAGTGGGTTGCTGGTGGGCTTGTTAAAGGAAAACTTTTCAAAAGTGTGTTTAGTTCAGCAGCTGGCAGTTTTTGCTGAATGTTTCAAGTTATAGTGTCTAGCACAGGCTGGATACAGCTGCTCTGCACCGTCAGCTTGCACGCACTTTCTTAGCAGGCTTAACTGAAAGAACATCTAAAAGTGCTGTTCTGGCCACCTGTTGCTCTCATACATTATTCCCACAGAAACCCACCTCTGCTGAATAGAAATGATTCAACTGTAGTTCTCTGCTTTATGCGTGTGAAGAGAGATGAAGAAAATATGCATAAGAAAAACAACTTAGGAGAAAACTCTGTTACAGCACTCCAAAGGACTCAGCAAGATACTTTCTTTGGATCAGGGCTAAGGGTAAGCAAATCTATTCAGATAAGAAAGAATTTAGATAGGAATCTGTACCTTTATGGGAAACTTGTACAAATACTTGCCAAGTTTGTCATTACCCCACTTGTGGTGGTTGGTTCGATAGAGCATAGCTGGTGGTAATCCTAGCTCTGGTCAGAAGCAGAGTCATGGCCATTTTCATTATTCTTCAGGCATGACTCTAAAGACTGCAGACATTTAGAATGCTTCTGCCATTTTTTAGCCCCTTTTAATGCATTAAGTGGAACTAGCCTCTTTGGAGACTAAGTGTTCCATTTATTCAGAGATGTCTTCCTGCAATGCCAGTATGTTTCAGAAATAAACTACAGGAATAATTTTTAGTGGCAAGAAAAAGATTTAGTCTTCACAGTCTGCACAGACTCCCAACATGATTTTCAAGAGAACCTCGCCTTGAAATGGAGAAAGAATAGCTAGAGTGAGAATATGAATTTTGTAGTTCTTTTGCATAAGAGTAGTAAATTTTTTTTCATATTTAGCGGGTGTTTTTCAGTAGAATTTAGAGACACAGCTGAAACAGTAGTCCAACATCCAAGTCCAGTTTGTCCTCAGAGGGTGAAAACCTCTATGAGGGTTGGTAACCTAGAGACTAGACAGTTTAAAAAAAAAAAAAAAAAAGAAAAGGAGAGGGGAAGGAGGCTTTGACCCTGCTGAGCGATTTGAATCTGAAAAGCTGTTAGAAGCAAACCACTTTTGATTACCATCAGCTTTTGGTTGAGTCAAAACATATATCTTCAAGTTAGGAACATAAGACTGGGAACAATCACTAGGGTTGCAAGAGCTGGGGCATTAGTTAGTCTGTGCCTTTCTGGTCTCTTCACTGTAATGGAATTATTTTTTTTCCTCTCTTCAAATGAACTGAAGTACACTAGTGTCACCTATTTCTACACAGATTGCTTATTTCAGGAGGCTATGTCCTGTCTTTAATTTGCTGTCTTCACCTTGTCCCCATTCTCTTTTCTTTTCCTTTCTTATGTGTCCCTGTCCCTATCCCCCAATTTCCCAGAAATTGATAATGTTGAAATTCACTATTAAAACGCCTTTTGGTATAGTCTTTTTTTCCTCAGGCATTTTTAGATAGGATTTCTGATTCACGCCCTTAAGTTTCAGTTATATGCTCTTTCTGATATTAACAGATATTTCTGTGAAGGTTGTAAGTACAGGATTATTCATAAAAACCATCTCAGGAAAAGAGCAACAACTGAGGTCTCCTCTGGACTATAATTTGTGCAGATCAGTTTTCCACCCTAGAAAGATCACTCTGCTTTTTTTCAGTGGCTTTCTTCCTGAAATGTTTCACGGGTTGCTTGGTGCCCTTTAGAGAATGCTAAATAGCACACAGAGTGTTTCTTTGCTCTTGACTCATGGCTGTACCCTGGCATCCCAAGGGCTGAAGGAAAGGGAAAACAATACAAGGCTGAGGCAGGAGAAGTTTACATAGAAAAAGAGTCAGTCCATGATGGCCCTCAAGTATTTAAATACACTGCTTTTGTTTGTCTTGCGCTAGGCTGTTATTTTCATCCGGAAGTGTGCAAAGAGCACCTGTTTTCCTATCTTGTGTGAACCACAAACTACAACCGCAGTGAGAATGCAGCCGCAGCCTTGGCTGCCTCTGGGGCATCACATCTGAGGCAGCTAGTGCTCTTACGTGTATTTTGGCCATCTTGATCTTATCCACCTGCTCGTCTGTACTCTGCCTGATTCATTGCTTGCCAGTGCTGTGGTTCTCCAACTTCCCCTCTGTCCTTCTCCCCGGCTCCTGCTCTTTGACTCACTTGTCAACAGATGAACTTTCTGGCCTGGAGAAGACCTGCCCGTATCCTCCAGTGCCCTGTTTACAAAGACCTGTATGGATTTCAGAGTTTTGAATGTTGCCCTTTGCTAACACAAAGTAACAAGAAGAAATAACCTTTTCTCCTTTTTTCCTAACACCTCTGTTAGTAGAGAATAGTGGCCAGAAAAACAAAGTACGAGGTAAACCAAGCACAGAGCAGAATGTCTAATGAGATCTGAAGGGCTTCCCTCCAGGGAAAGGCAACTTGAGACTTACTAACTTTCACACGTTTAACAGGAAAATGGTTCTTTTACTCTGAAACTAATTTCAGAGGGGAGCAAGGTTTGAAACATTTGACAGAAGCTTCATTAATACCTCTTGATGCTC
The DNA here is from genome assembly GCF_028500815.1 of Rissa tridactyla. Classification (NCBI taxonomy): domain Eukaryota; kingdom Metazoa; phylum Chordata; class Aves; order Charadriiformes; family Laridae; genus Rissa; species Rissa tridactyla. The sequence goes on along the minus strand of NC_071468.1, from coordinate 14,384,407 downwards.
TTCTAGCTCTTTGCATTTTCAAGGCCTACATCAACACGAGCAAAGCACAGATTACTCCACGATGATAGTAATATGCATTTTCTTATTCATGTATCCTGCTTCAGTGCAAGTTAGGTTCATTCAACCGAAGGTCTGAGTCTATAGCTGAAACAGAAAAAATGAAGATGTGACTACTATTGAGCCTCCAGTCCTGTTGATCCAGGAGCACTAGTAATTCAGTATTCTTTTTAAATAAAACAGCAGTGAAGTCCGAGAACTTTCCCAGTGAAGCATCTTCTACCTGTGCAGGATCACAGAAGGGTTGATGTTGAAGGGCATCTCTGAAAATCATCTAGTCCAGCCCCCCTGCTTGAAGCAGAGCCAAAGCAGGGTATTTGTACATACTGATAAGATGCTACCTGAGCCTTCTCTTCTCCAGACTAAACAATCCCAACTCTCTCAGCCTCTCCTTGTATGTCAGATGCTCTAGTCCATACTGTCATTACCCAAGCTATTCATCTAACACCTACTTATCAAAGTATCTGGAGGCTATTCCTCCCCATGTGACTGTAGGGTTGAGAAATCTTGCTTCTACTGTCGGAATTGTTTATTAATTATTAATTAATAATAATTAATTAATTATTACCTCAATCATTAAATGTCTGAGGTAACTGAAGTAGGATGTTTATGGAGACAGAGTTCAGGGCTTCTAGCAGACGAGGGCCTGCCCTGCCCATCCGTCCTAGAAAAAGGATTGCTGCTCAGACAGGTTGCCACATCCACTGCTTTCACATCAGGCTGCAATTTCTGTGAGCCTTTAGCAGAGTCTTGTAGTGGACTCCTGTGGGTTGCATCTATGCTTGCCCACTTTCATAACAAGTGGACATCGGGAAGCTTTATTTAGTGGTATGTTGAGGACTTCAGAGTGCATTTCCCTGGCACCTTGTGTTCAGGCTCAGAGGATTACAATATGCTATAATGCTCTGTTAAAACACTGACAAGTCTCATTCCAGACGTACTATTATGCTGGTGTATCAGTATGGTGAGGGGACTAAAACGGACTTTTTGTTTAGTCAGAGTTTAGTAAAATTGAATTTTGTTTGTTTGTCCACTTGATTGTGTGTGGTTGAACAGAAATTCCCTCAAGGGAGAATTCTCTGTGTGTGTTTTTGAGCCAATTCCATTATTTTCTGTATAATCACAGCTGTCTGAGAACTTAGATGTCTGACTAACAAAAGTTATAAGGCAAGTTCTTGAATTTACATGGTTTGCATCAGCAGGCATGAAATGTAATACATAGATTCACCATTTCTCTTGTTGCAATGGAGCGATGATTTACATGGGACATTACCTGCTTGGAAATGAACATTTTGCATCCACTAAGCGCCTCGGGATACAGACTTGTCCCTGTGAAAGTAGGAGGGGAGAGGAGAAGGTGCCTAACTCTTTTTTTCATGAGGTAGAAATTGCAAAACATATAAACAGCAGGACAGGAATGCTGGAGTTGCTTGTACTTGGCATACTCTGAAAGGGGTTTGTTCACATTTGCAAAGCAAAAACAAAAATCTGGAAGGCTGAAACAAAAAATGACCAACTGCAACCAAAGCGTTTACTGCCTGTTTGCTCTGAATGTGCAATTGGCCTTGGTCTTTTAATTATAATCCATAAAGATGTCTCTGTTCCCTATCCACCCTTGAGTTTCCAGGAGCACAGAGTGCTTAGGGCTTGGGCTGCTAATGCTGTAATTGAAACAGCTGCTCTGCTCTCTAAGTACTTTATTCATTCACCTTCAAAAGTGTTGATGGATCTGTGGCATGTTCTGGGCATTTTCTGTAGATGTGAATCTCAAACGCAGCCACTTGCTAGATAGAACTAATGAAGAGAATTTGCTATGGCTTTTAGTGTGTTGTCTCAGTTTTTAAAAGGAGAGGAAAAAAGGAGGGGGAGAGAAGGCTGCTTTTAGGCCATAAAGCTCTTTGGACTAAATTCACTTTACCTACAAGACCAGACATCCTAATTCTCTGTTATTCTCAATGACCTAAAGTACGAGTGAATGTAAAATATTACTAGGCCAAAAGGTCATTCTTTTTACATTCTGCACTGATTTTTAAATTAGCACATATAGAGAAGAGCCTCTGGGAATTGTGCTGTAAATGGGCAGAGTGCTGGGAAGGGGTCCACACTAATTCATCAAGGCTCCAGGCCAATGGTTGCTCTGCAGCCCCCCTTTTCTCTATTGCCTTGGGACTAAATTGCTGTTGCAGTTCTTGTTAAAGCCTGAAAACTTCAGGCAGACAACAGAAGCTCAGGTATACCCATGGCCTGTCTCGATCTACCTTCCTTTACCCATTGTTTTTCCTTGTCCTTGTATTCAGCCCATTTCTGAATTACTGTCCAGAAAAAAGAGTTCATCATCATGTCAGATGAATGCATTTAATCCGTGGAAAGTCATCCTAGTGTGGGCGAATGGCAAAGCTGGGATGTGGCTGGCAGTGGCTAACATATATGTATTCCGTAGGTCTGTGGCGGAGATGGAGTTACTGACAAAAACGCAGTCACTTGACTGCTCTGATAGAACTTCAGCATAATGGCATCTTCCTTCCGGCCCATTGCTCAGCTCAGCGTGTCCTAAAGACTCAGGCAGCTTTAACCTCCTTCTGATAAGTGTTCGGTGTGTCCTGAGGCAGTTCACCCATGCAAGAGGGGTTGTGCAGGAATATCTGAACTCTTAATTACCCAGGAGCTGGTTCACCCAAGAACAAGCTGAAACTGCATAAACCCTTTGAACTAGGCAGAGGCAAGGGCCGCTGTGGTGCATAGGCTGATTTTTATTCAACAGTATTGATTGTTCTCGGCAGATATGGAGCCTGAGAGCCTCGTGGTTATGTTTGTTAGGGAAAATGAGAGGTCATGGTGAGACTTTGAAAGTCAATAAATCTAAATTTTGATGAAAAAGGCAAAATACTACTCTGAAGCAAGTACTCTCAGGCAGCCCATGTGGGAAAGCAGTCAGGGAGAAAAGAAAGGGCTGGAAATTTTACTGTGTTTTTCCCGTCAGCCTGCAGCATTTGGATTATGGTTGTATTCTGTTTAGGAGAGGAGGAACAGTGAAGAAACGGTCCTAGAAGATGGTACATTATAAAATGTACCATTGATGTGACATGAAACAGGTGATTAATGTCAGGAAATGCAGTCTTGGTGTTGCTACCCAGTTTATTCTGCCTGTAGGTGAGCTGATGATATGTACCCCTGCGCGGATACTTTGCTTGGCTGCAGCCTTTGCCGTGTGAAGTGCTCAAAGGTTGTTGCAGGTTCATATAGCAAAACTCATCCTTGTTCAGAGTTTGATTTATATATTCAAAACAGGGTTTGTCAGACCCTGGGAATGGTGCCTGGATTAATTTGGCCTTTTTCACTGAGCTGGGTATTATTAACTTAATCGAGCCTTACAATATCCTCAGGCACCACCTTTTTATACCTAACTTCACAGAAATGTCACAATGTTTCTAAAGTCACACTGGAATATCATAGCAGGGACCTTTTGCCCCATTGCTGCCTTGTGAGGGAGTCATGGAATGGTTTTCTTTCCAGTCTTTGCCTAATATGGGTGAACTTGCAAGCGCAACTTGCTCTTTGAGGCCAAGCTCATGTTTCCGAGCTTTTCAGGCTGCTACAGTGCATGGTTTCCTTCCCAGAATGGTGTCTAAAGGCAAGAGCTATCCCAGCAAACGTTATTGATTGCAATTACTGATATTGTGGTTTGTTTTTTGTTTTTTTTAAAAAAAAGACTAGTTGGATTTGAAAAACAATTTAATGTGCTTCTGAGACAAACAGCATTGGCAGGACTTCTGTGTTTTGGGAATTCACGAAAAAGCCTAGGTATTTTCTTTATCAGTAAAACACCGTACAGACAGTCATCAAGTTTTTGTGCTGTTTTAAAATCACTGTTCAAAAACATCTTCAATTTCATTGGCAATATTAACCCAAGGAAATTAGCTTCTTGGTTTAGGTACCTTTTTATTTGTCTGTGAGGAGCCAGTAAATTATACTAAAACATCTTGTGGAGTCTGTTTTCTATGCATGTTCCTTGTCAAGGCTTTTCTTATTTATGCTCAAAGGAAGCGTGTATGCCAAATGTTGAGACTAACAGGCAAATGTATGCCAAGCTAGATAAAATATCTCGGCGCTCCAAGTTTTGGGGAGTTGAGATCCCAGACAGTGGCTTTCGTTCATACTTCCAGGCAGTGGCGGACGTGGTCGGTTACTCTTGGCTTCCCTTCTGGATGTTCAGCATGGACTGCTACGATTCTCTTGCTCAGAAATATCCAATACTAAATGAAGGAGATTAGAACAGCGGGACAGAAACAGGTTCAACATGTGTGGCAAGTTAGACTTGACTGCCAGCAGCATTTCTTCTATTTGGACCTACGCGGCAGATATTCTTGTCATATATATTCCAAATGTGGTAAGATAGCGAGGACATTGTTATCAACTATGATAGCATTGCTGTGACTGCTGCTATATGAAAGCTGTGCAAACCTCACTTTCATGGTGTTTCCCTCTCTTCAAAGTTACCGTTTCAGTTGTTAAGTGGTATGGTCTGTCTGACTTCTGATGTGCTGTTTGCTCTGATTAGTAGATACTGGCCTCCCAAGTTCCATTTCTTTGAGTACACTAACCAAGCAATTGTTTTAATCACTATTTTTCTTTTTTTTATATTTTATTTTAACATCTTTCTCCATTCAAAGTTGAGTCATACAATTCAAAGGCTCCCTTCCCCAACAGGGTAGCTCTTATGATACCCGCTACATGAGCAATAAAGGGCAACCGTTCTGCATTCCAAGCCTCATCTTTCCCTATTCAGATCCTTCCTAATGAGTCGTTTCTTTCAAAAGTCTGTTTGAAGGAAGCAAATTAAATTGGAGGAGGAAGTTGTTAATCAGGAAATGCATTTTTTGTCTTCACCTTGCAATTTCCTTTCATGCTACCCCTCACGTTGCTCGTGTATAGGACATCTTCTGTACTATACTGTTTTAGGGGAGACATTTCACTTCTATTTATTTTGTACCATGTTTTATTTACTTATCTATTTTGCACTGCATACGGCACACCCTGTGCCCGATGGATTCGTCTGCAGCCAAACACTGTGAATAGCTGAAGTTATGGGAAAGGTGGCATTTGCTAAGGATTATCTGCCAGCTTTTTTGGTTTCTAGGAATCTCTGAAATCCGGTCAGTATATTTTTTTCTAAACAGACAGCTTTTTATGGGGTTTGACCTGATGTTATGAGGTTTTGGAGCCTCTTACAGGAGGTTAGGGACTGCCTTGTAGTAGGCAGGAATGCCTGGAGTAGGTGTTCTGTAAATCCTTCTGAACCTTATGATCCAAACAGTCCTTCATCCAGTCCTTAATCTTTCTTTGGATATATTGATACCTTATTTTGAAGTCTAGGTTATTAAAGCTGACAGATAATTGCAACATATCCCTAAAGGATACAGAGTTAAGCACAGCTGTTCTGTTAAGTAAAACCTTCCCTCTCATCCATTCTTTCAGCCTTTGAACCTACAATCTTTCATGGTTTTTATTCCACCGTTTAGAAGGTGAGCAGGCACAATATTCACACTTCCCTTTAGCTGTGTCGTGAAAAGCCATTGCTGAGTGCTGAGATAAAAATCCAAGTTTAATTGGTCTCCCAGACACAGCTACTGAGAACTCAGTTATTTCAGAATATGTTGCCACTACTCTTCTCTTTGAAAAGACATCCTGTCTTTCTGAAGCTTTAATTGTACTTGACTGTAATTAAGATTAGATTATTTTTTACTTTCGATATTTAAATAAAAAATGAAAACTACTCTTTGGCACACCTAAGTAGTGCTGTACATTAGGTTGAAAGGATGGAATTTCCTTCTGATCCTCAAAGACAATTAAGTTACTCCCCAAAGCATGAAATTTAATTACCCTCATCAGAAACAGCATGATGCAGTGGATTAGGACATAGGAATAAGAATCAGAAATTTTTATCTCTGATCTGATTTCTGACATCTAGTTACTGACTAAATGCGTCATATAACCTTCCTGTGCCTTCTTTTCACCCACCTGAAAACTGAGGTGTTTGATTTCTTTGCTAAGGGGCTGTGAGGTCTATATAAGCGTCTAAAGATGTAATGGTTTGTATGAATGCTAAGTGTTCCTGGGATTGCCATGGCTTACATGCTGCCAGCAGTTATTGCAATTTGTGAAATCTCATTTTTTTGGCAGTGTTAGCTTCATTAAAGGAAGTGTAATCACGCTCAAATGCAAATAAGGAGAGGACTACAAGAGGAGGTGACAATAAAGAGCCCTCGTGCATCAGAGAAGTATGCTGAGTTGTTGTTCTTTTCACATCAGTTTTGATGCTACGTCTCAGCTACGATTTCTATTTGTAGCATCCCAGCAGTGCCTCCAACCGTGTACTTCTCAAGAGATGGAAGAAAGTTCCGCCTTGCATGGTTTAGCTGGGGAACAGAATGAAAAGTTCAGTGCCAGATGAACATATTCATCTGGGCAAGTTGTTTAGCTCTACTGTATTTTCAATTCCAGTTGTCCCCTACTGGAGTGATTACTCATGTTATGTCAGTGGGGAGCTCCCATGAAGAACTCAGAACTATTTATTGGATGTGATGAAGTGGCTAATTAAAATAATTTGTTGTGTCATGTAAAAAACCAGTGCTTTCTTATGTCTCAGTCCCACTTGGCCAACAGTGCTTCTGAGTAGATGAGTTTCTTAGCATGCCTGTAGCATTAAATTTACATTTCAGAATGGTCAGTAACAGTAATCATCCTGTAAGTATCTGGATTACTCTTTCCACAGACATTTTTAGAAAGGAAAACTGAACTAATAATAACCCTGCCATTTAGTGGGTTACATTCCAGTGCAAAGGTGCCAGATTACTCTGTTGGAAAGACGTTTGCCCACCACCATACGGCATAATTTCATTGTCTGTCTTTGAATCCCTTTGCAGCTCCTGTGCTCTTTCTTCCAGGGCCTCTATCTGTATTAAATTCCATTAAAAGATTCTCATTTGTAATCAGAAGAATTAGATTTAATTGTGAGGCTGCAGTTCTTTAGTTACTTACCTGATTCAATACTTTACAGCATTCAAATGTAAGTCTTCAAATTTTCAGAGCAGGGAGTTTATTTTCACCGGGTTAGTAAGGCAAAATCTTTCTAACAGTGGTTTTTCTAAGAAACGCTCAGGAAAGAGATAAAAAAAAATAATATTTTTAACTCTATGTAAGTTAACAGGAAGATATATTTTTCAGTAGGTTTTATCTTCTGCCATTTTAATAAATTTTCCCGTGTAAAGTAGTTTTGTTGTGGTCTTGTAGCATGCTCTAAACATAGGAGAAGATTCTATTACCAATGAAACTCTAGTGGCTTAATTGCAAACTTTCATTGTTATCCAAGAATAAGAATAACATAAAAATATCCTTTATGGGCTACTTCTGTCTCGCTGAAGCCCAAAAGCAATTTCTGACATATTGCGATGTCTCCCTAGTTGTACAATTCTCAGTGGAGTAGCTTTACAAAAGGGCCCAGCATTGCAATCCTAAAAGATGGATAGAGTTAGCTTCCTTCCCAGCACACGAGTTGATATCATTGCAAAATCTTGGTGGTCTCGTGTTCCAGGCAAGGTCTTTATACGCTGTGTTTGACTCATCGGTCAAACCTAGCAGAATTACAGAGCATTTTCTTTGTGGGGGTGGGGATGGTGTTATTAGTTTTATTTTAAAAGCATTAAAAGAGTAAAAGGAAAGAAAATCATTACAATTATTTAATCTTTTTTTATGGCAAAACTTTTGCGAAGCTGTCTTCTATAGGCATTTTGAAGGAAAGGCAAGGAAGCAGTCTTGGAACCAGTCACAAGGATGTTAAGGTCTGATGCAGTGACACTAATAAAGGTCTTAACTGTATTTAACCTGTCACTAACAGTTACATCTAGCTTATGAAACAGGCCATAGAAAAGGGTAGAAAAACAACTAGCATTAAATCACTAGAGGAAAATATATACCATTTTTCTTTCTCTTATTAAGTAGAATGATTCGTGAGCAGAAGAGTTTGCTTTGCAAGCTTTCTTCTTTGCACATCAAGAACCTACTCCTTTAATGCTAAATAATCTCTCACATTAATATACAGTAACTTTATTTGTTGCCATTTTAGAAAGTAGATCCTTTTCAAGACTACATCATCATGTGTCAAATTCAGGCCCTGATGTCTTCTGAGTAACTTTAAGACCTGTAAACTGAAATTAATTTAAAGTTGATAATTAAAAGTAATTACAGGACAGTGTATTGTATTGTTTGAACTAATGAGAAAAGAGTTTACACAGCCTCCTATGGGTCATTTTATTTTTTCTCTCCTTCTGTCTCCTAGAATTGTATTGGCATCTTCTTGAAAACATTTTTTAATTTTCTGTTTGCTGCAGTCTGAAAAGGTCTAGTCTGGTTCTTCCTTTGTGCAGTGCACATTAATTGCTGAAGCAAAAGAGGGTCTGGAGCAGCATGGAGGCAAGATTAAAACCTGTTATAAACTCCTGTATAATTATGCAATGGCATGCAGGATGGAGAAAGTTATGTTCTTTCACCAATTCATCTAGTAAAGGAGAAAAATTCTCTTTTGGACACCTACTGATAAATTTAATTCTGCCCTTATCAAGGTTTCATTCTCAAAAATCAGCTTCTAATTTTTTTCACTACCTTTATTGTGCCGCAGGTGGATTTTAATGTGAAATACTCTGATGCAGCTGCTATTATTGCCATTTAATTTTGTAATTCCCAAAAGTTCGCTGAACCTTTTACCAAAGAGATAAAACTAAGTCCTTGCTGAGATACATTGCATTTTCCTCCCAGGTATACCATGAGTGTTGGTAACAATAGGAGTATTTTAGATGAGAGAGAGCCTGGACCTGCAGAAATAAAATCACACTGTAATTCATCTTAGGTATGAGGAGTCTGTTAAATTCCACAATTTTTTTCTGTGGCAAGTGGAGATGAGAGAGCAAAACACAGATTGAATTTAGAGAGCTTTTTTCTTAAGTAGAGGGGATAGTTTGAAGTTCTTGTCTTCCCTTAAGCCTCCTATTAATAGCTGCTGGGAGCTCACATGCTGAATTGTGACCCAGGAGGGGCCATGCAGCTCTTCATTTTCCCACACCACAGTTCACGTGTGCTTAGCCCTCATTTACCCATTTATTTATACAAGGCAACAGGATTTAAGGGTCGGTTCTTTGGTTTTTGCTAATCGTTTCTATATTCTTCTCATATGTTGAAGACTTTCAAATTGGCCTCTAAATGTGAGAAAGCAGTGGCTTGATCAGAGCCAGGCTGGGATGGTTTTCTGGGTGAAACAAATTATGCCTAGGGGCTGGTGCAAACAGACAGTGCACTGTACTGAAGACATAGGTGGCAACACAGGTGTCAGCGTGGCTGATGGCACAGAAATTAATTCTACCCTCCAAATGTAGACGGATGTCTGGGGAATGGTCACAAAGATGGTTGCTATACATGGAATGTCAAGATGAAGTCCCAAAGCTTTCAGGAATCAAACATTTTGAAACCCCTCTTTAGCAGGATGAAAGAGCACCAGTGAGTATGTGTATGTTAATTGGATTCAAAATTATTTATCCATGAAGACAGATAAATGTAGGATGCAAGCGTTCTGGCTTGAGATTTTACGTGAGAGTTCTAGCACTTTTTTTTTTTTTTATTTTTATTCACTGCCTCTAAGAGAGCATCCTGACTTGTACTTGCAATTAATCAGTGCCAGCATTACCCAGAGGAGCACGCAAAATGGCATCTAAAGCATTAGTGTATTGATTAGAATTAATCAGTAATGTGTTCCTCCTGAAGCTACACGCACAACCGAGGAGTGTCTAAACTATAAATATATATCAAAAATTAAGTTTCCATGAAGACTGGATTATGGCTTCTGAAACTGGGTAACTACATGTGAAAGAAAAGTGGGGGAGCAAAACCTGGTACCTAGCAAACTGAGTCATGGACGGGACATTTAAGAAAGCTTAGGTTACAGAGAAGTACTTTGGCTTGTTCAGGATCTAACACCTAACCCTTGTGAGGCTCAAGGTGGTTTGTAGACATACCTTGACATTAAGGAGTATGAATGAGTATATAGAAAGAAGAGTATTTGAAAATTCTTCCCTTGTACTGTGTTCAGGTTCTGTCAGCAGCATTTTTTGTTTTGGAGAAGAGCAATACAGCCTCATAGGAGAAACTCTGGGTGTTGCCTGGGCTTTCTTTAAGTGACAAATTCTGTCTAGATAATATATCCAGATCTGAACTTTTCTAAAGTCTGAAAATATTTAGATCTAGGATTTTGAGCTACACTGTCACTGAAGACCGTGGTGTTATTAGTTTCTGTCTAAATCTATGTATATTGCAGATTCTAGATATCTGAGCCAATTTCTTTCTTACTGTAACTTCAATGAAGGTCCTGTTGGGTGGATCTGGCCTGCTGTATCAAGACACTGAGCAGTGCCTAAACAATGCAATGTAGTGTGTTGCTTTACAGCGTAAAGGATTAAATTAAGATGTTAAAGTGTGGTCTTTTTTATTGCTTGAGGCAGTATCTAGAGAGATCATCATGGTTGTTACAGCCAACATTGTGGTAAAAATAGGTTTTGATGTTGAAGGCTGTGCAGAGATGATAGCTATGTGCACAGTAACTGATGCCATTGTCCTTGCAGTTGTCAGCTTACCACCTTGATTCATCACTCTGTAGAGTGCTTGGAGGTTATGCAGAAGATAACAGAAGCAATCTGTTATCTGCTGTAATTTGCTTTTAGGACCAAAGTTTCACAGAATTGCAGAATGGTTGAGGTTGCAAAGAACCTCTGAGATTGACTAGTCCAACTTGTCTGCTCAATGCAGGGTGAGCTACAGCAGGTTACCCAGAGCCATATCCAGTCAGGTTTTGAATATCTCCAAAATGATTGAGACTCCATAAGATTTCTGGGCAACTTGTTCCAGTGTTCAATCCCCCTTAGAGTAAGCAAGTTTTCTCTTGTGTTTAAATGGAATTTCTTTTTTTTTCAATCCAAGTAAAGGTGCCTTGTGCTTGCCTGTTGTCCTTTTGTTGGATACCACTGTCTGCTTCTGTCTTCTTTACCGAAGAAAGACTTGTCCAGACTACACAAAACCCAATTTTCTTGGCCTCTTCTTGTATGTCAGATGCTCTAGTCCCTTAATTATCTCTGTGCCTGTTTGCTGGACTCACTTCAGTAAGTCCATGTCTTTCTTGTGCTGCAAAGTCCAGCACTGGACCCAGCACTCCACATGTGTCTCTCCCCAGTGCTGAATAGAGGGGAAGAATCACCACTTTGATCTGCTGTTCCCAGCATAGCCCAGGAAGCTATTGGCTTTCCTTGTCATTGAGAAAACATTGCTAGCTTAGGTTCAATATTTTGTCTACCAGGGCCCACAAGTAGTCCTCTGCAAAGCTGCTTTCCGACCTGTGCTGGTGCATGGGGTTGTTTCTCCCCACAGGCAACACTTTGTATGTCCCTTTGTTGAACTTCATGAGGTTCCTGCTGGTGCAAATTTCCAGCCTTTCAAGGCTCCTCTCAGTGGCAGCCCAACCATTCTGTGTATCAAACACTCCTCCCAGTTGGGCTGGAAACTTGCTGATGGTGCAGCCTGTCCAATTATCTAAGTAATTAATGACATTTAAGTAACATTACATCTAAGTAACATTATTGGCCCAGAGGTATACCACTAGTGACCGGCCTCCAGCTCAACTTTGTACCACTGATGATAACCCTCTAAGCCTGGCAGTTCAGCCAGTTTTCAGTCCACCTCACTGTCCACTTACATAGTCTGTACTTCCATCAGTTTGTAAGTGAGAGTGGCATGGGAGACAGCATTGAAAACCTTATGAAAGTCAAGATAAGCAACATCCACTGCTCCCCTCATGCACCAAGCTGATCATCTCGGCCAGAAAGCTATCGTGTTGGTTAAGCATGATTTCAGTATGAAGAGGTTTCACACGAGGTATTTCCCTATCTGTCTCAAAAGATGACTGAAGTAGCTTTTCTGTTACCTTGCTAAATGCTTTCTAAAATTAGATTTGTAACATATAGGCCGCTAATAGAAATTTAATAAAGTTACTACGAATTAACATCTAATGCGTATCAGTTATGCTGAAGTAGATCTTGCTGCTGCCAGGCAGCCTGTAGTACAGGATCTGCAAATGAGCATGGGTTTTTCAAATACAGCGTGTTGTATGGAAAGGTCTGGAGATAAGACTCCCTATTCTGCCACGGAATGATGGCAGAATCGACTCCCATCCAACTTTGCCTGTGGGTCTCTACTGACCCAATAGGAATTTTTAGTGTCCCTGATAAATCCACTAGTTAGTGTCATATTTAGCTCACTTATTTTTGTGTGTCTGAAGAAAGAGGCTGATATTTCAGATTTCTTTTCACATGAATCTTTGAATCTCAGACAACCTATTGTAGGAATTTGTACCACAAAATATGAATATATTTTGTAATGAATCTATACTTGAGTGAGTCTGCCTTTTCCAGTCTTGCATTGCAGTGATATAAAATACCTGCTTGGCAACAGCTCTGGGAGTTAATAAAGTTTCTGTGGTAAACTATGAGAGACCTGAGAATTTCAAACTAAAGTTATTGCACCAGTAACTCAGAAAAGCAATTCCTAAAACTCCTGGCACATTTATCCAGAGGGTTAGCAGTAGCACAGAAATGGAAATCATTGTTGAGAGCCACTGCGTACTTGGAATTAAAATCCATCAGTCTTCTGAAGCTGAGGAGAACGATTTTCATGACATACAGATGCTTCTGTATTTCATAACCAAAATTAAATCTAGGGTGGTTTTTTACTCTATTTGTAGGGAAATTCATATGCTCTAATCCCTACAATATGCCTAACTTGACATGACATCAAAAGAAATAACGCACACAGAAGCTAGGCATTTAAAATACTCTCAGTGCTTTATTTTATTTAATTTCAGTAAAAGCAGATTTATCTATTTGTGGGAGGAGAACAGAAAAGGAGCGAGGATGCCAACGTCCTCTTCTCAAGCAAGAACCCCAAGCACAGAAGTCAGAAGACGAGATGTGGAAATGAAAATAACTGTAAACAAAAAATGAAACTTAGCAGTCTAGTTTCACTTGTTGGAAAAGGAGGGAGGAAGAAACCTAGTAGATCACTAAAAAGCAGCATTTGCTTTTCCGAGTTGCAAGCTGAACTGTGTTAGCTGTCAGCAGGGTCTTTAGGAAGCCCTTGCTTAGGACTTTTCTTTAGGTACTTAACGTACCTGTTGTCAGCTTCCTTGCCTGCTGGGAATTTTGTCCAGTTCAATGGAGAGTAATGACATGGTTGTGTCCCTAATGAGATAAACGGTGTGTCTGCCTCTGGAGCAAAGAAAAGTCTCTTTGCTGGTAGCAGTATAGGGTCTGCAATTTGGGATTGATCTATGCTTGTAGGAGGCACAAGTGGTGGTTGATTGGTGCAAATGTCATACACATATGTTGTTGTATTTCCTTACGGAAGTGTGTCTTAACTTTATAGCATCCAAATTTTGGTGTACTTCTGGAGAAAGAGGTTCTTGTTATGGATGCCAGATAAATCATGTAGTTTCTTTTGTTCAGAACATCTGTTCCAGTGGGTTCCCTTCCCCAGAAAATATGTGCTCTTGTGCACAGCCCATGTGCAAGCACAAACCCGTACACCAGAGGCTGATGAGGGTACTTGATCCACCAGCGAATGGGCGATGAAGTTGCTAAGCTGCTTTCCATTATATTTGAAAAGTCGTGGCAGTCTGGTGAAGTTCCCACTGACTGGAAAAGGGGAACTGTAACCCCCATTTTAAAAAAAGGAGAAAAGGAAGACCAGGGGAACTACATTCTGGTCAGTCTCACCTCTATGCCCAGCAAGGCCATGGAGCAGATCCTCTTGGAAAATCTACTAAGGCACATGGAAAATGAGGAAGTGATTGGCAACACCTAACATGGCTTCACCGAGGGCAAGTCATGCCTGACAAATTTGGTGGCCTTCTATGATGGGTTTACAGCATTGATGAATAAGGGGAGAGGAACTGACATCATCTGCCTGAACTTCTGCAAAGCCAGGTCCCACATGACATCCTGGTCTCTAAATTGGAGAGATACGGATTTGATGGATGGACCACTTGGTGGATAAGGAACTGTCCGGATGGTTGCAGTTGGATATTGAGCCGTTAACTGCAACTCTAAGTGGAAAACAGTGGTGAGTGGCATTCCTCAGGAGTTGGGACTGGGACTGGTGCTGTTCAACATCTTTGTTGGCAACATGGACAGTGGGATTCAGTGCACTCTCAGCAAGTTTACTGACGACACCAAGCTGTGTGGCACGGTCAACACGCTGGAGGGAAGGGGTGCCATCCAGAGGGATTTGGACAAGCTTGAGTGGTGGGCCCATGCAAACCTTGTGAAGTTCAACAAGGCCAAGTGCAGGGTCCTGCACTTGGGGCAATCCTAAGCACAAATACAGGCTTGGCAGAGAATGGATTGAGAGCAGCCCTGAGGAGAAGGACTTGGGGGTGTTGGTGGATAAGAAGCTCCACATTGAGCTGTCAATGTGCGCTCACAGCCCAGAAAGCCAACTGCATCCTGGGCTGCATCAAAAGAAGCATGGCCAGCAGGTTAAGGAAAGTGATTCTGCCCCTCTGCTCTGCTCTCATGAAACCCCGTCTGAAGTACTGTGTGCGGCTTTGGAGTCTTCAGTACAAGAGGGACGTGGATCTGTTGGAGCAGGTCCAGAGGAGGGCCACGAAGATGATCAGAGGGCTGGAGCACCTCTGCTGTGAAGACAGGCTGAGAGAGTTGGAGTTGCTCAGCCTAGAGAAGGGAAGGCTCTGGGGAGACCTTGTAACAGCTTTCCAGTACCTGAAGGGGGTCTACAAGAAAGCTGGAGGGGGCCTTTTTACAACGGCATACAGTGATAGGATGAGGAGTAATGGCTTCAAACTGAAAGAGGGTAGATTTAGATTGGATATTAGGAAGAAATTCTTTACTGTGAGGGTGGTGAGACACTGGAACAGGTTGCCCAGAGAAGCTGTGGATGCCCCATCCCTGGAAGTGTTCAAGGCCAGGCTGGATGGGGCTTTGAGCAACCTGGTCTGGTGGGAGGTGTCCCTGGCCATGGCAGGGGTTTGAAAGTAGATGATCTTTAAGGTCCCTTCCAACCCAAACCATTCAGTGATGCAGGAACATTTTTGTTAAAGCAATAAAAAACATGTTTCCCCGACCCATTATGTCAACTAGAAATAATTACAGTCCTCCTCAAAAATGCTTAATATTGGTGTTTGAAAGGAACTTAAGGAAACACAATAAGTTTTTGTTCTCATCTTTTAAAAATTGCAGCTGGAGCTGTAAAGAGCATTTCCTAATAAACTTTATTAGACCCCTGTTGTCTTGTTTGGCTCCAGATGACCAGTTACAGTACGCTACAAAGAGATCTTTTTTCCTCAGTGCTGCGTTTTTTTCCTGTAACAGAAGAGAAATGTGAAAAAGCAGATTACTAGTGACTGAGTGGCTTGACAGAATCTCTCATCTCTGATCACGGTTACGGTTAGCGAGCAGGTACTGAATAAACTGGGGTGAAATGGGTTCTAGGCTCTGTATCACGCCTCTTGGGAAGCAGCCCTTCACAAAGGGTGTCAACAAGTGGTTTTACTGGCAGGCTCTGCCCAAGGATGAAAGATGAAATCAGCCAGAGCATGTTATCATACAAGTATTTTATTCCTCAAAGGTTTCCTTGCAGATCAGAATTCCAGAATATTGGGAAGAAGACAGATATTTATATTCTTACTGTCTACCTTTAGACATGTCTTGCTGGACAGAACATTTGAAAGTTAAATCAGAGGGTGATATGTAAGAGCTGAGGGTCTAGGAGGAATTCTTGTGCTGCCTGGCAAGGTATTTCAGGTGGAGCAGCAGACCCAGCTGATCAGAGGGGAGAAGGTGGATGTTAAAGACAGACAGGCCTTGATGTCTTCTAGCATCTTGGAGAGTAAGTTAAGCTCATACAGACTTCTTGTTCTCATTTACTCTTGGCAACAAGCAGACTAAGTTGTAACACTGTTGGAGCGTGGATGTTAGTCTCCAGGGCTGCTAACCTTGTTCCTTAGCTCCTTGCTTTACTTGATGGAACTTTGTTTGTTTGTTTGGGAGGCCGGGGGGGAGGAAGTGCGAGGAGGAGAAATGGCATGTTGTAGCTGTAGTGCTTCATGTGCGTGTAGATGTTCCAGCCAGCTCCATTAGAATCAAAGCGTGTGACCTCAGCCAGCGACGCAGTGCTGGGAATTACAGCTCTTGTGCAAGCCCTGGAGACTGGCATATTGCCTGAGTGACTAAGAGACTTTGCCGGTGAGAAGCAGGAGGAGTGATATTTAGAGGGGGTGTGCGTGTGCGCTACAGATTTCACAGCTTGCTTTGCAAAGAAAGTGAGGCTTCTTTTAAACAGCAGGCAGACATCTGTGAGAAAGTGTGACAGAAGAGAGCGATAAGCTACTATTTAGCTGAGTTTTCCACATCTTAGCTGGGTGGAAGTCTTGGTGCTTAAAAGCTTGCTTTTGCAAAATCCATGGGAAGGAAAGGCCCTGACCATGGGGCACCGTGAGGGGACTGAGGGCTGGGGTAGGAGGCACAGTATGACTAGCCACACGTGGAGCTGCTGCTTTGGGGGATTTGGTCCTTGTAAAGTAGCCTTTCTTACTGGTCTTCTCCTTTTGTTCTTTCCTCTTGCTGTATGATGAGACCAGATGGGTGTTGCTTCAAAGGAGAGTTGGACATCTAGAGAAACCATTTCGGATCTCACTGGAGTATGTTGCTAATGGGAACAAGAGCGTAGCAGCTGTGGATTCCTTTGCGATGAAGAACTGCAGTACAGGTAACGTATTTTTTTGCCTCTAGCTCATAGTCTTTAGATGCCTTTTTGGAGAGGAGCATGATTTCTGGCTGTTACAGAACCTTCACAGAAGGAAAGCTTCTCGTCAAATCAATCATTTAAATAAAGATTGTTATTTTTAATGTTGCCTTAAAAGTGCAAGCAAGGAAGCAAGTGGTTTGTTGTTTGTGCTTTTTTTTTCCTTTGGAAAGAATTTCTAGGAAAATTTCATTTTGGGAGAACCAAAGCAGTATTCATCCTGGCTTGCCAGATGCCTGTCTTGAGGGCTTCCAAGTGGAACAGATGAGTGGTTCCTAGACAGATAGCTTGCAAGCCATCTTTTTAATGTTTCTGGTAACAAATTTTGGGGTTGCTTTTTTAAATAACTATGGGAATTTTTATTCTAATAAAGTATGTCTGTCTGTGGCCATGTTCCAAGCAGTTATCGCTGAGTTTCCCCTAATAATAACCCTAACAGCTCAATGTAGTGTGTGGAATTTTAATGATGGGCAACCTTAATGGGGGTTACTTTTTTAAATACAAGCTCTGTTATCAATCCAAGTGTGTAAATTCAGTGCTTCATGCCAGAAGCAGCTGCATTTTAGTTCTACCAGCTTTATGGAGCTTGTGAATCATACTGAAATCTTTAGATGGGGTGTCAGTGAAGAATATTATTGCTTATAGCACTTAACACATTACCTTTTGTCCATTTTATTTATTTGGAGTACTGCTGAGTTGAGCTGCATGTCCTTCTTTTCAACCTGTCTAGGACAGGGAAATCTGCTAGAGAATATACATTATTTTGGTTATTTATGTTGCTCTCCACAAAGGCCAGTTGTGTTAAGGGGTTTATTGCACTGTCCGTACATAAAGGTGATCTCTGAGCTCCAACAAGGAACAGCCTGACATTGTGCTGAAAGCACAAGGCATGTTCAGATAGAATGCACCTCTTCTGCTGCCGAGGTACGGAATGCATCTTGGTATCTCTCTGAGCCTGAAAAGAAAGTATTTCAACTCCCCAAGACATAAAATGTGAATGGGACAGAAGTTGTTGAAATCCACAGTGCTTTGGGAATTCATTGCAACAGGAGATATCCGGCTCCCATGAAGGTACCTGAATTTTTCTCTTGGGAGCACTTGAAGGAGAAACTTAGGTGATGGACAGTCAGCTGAGTGAAAGGATAATGTTGGCTGAGTGAGCTCATGCCAATACTGGGCCTTGTTCTGCAGATGACAGATGTCAGTTGCTGAGGCTATTAAGACATCTTGTGAGCAAAAGAAGGAGCAAATCTCCCATTTTGTCTACAGATTTGTGGCAATTGGCTACTCCCCTGCTCTGCTTACAGGACACGGTGTATGAATAATACCACCAGGGAATAAAACCACTTGTTCTTTTTTCAGTTGGTTGAAATTCTAAGCCTTTTGCACACAGCTGAGGAGGTGACCTTTTACAAGAAAGAAGGTGGTGATGATCAACCAAGGGTGGCACCTTAGGCTTGGAGAAAATAGGGAAAGCAATAAGAAAAGATTAATCTAAACCCAATTTTTCTGCAGCTGTTAGAAGCCTTTGGACAGCTTAGCAGTTTGAATAACTTAATGACACTGAAGCATCTAAAACATGGGTGAATATGGGAAAGAAACACCTAAGAAACAGTAACAAGTCTTCTAAGCCTTTTGTTGAAGATCATATACACAATTTAAAAATAAATGAAGGCACACAGACAATCTTAGGAAATTAGGCTGCCATTTCCATAGGTAGAAACAGGTTTGGATCTAAATTAAATGCCAACAGGAGCTTGAAGAAGGTAGAAATTTGAGGTTGGGATTTGCTTTTGAGCATTGGGAATTCCATTTTTTGAGCTCTTTACTCATGAAAAAAGATGCATTTGAACTGAAAAAATAACAGTTTATATGGGATTGAATGGAGAATTAAATTTTAAAAAAATACAGATACTGATAAAATTCTGAAATATTTTTTAATTCTAAATTTAAAAATTCTAGATTCATATCCCATCTAACTAAGCATTGTTGAGTGGAAACATAATTCTATCATTGCAGTGTCTTAATTGTGCTCCACGTTTCCCTTTCTTCATTCAGTGGTGCAGCACATTAGGAAATCAAAGTGATTTGTCACTTGAATATCTTCATATTTCCCAATTTCCCAATTTTTGTTGTTGTTGGGGTGGTGGTGGTTGTTTTAAATGCTCAGGATTGGTCAAACTGTATTTGGTGCATATTTTATAATTGCTGTAGTTCATCACCACCATTCTTCTCATGTACTCATCCTCTAGCTTTAATTCTTTAAGGGCTTTTTAGCACTTGACATGTGCTAAGTGCCTTTTTTTTTTTTAAACAGAAAGTTTTCCTGAACCATAGGATTAGATTCCGATAAGAAAGCCCCTACAGTCAATAGAAAGGCTGCTTGGAATTTTATAGGTTTTGGATCATGACAGTTAACAGGTAGCATTGCCCATCATCCTACAGCCTATTGACTTTTAATTACTGCCTTAAATGTGACGCAGATTGTGTTTGTCAGTGTGTAAAACCTAAACTATTGATTGTCTAATTTTCTTTCTTACAACTTCCAATTTAAATAAGTGCAGTATCCAAAGCAAAAAAAAATAAATTTAAATTGTAGAGAAGCAATATTTTAATTTAATAATATCCGTTCAGAATTTGTTCCTTCTTACAAGAAAGTAATTGGTATGGTGGCATTTTATAGTTGATAGTAATTTCTAGTAATAAAAATAGAGTTAATTTCCTAAGTAATGTATTGACTTATTAATGATATTTAATGGGTTTCTTACTGATTTTTATTGCAGTTGTAAATTAATTAATTTGCTAACTTATTTCCAAAAGTCTTAATTAAAGTACTTAATAGTAAGCACAAGTAAATGACAAGACATTGTTTTACTTAGCAGTGTTTGATTTACCGATTCTAAGTAACTTTTTAAGTAAGGGGCGTGGAGATCAAATGCTTCTAAAACGTGTTAAAGGTTTAATGATGCTCTGAGGCTGTTAAAAGCAGTTATTTCAGACACTCAGCCTGTCCAAGAGCAAGCACTTAGCTTTCAAGTTTTCAAGCTCAGTAAGCAACATAAAAAAACATATTTATTTTGGAGTGGGTAGAGACTATGTATTGTTGATTAAGTTAATGCTTTTGTCCACTCAGCAATAGCTTTTTTCAGTAGATACTGAAAGTACATGGAAATACACTCATTACTGTCAGAGCTGGTAAATAGTTTGTTCTGTAATGGTCTCATGGTTATAATACATTGATGGCAGTTGAAGTTAAGGTTGTACTAAAAGCAAAACCCGTAATCCGAAACAGAGGACCTCTCAAGAAAGGAAAATGTCAAACACCTGAAGCATGTTTTGCTGGAAAAAGAGATGGTGAAGGAAGAGTAAGAATATAGGCTTGCAACATGTATGAGGAAATATGAGCAACTGCCAGATAGAATTTTTCATGATTCCGTTTGATAAATAGTCTAGCAACAGATTTAGGAATCAACTGCAGGAAATCAATAAGGGCTTTCTCCAAACAGGATTACTTATGTATCTGAATCATTACTAAACTGGTGGTTTTGTATATTCAGACAAAATCTGAATATGTATCATTTCAGTTTTCCCACGTACGCTCACTTTCTGCAGTTTGTCTTATAAATTAATTTGCTGACAGGATGTTGTGGTTAACTGAACTTAATGAAATACCAGTAAGTCCCTTTTCAAAATGAGTTCTTGATGCTTCCTACTGGAAAATTGCCTAGAAAAGTATCTGATAGAATCGTCGAAAAGTCCAGGTTGGACGTGACCTCAAAAGATCATCTGGTGCAACCTTTAGTGGGAAAGGGAGCCTAGGTGAGATTATCTAGCACCCTGACCAGCTGCATCTTGAAAACCTCCAGTGGTGGGGACTCCACCATGTCCCTGGGGAGGTTGTTCCAGTGTAAAAAAATTTCTAATTGAAGTGCCACATGACACACTTACACCTAACTTAGATGTTAATAAATAATTAAAAAAATTTTGTGTAAGTTTCATTTGAGTAAAAATGCAAGATGTTTACAGAAAATTTATGAAGGAACTAACTTAATTGTGTCAATATTTTTTTTATTAATTATGTGTTTAGTTGTAAATATGGGACAGTGGAAAGAAGAAATCTACCTTCAGTGGAACCACCATGTCATCTTATATGGTCTGGAGATCTACCACTGCCCAGAAATTCAGGGGAACAGTGAATAGTCTTAAATTTCAGTAGTTGCCTGTATTTGAGATGTGGGAACAGCATTTACTATAATACTTGCCTATCCAGGTCATTTTTGTGTAAAGGAAGCTTGAGAATTTCCTTTGGCATTAATGCCATGGTTAAGGAACTTACCAAGCCAGAGGATAGATCCAGAGTTAATTGAAGTCAATAGGAATTATTCAGTATGTTTGGATTAAATTCTGAGTATCCTTCATTCAAAAAAAAAAAAAAAAAAAAAAAAAAAATTAGGCAGATTGGCTGCATTTTCCTTGGAGCTGCCTATGCAATTTATACAGTTCCACTGAGCTAGTTTTCCTGTGGATCTTATTTTACTAAGTAGGCATTTGGAAAAGACTTACTATTTTAAGACTATTTGCCTCCAAATGCTTTGGCAACAACCTTCCCCCCCATTCACCTCTGCTCTCCCATGAGGTATGACTGATTATTCTGACTTCGGGTTGTGTGCCAAACCCCAGCTCTAACCTGCTAGTGTTTTAATCCTGTAGGGATCTTGTGTTGGAGAAAAACCTGCTTTACAGATGAGTGTGGTGGCTGTAGTGAAGTTAAATCATTTTAAGGTAATTCCAAAGTGAAAATTATTTCACTTGTGGTTTGTGCCCATTTAAGTAAAATAAATTTAATGCACTTGTTATGGGGCTTATCTTTGTTTTCATTTTTCATTTTCATCTTTTTTAAATTAAGTTATAGTAATGCTAGGAATAAAAAATTAAGCTAATTTAGTCTTAATATTGCTTCTAGAAAAGGCACAGTAACTCAATTAGTGGTAGTATAGTTTCTTACAGTAATGAATTAGTGATTATGCATTTCTGTTGCTGACTGTGAACACCTACTTCTTGTCGAGCCAAATTTAGACAGTGATGGTTATATTAAATAATTTAATCTATTTAGAACATTAGTGTACTCACCGAAGGGGAGGGGGAGATGAACCTGAATATCTAGAGCATTTGGGTTTCATAGGTCTGTCGTGCCAGCGTGTTGGTGAATGGGACGTAATGTTCTGTTGTTTTACTTAGTAATCAACGGATGATGTATTTGGGTTTTTAAGATATGAAGAGGGAGGTATAAAGAAATTATTTAGATGGTGTAATAATGCTGATAAAACTGGTCTTTAAAATTGATGCATTCATACAGAAGGTGGAACGGCTGGAATCTGCCAGAGCAGGACCGAATGTGAGTTTCTTTGTGTGTTTCTTACACAAAGTTACTGTCTTACCAGAGTGGGCAGGTTCATCTACTCTAATTCAAAAAAGGTTAGGTGATTGGCGTTAAGAAACAGAATTGAGAAACCTCAGCCTTTAAAATCCAAAGCTTTAATAATCAAAAGAGAAGGACCTGCTCATAAGAGGTACTGGAAACTGCTTGAGAGACACTGGAAATCCCTCAGTTCCCCTGCAAGTGTTAGCAGTTGTGGGTCTTAAGTACTTTTTAACACCTTGAAGAATTGGCCAATACATTATCTTTTTAATGCCATATTTGATTTTTATCCTGACCTTCTCCCTTAATTAAGGCTTATTTCAACAGGGGAGCCATTGATTCAGTGAAAGAAAATGAACTCTGTAATCTGCTTTCCCCAAATTGAACTTATTTTTATTACTATTAAGTGCTGCCACTTAGTTCTTGTGATGTTTTAACTGCTTGGATTTATTGAAACAATCATAGGATTCACTATTATCACCTGAGATATGGGGAGGACAATGGTGATTTATGGATGACCCAATGATTTTAGACTGGTATTACTCCAGATTCAAAGATTTATGCAAGCTGATTCTATCATGTAAGTAGATGACAGTCTATCTCCTCCTTTTTCGCTCCGTAATAAACCCTTACATTTTCAAAAGACCGCTAGCCAGTAAGAAAGGGCACGCAGAACCTTGATTTTGCTAAAAGAAAGTCGGGGTAGTTTTGCTCTGAGTTTTATTTTAAATAAAGCCATGAAGTTCTCTGTTAGCTGTAGGAAAGGTTTTTGATTTAAACAGGAATGATGGTTGAAGATGTTAAGACCTGGCTATGCAGCTTGATTCATGTTTGTGAAGAATTACAGTGGTCTTTGACAAGAGGTAAGAGACAGCAGGGAAGCTTAGAAAGTCAGAACAAAAGAGGGTGATGATCAAGCAAAAAGGATAGGAGTCAGACTGCGTGAGCAAAAGAATAAACGAGAGAGGGAGAGATGAGGAAAGGAGAGATGGCGATAAACCGGTAACACTGAAAACAAATGACAGGATATCAGGCAGAAATAATTGGTCTAGATAGGGGAAATGATGAAAGAGTTTGACCAGTTAGAAGGTGATTGGAATAAACATTTACAATCCAATTAATTAAATAGAGCAATCAAACTTAATCAGATAGCCACTCAATCAACCAGACTGAACTAACTAGATGGATAGTCTGTTGAACTGGCAAAGAAATCAAGTGAGACTGGGGAAGCTGTGGAAATTGAATGAAACGCAAAAGGATTAATCAATTAACATTTAAAATTATCAAGCACAAAGATAAATATGTGGGTTGTTCAGGTGGAAGCTAGGCCCTTTTTCTGGTGTGACTCACCAGAACCTGAGGGGCATTGATGAGCACAATAATTTTGGGAAGATGAAGAACAAGAATGCAGAGAAGGTGGGACAAGAAAGAAATAAGAGATTTTCTCTGTGTGCTTCCAGTTTGTAGAAGACAAAATAATGTCAGCAGCAAAACCTGATTTTTTTTAAAAGCCTGCAGAAGTGTCATACATACCAACACCTGGATTCTGAGGTACCACGGCTCTGCAGTGGTGCAACACATACAAGACTGAGAAACTTTCTACTTTCTTTACCACAATTAAGAGTTCTTTAGATTTTGGCTCAGGGTTTATCTTCTGAAATATTCAAGTTCAGCTTGTTTTCTCTGTCTGAGAGGTCTCATTGCAAGTCTGCCCCAGTCTTGTTATAAGACCCTGTCCAGCTCTTCCCTTTTCTTGTCCAAAACCTTCCTCTTTTGGCCTTAGGGAGCCCTGCTTGCTTTGTCCTGCTGTTCTGTTTCTGCATGGTCTGCTGCAGCCAGCTTTCCCAGCAAACCAATTGCTGCACCAAACCACAGACATTGTTTAATAATTCTGCACTGTATCTAGTATGGGAGAGGTGTGGCACATTGGGGCCAGCAGTGATGGATACAGTGAAGTAGATGCTCTGCAACAGAACAACTGAAACCAAAAAGCCTCGACCTTGTAACTCCAAATCAAATCCATAATACATAAATAGAAATGCCAACTGACTTAACCCGATGCATTGATTTTTTCCCTGAAAAAAATTTAAGATTCTGTAACAGGGGACCGAAGTTTTATGAAAAGGAGTGCATGCCCTGTCAACAAATGAGACTCCTTTATGCTGTATTTGGAAACTCACACCCATAGCTGCACAGCAGAACCTCGGTCAGGGTCATTAAACCTGTATGTTGTGACGCTTTTGCTTTGAAGTCATGAAAGTTGTGAGGAAAGAGAGGAACTTTCAGAAGCTGCCAAGTGACTTAGGAGCACAAATTAATGGGAACTGTGCTCCTTAGTCCCCAGGTAGTTTTCAAAAATGTCATCAGTACTGAGTTGCAGTGAGACATGCCTTCCCCCTGTGAGGATGAGAAAGGACAGACTGCACCGTGCTTCCATGGAGGCAGTTTTACGGAATACCTCCATAAATGAGGCATACAGGGCTTTTATGAATTGAGCCTTTGAAAGCCCTGCTAGTAAGGCATATTGATCCAGATGGCAAGATTCTAAATTACCAGTCAGGTTTTATTACATGAAAGAAATTTTAAGAATACTTTCCCCCCGCCCTTCTTTAAATGATTGCCGGCTGAAGTGATGAAGTTTTGTACAACTGGGAGGTTGCAAGCACTTAAATGAGTCAGCTGGATTCTGGGTCCAATTCTAGATTGAAGTCTGTTGTTTATGGGGCATGATTGATGGAATAACAGCAAATTTGTAAGCAAAATAAGAGGTTTGCAAATGTTTTTCAGATCTACAAGGAAATATCATTTAGTCAGCTCTTACAGAGAGATTTATTGTGTTCCAAAAATAATATCAAGGGTGGATTTTTCATTTGATGTGAACAGAGATGAACAAAGCAACTATTTTGATACCTCAAAACTTTGAGGGTTGAGAGGTAATCTGTCTGATTCTGTGAGATGATGTGTTGCAGCACACTGGGATCTAAGCTGTTTTGGTTGATTTGTGTGAGCCACAATCTAGAGTAAATGATTTTGCAGAGACTACAGCAGTGAATATTCTGTGCACTTAAGCCTAAATTATGTACTGGATTTTTAAGACATCATTTAGAGCTGTAAGCAACAACTGCATAAATCCAGCATCATGTTATACAGTACAAAAAAAAATATGAAAAGGACGAAATTTCAATATTTCTGTAATGTTAGCAGTGTTGCTATTGATTTATAGAAAGAAACTGTGGACTCTTTAAACACCTCATGGAATAACAATATATGTACATGTGTTATGAACATATGTTAATGAAACCATAACAAAAGGAAAGCAATCACTCTAAGATCAGTTTTGGCAACAGTATTAACTCATCAGGCACTTACACTGTACACATCAGTAACAAAACAGTAGTAAGGTGACCCACCTGTCTAAAAAAGTTGCCTAGTAAAAGTTGCCTTAGACAGCAAAGTAAGGCAAGTATTTACTGCGTGCGAGCTATTTCCCCGAAGTAAAGGAAGTGAAGTGAGTAACTATGAAGTTACTTGAGTGGAGCTTCTGCTAGTGAAAGTTGTAAAGCATGTCATGCGTCATCCCATTAGTTGTTGGAGTTTCAACTACTTGCATCAGCTGAAGATATGTCCCTATATATTTATCAAAGCTTTTGAAAAAGGAGGAGCCTAACAAGAGGTTTCATAGGAACATCACTGATTTGGACTTCAGTTTCTTTGTCATTGCTGGGGTCTTCACAGCCAACAGAAGAGTTAGGTTTAAATTATAGCTGTTCTTTCACTGTAGGTAAAGGAGGCTGGAGCTGACGCTTGGTGTTTGCAATGATACATATTACTATTTACTTACAGTGATTTTTAAAAAATTGGATTGCAAAATACATCTTGTATAAAGTATATTTTCTAAAAATACAACTTGAAACTGATTAAGACAAATGAGAAATGCAGAATAACCTTTCCTATCATATATTGGAAAAAAGTTCTACTCCAAGAGATGTTTGACCTGCTCATCTTTGCACAGAGTGCTTTGCAATGGTCTTCCATGCTTAGAGTGTTTGTCTTCTGTTCTCTTCTAATTTCATCTTTGGAGCACCTCCAACTTCCTCTGCTTCCAAGTGAAATCGGGTAATTTCTCTCATTTGGACAAGCTGATTTCTCCTCTTTCCCTTTAGCCATAAAACATTCCTGCCTATCTAATCTCATCATGAAACCTTTAGGGCAATTATTAGTCCATTATAAGTTTATATTGTAGCAGGTAGCCTTCATCTTATTGTTGACTTGTAGAATGCAGGCTAATTTTGACTTCAGGTAGCTCCCCTTAAACTATAATAAATGTGCTTCTACTTGCTGCTTCTGTTACTAGCCGTACCAGACATCAGCGGCGTCTGTAATGCATTACAGTTGTCATTCTAAAGTATAACAGCAGTCAGAGAATTCCCTGATTCATATTATTTTTTGACTTTTAAGTAAACTGTGTGTTCCTTTCCTGGAGGATTAGGGTAATTGCTGAAATGAAACTGAAGTGTCATGACCAGGCGGGATGCCACCAAATGGAAATCAGTCATGCAAAATTCCTCTTCCTGCACTGCAAGCCCACAGTGATACTGTTCTGTAAATACTGCAGAGGAGTTTATTACTGTTTCCATTTATTCATATTGCTATACCGTCTCAGAGCAGTACTCACAGATGAGTCTGGTCTGTGCTGTGCACTTGAGAAACAAGCAAAGGACAAAGAAATTAGATTGTGAATTCCTTAGCACAAATACAAAGGCAAATGGCAACAGATGAATAAAGATGACCAAAGCCCTTTGTCCAGGACACAGTGAGCAAGCGTTAGATTAGCTGACACCTGGGATAGAATTAGTTGTGAGGAAATGGAAAAAAATTTAAATAGCCCTTTCATTGATCTTAGAAATGAGAGAGAAGTAGTGAGTGTACAGAATAAGGCCATTTGTGGCAGCAACAGTAACCAGAAGTTTACTGGTGGATCTCTAACAAGTTTAAGTCGAGGGATTTGATTGATGAAACAGGGAAGAGGCTGTCAGCTTTGAGTTTTTGAGTTAATGCTAGGCATTGCGTAAGCTGCAACCGTGTTGGTATAACTGCGCGCTGCCTCTGGGGACTCCTCTTTAGAAAATCGCATTCCAAAAGTTACTTGGGCAGAGAACTTGGTCATGGCAGAGCTTCACTCTTTGTCTAAGGAATCTTGCTGTACTTGTGAGGGGTTTACTAAGTGCCAAGTGTTCATAAAAAGTGCATAGGAAAGGCATTAGATGAAATGAAAACAGTTTCTTTTCCAGTTTACAAAGCTAACCAATGGACCTGTCCCATTGTCCTTATTTCTTTGTCTTAATAGTGTATAGGAGACCTCTTTTTAAACACATCTATATTCTGCTGATGCTGGCTGCTTTTTTTAGTGTTAGAACAAAGGCCAGAAAATGTTTTCAGTGGACAGGAGGCCAAAAAAAATCTTCTGAACTCCAACTTGCAAAGCTAATTCCCAAGCAGTTCAGCACAATTCTCAGTCTAGACCTCAACTGAACAGTCAGGGAATAAAATCTGTATAATAAACCAGTCATCTAATTCACGACATCATGGGATTCAATCTCCGTAGGCAAGATTTAGTTCAGACATTCAGATGCTTTGTTGTATGAAGTTAGACAAGGTGATATTCATCTTTTGTGACTTCAGCTATCTGAAAGTTAGGCATCATGTCAAAGCTAGTCTCTAGGGTCCCTCTGTAGTCAACAGAGAGAAAAAGAGGCACTTCAGAGAGCAATTCATTCCACCTTTAACATCATAGCATCATCAGAGTGTCAGAAAGGGGACAATGATTTGCTTGAAGAATTGTAGCCTGGAATTTCTAACAGAACTATCCTTTTAAAGCCAGTGGGTGCTTTAATACCTGTAATCTATAAAGTCTGCCCACCAATTCCTCACTTTCGAATGAATAGTGTCAGGCAAGGAATCTTTAACAAATGGATTTTCTATTGAACATCCTCAACGCTCACTGGTTAGCATGCTAAATAAATCATTTTATAGTAATTATTTTGCAGGAGTTTATTCAGAGTCTGTTAGGATAAACCCTGAAAAAAATTAAATGGCTGTTGAGTGCAAGATTAATAGTGCTATCCAGGAATACTTTACAATACCAGCATTACCAAGTCATGCTTCATTCATGCAGCTTTGACAGGGTTCTTCCAGTCAGACCTAGAAGCCCCTCTGCACTAAAAGCAAAAACACCAGCTGTTCTGCGAAACCTGTGTAAGTTATAAACTGGGATTTTTTTTTTTACCCTCTGTAGATATTTCATTAATGGGTCTAGAAAAGAAGGTATATTTCTAAAAAAAACCAAAAAACCAAAACCCCAGTCCTTTCACGCAGAAGAACATTCAGATACTAAGTGGTTTGTCCAAAGTAAAGTGGTTGGTAGGAGCAGAGCTACAGCCAAGAACCTTCTAATGGAGCCCTGTAGATCATATTGCTTCTCTGCATCCTCACAAAATCACTTATGTGTAAAAGCTTTGATTTTTTTGTTGAACCGCATTACTTTATGGGAGACCTCAATGAAGGCTTTTTGAAAAATCTACTTAAATTGAGTTGCATTTGGACATTGGATCCCATGCTGCTTTCCAAAGAGCGGTAACAGAAGATCCACATTATTTTTTCAGTTACTTCTTTACCAGTAGGAGCAAATCCCTCTCTTGCATTATCTTGTTTATTTTTATTACCCTTGTGAATGACACTGTCACTTCTGTTTAAACAGAAGCAGTAACTCAATCCCTTAATAAAGCCTTAAACAACATTGCTTCTAAATGAGGTTAAGATCTATATTATATGCAGCATTTGCCTTGAACCTTAATTCATCGTACTTCTGCAAGAGTATCTGGTTACATTCAGGAGTTAGTAATTTCAAATCTAGTTCCTGGAGATCATTGAATTCTAGCCTTCTGAAGCATGATATACCATTAAGAGTCATGTTAGGGAATGTCTATTTCATTACATTAGTGTAATCAATGCTTCTTTGTTATCAGGTAAATTTAAAACCACATGTTCTTTTCTGAACAGAAAATTGTACCAAGTTTGGGGGGTTTTTTGTTATATGTCTGTTCTGTTTTAATAATTTTAAGTATACTATTCTGCAAAAAAGCTGCTATGATATCCTGTACATAAACACCTCATTTTATCTCCATCTTTGATTTAAATAAAGGTCCCTCTTGTACAGTTCTAAATTGAGACAGATTTCCTCTGAACTTGAGCCATACTTGCAGTTGCTTTTTTCCATTCTCCTTGTTTTAGAAGCAGACTTCAGCTGAATATCTCAGATAAAGACCAAGCTGTGTTTATGAGTTTTCCCAAAGCTGCAAAGTAATGGGGGTTAGCAATCTGTTGTTCCCCAGTATGCTGTCTTTAAAAAAGGGAAAGGGAAATACTACCCCTTCCATAAATTTCTTTGCATGGAATAGTAAGATATCACCATGTATCACAATTATCTTACATATTAGAATGACTTTTTTTTTTTTTTCAAGTGACTAGAGCACTGCCACTGAGTTGCTTCTCTACCTTGTAGCACCACTGTGCTGTAGCTTTGCTCCTCTAGTCTTTAAGCAGGTCACAAGAGTCTGTAAGATGTTTTAATGCAGCCCAGAGAGCAGCTGCCATTTGAAAATGAGACAGGATAACATAAAATCCTTGAGTAGGTAAGAACCATTGTTCTGGTCTCACCTGTCTGACTTTGCCTCAAATAAATTAGGGAGTACTTGCACATGCTGCTTCATCAGCGGATCAGGAGGGAACGCTGTCCTGAACAGATGGAAGCAATAACCTCTCCTGCCAATGCAGCTGGAGGAGGATGTTTGCCTGCAACCAAAGGGACTTACCTGTACCACAGCTACAAATAACTCCAGGATCTCGTTACAGTCCAGTTTAACTCAATAGTATTGACAACCATGAGCTGAAGTGTGGTTGCTAAGGCAAGAGCCTTGCACTGCTTGGGATTTGTGGAGGGGAATACCTTCACCTTGTGAATTTGTGACTGTACAGTTGAAAGTACTTGGGGTCTGTTGACTCACAGAGAGTAACATCCCTAGAAAAGCATAAGAGAAGGACTCTGCATTGTTTGCAGTAGTTGGGCCAAATACTTAGAACAGGGCCCTTCTGTGGCATTTCTTGCTGCAGTTTCTTCGAGCGGCAGATCTCTCTTGTATTGAGTATCAGCAGAACTTGGAGATGGGCATTTCTTGAAAGCACCTTTTTGGAGAAATAAATCACATTTCTAAACCATCTCTCTCCCTTCAAATGTGTGTCCACTAAAAAGAAGCTTGAGTCCAGACTTGGTGCTTGTACGTTTCTATTGCTATTTTCCACTACAATAAAAAGCAATTTCCACTTGAATTTTGGAAATCTGAGCAGTTATTATAGTATCAAGTAGTCCAGTGACAAAGTCTGGAAGTAATTTTCGTCAGAAAATGAAAGTCTCTGTTCATATTCTCATCCTAAAACTGTAATAGTTACTCAGTGCTTCACCTACTGAAAATTTAATAACTTACACAGCATCAAAAATGGTTTGACACCACATATACATTGCTGAATGAAGTTAGTGATTTATAACATTGCACGTGAGATGTTAGTATCTCATTTACTGCATTAATCAGTGAATGCCAAATCAGTTTGCAGATTGCATGTAGATCAGTTTAATCTGTCACCTTAATTGTCAGTGAAATGTTTAGCGTTGAGTTTACATTAGCTGTTTTCCACACTGCTTCTCAGTGAGAAAGCAATAGCAGTGTAATACCTCCATAGTGCTCATGTGAAAGTGTGCAGGCTTCATGGTTGTTTTTCACCACTCTCCAAATCTGAGGTTCACTCAGTTTAATCTGTGTTTTGCTAGTATTTGCACGTTTTACTACATGCCAAATGGAGGAAATGTTGTCAGTCCTGTCAGTGCTAACATGGTAAAAGACTATCTCTTTGGAGCACTGTCCAAGTGAGTAGTTTTCAGGGGACAGGACCAAGCTGAAATGACCCAGGGCTTCATCAGAGAGCTGCTGCGTTAGCATGTGGTATCGACTCAAGTGATTCTGTCATCCTCTGTGCTTGTGATTAGCATTTAGTAACACGCTCACTATAGCCTTTCACTTAAGAGCCTCCAGCTGGTACACAAGGGTAAGCAGCATCTCCATTTTTATTCTAGGTTTGTTAAAAATGTAACTTAGTGGGACAAAGTTATTCAAAATTCTGGTCAAACTTAGTAAGTAAGTGTTTTAACCTAAAAAAAAGTAAGGGAGGAAACTAAATTTTAACAGCTTTTCCCTGGACTTCAGATTTTTTTTATTTGAAACCACGTTAGTAGTCATAAAGGAAGGGTGAAATACCTGAAATGAAAAAAGTTTTGAACAATAGCAAGTTTCCTGGAGCTAACCATTATTTTATTCCAGGTCAAATAAAATCTTTTGGAGTAATGCTGGGCAAAAACTTTTCTTCTGCAGGGGACATTTTCATTTCAGATAGCTCTTAAAAAATGAGATTTTTTTTTTTCCTGTGCAAACAAAAATACGCTAGTCACATAGCGCTAGTTCTAAACAGTAGCGAGGCCACATATCCCCCACAAAGTGTTATTTCTTTCTGTCATGGGCAGTGAGGTGGAAGCTTGAAGAAGTGAAGAGACTTACCCAAGGTCACAGCGTAAGAGCCAATTTGGAAATCCTGACCGTCAGATTCCTTATTTGATAGGCAGCATTTCTGAAAGTGGTTTGCTAGCAATTCAAGACCCCTGCACACACAAATGGAGTGCTGAAGTATCTCAAAAAATGATGCTGGGCTGCTATGTTTGGTCTGTTTTGTCCTCAGTCCTTGGTTATTTAATTCTTTCTTCCTTTTGCTGGGTATTGGGAAAAGGATGCCAGGCTTTTTATTTTTGAGAATACCTTGGATGAACTGGTAATTTAGTCGTGGACTACCTGGAAGAGGCCTAGCGACAGCAGTGAAATGCTTTTCACTTTTGCTTTTTGCTAGCAGAGACGAAGTTGTCCAAAAACCTTCCCAGAAGGATTGTCACTGGACTGAACAGGAGAGGGAGGTAAAATGGATGATTTCTCACAGCACAGAGAAAACTTGAACTGCTACTGTCTGTGCTGAAACTGCTTCACACACAGGGGGACAATAATTTGCATTTGCCACCCTATCTTTGCCAGGTCTTAGTTTCCTTAGCTGTCCTACACCTTTCAGAGAAGGCAGTGTCTGTTGCCCATAAAGACCTGGTTGCCATAGATGCAGAGGCCTCTGAGCTTTCTGATTATCTTACTGCCTGTGGGACAGTGGATCATTGATTTTATCCATATTAGATGCTAGAGCAAGGCACTTTTTTCATCTTTGTATACCTCATTGACAGACTGTTTAAAATTATATTGCTCACTAAAAAGCAGCGGTAATACCTGTGGGATGGGAAGGAAGGGCATGGTCAAAGAAGAGTTGAGAGCCTTTACTGTAACTAACTGCCGCATAAGAGCCTCCTGCTGTTTATCAAGAAATCCCGGAAAAAGGGGCAAGTAATTTTTTCCTCGTTTGAGTACAAATTCCAGGGCAGTTCATTTTGTTGATAGTATTTCACTAAACTTTCTGAATGTAGATCCCCTGCACACCCTGGGCTTTGAGGTACGGCAGTGGTTTGAGTAATTGGCCAGTGACATTCATTATAGCTGGTGAACTGCATCCACATCCCATTAAGTTAAAGCCCTGGGAGGGCTGCAAGTCAGGTATTTTAACTGTTTTTACTCGTTGTAAAAAAAAAAAAAATATATATATAGTGGGTATCTAACAGTTTTGCACTTGGCATAACTTAACTATACCACAGAGATGACCATGGGCAGCTTAGGATGAATGGGAGTACAAGTACAGAGCAACCGGTGGATCGTAGTAAAAACCAGGAATAGTTTGTGTTCCCCAAGATGGCCAGCCTCCCCAAGATGGCCAATGCTCAGAGAGATGGCTTGGTGAAATGCATATGAAAAGTAATGTTAATCATTACTTGGTCTTTTAAATTGATACTTCAACACTAAGTCTGGACACGTGTAAATGTAAAGTACCTTTCAGGCCTGCCCTGGTTCATTCTAATGCCAAAAGACAGTTTGTTGGTTCTTTTTTGTTATTCAGTGTTTGCACAGTTTGTGCTGTCAAGTGAGTCCTGTCCAGTACACTTTGTTAACTGTAACCCTTTCCTAAACTGTTCATTTTTCTCCAAACCATGCCGCACTTCAGTAGGTCTTTGGTGGAGAGTATACAGAATTTCATTACTTCCTGAAGTTGGTTTATATTTCTCTTTTCTTAGTTCCTTATATGCCTAATTGTTTTCCAAGTCAGTCACAATACTATGCATGTACGGCTGGGTTTGGTTCTGTATGTCATTTCCATATGCTCTGCTCCTCCTTCTTGACCTTCCCATAATTATTCGTGGTTAACGTAGTAACCCTGTTTGCCACAAAACCAGACTAACCCCGTTTACTTTGCAGTGGGGCTAGCAACTCCTGTTTCATATTCTCTTTTTATTACTTGTTTTGTACCCAAATGTTTATGTTTGCTAGGTCTTGATGAAGAATGAGCAGTAAGCTGTATGTCCTCCTACTTCTCTATTTTGTATAATGAATTGTTTTGCAGTTATAAAGGATTTAGTTATAAAGGATTTTGTCTGCAGGAAGAGGTACATTTGCATTGTATAAATAGATTTATCTAGAGTCAACAAAGTGTTAGGCTTTGCTGAAACCTACCCAGCTGGGAGGAGCATTTTACATAATAACAGCAGTAGCAAATTTGTAAGAATTTAATACTATTGCTGATGATAGTTAAGAGATTAATTAATGGCCAACTGAATCAGTTAGCAAAATCGGGGGAACAGGGCTTGGAAGAACCATGAAGGGGAGCCTGCACTCAACAGAAAGCCTATTGACAAAGTGGATATAAAGGAATATTTTGGGTTGTCATACATTTTATGGTGCCAAATTTGAAGATGAGAACTGTAAAAGAAATGACTGTCAGTTCTGAGCAGTTGTGTAAAATCTTCTGAGAGTTTGATTGCCAGTCTACTCATTGAAGGGTAAAGAACTTAAAATCATAGGGAGAGACATAAGGCACGTCTGTCTCCTTGATCTGTCTTTACATATAGCAACTGTCTTATTGAGATTCCTATCACAGTATTAAAAATAATAAAAAAGCCATTTAAATATTATTTAACATTTGCCTAGCTATTCTACTGTGGCTAGCAACCCACAAGCATCTATCTCATCCTCAGGGCATTACTCAATCCTGAGTAATGATATTGGTCAACTCTTACAATTCTCTTTGCACCTCAGTATATGTTTGGGAAAGAGATCTTGCGTGGAAAGCGTTAAAGTGTCTTTTAGCATGCCACAAGACTGTAGAGAGACTGCCTGAAACTTGGGTGGTCATCCTGGAATTGAATTGTAATGTCATCCCTCCTTGTGGTTTTTTTTTTTTAATATCTTCAGTGCATACCTTGGCTTACACAGAGCTAATCACTGTATTCTTTGCTGACATCTGATTTTTTTCTGTAAGCATTCCCAATTCGTACATCTTCCACATCTTCAAGGGGTAGCAGAGATCTTCTGGCAGAGACACGGACTCCAGGAGGGAGTCCTTCTCCAGGCTTTTTTTGATGTTGAGTGCTGTTGACCTTCAGCAGCTTTGCTCCTGGGATAATTTCATTCAAGTGTAGCAAGGCCTGAAGCACAGCCTGATACACGAGCAAAGAACTGCTACTTCTCCATCCCTTTGGACTGGCTTCAAAGCACTGAGATGTAGGCAGTTTTCAGTGCGTTCAGCTGGAAGAGTCACCAGTGAGTCATAGCATCCATCAACATACTGATGTTCAGGGACATGTGGAAGTAGGGTAATACTGCAGTGTTCCCTTTTGCTTCCCTAGAATTGAAAGCTGGACAGCCTCTATCCACATTAAGCCCCTTCCGGTGGCAAACCTGTTATGTGTCACCGATACTATTGCTCTCCCTTGCAGCAAGTGCTCATGTGCGGTTTCATTTTGCTTATGCTTTGAGTTTTTGAGGTATTGTTGCTCAGTTTTTGAACATGGTGGAAATTAGCTCCTTGGCGACAACAACTGCAGAGTTTCACAGAGGTTGGCACAGTGGAGAGGGGCATGACATGAAACTTTCTTCCCCAGCAAGCTTCTGCTTCTACTTGAAATAACTATTGCTCTTCCACTGTGGGGCCACTGCCTTGCACAGTAAAGCATTTGGCTGGGATGTGAGGATGCCTCACTGCACCCTGCTGAAAGGGACCACATGCGCATGCTCGTGATTGTGCTGATTTGTGATATTCTGCCCATCTCCCCCAGCAGCTGAACTGCAGTAGGGCCATAAACCTTAATTTAATACTGCTGACAGCTAAAGAAGAGATACTGCTTTAAACAGCTACAGAAGCAGAATTGCATTTTAGAAACGAAAAATATGATTCCTATCTAAAATGATGTTTGAATACAATTAAGTGTCATACCTCTGTTTGTGTTTTTCATGACAAGGCATACAAATGTACCTCTGACTGGTTTGGCAATGCTAAAGCGCATGACAAAGAGATTACTGAGATGCTACTATTGCAGGGTTCAGAGAGATTCTACTATTGCAGGGTTCAGAGAGAGGTTATATCTGACCTGCAAGGAATCAGCTCTTGATGAGCTGAGCAATCTTCTCCAGTTTCTCCTTTCTGTGGCTTTTTTCTTGGATCTGGTCAACTTCAGTCCAACTGGTAGAGGTTGGAAGAGGAGTCAGAGAGTAGGTCTGGTTTGGGCAATTTACAGTCTTGTTTCATTATTTGAAATTGGTTGGTGTGTGCCTTAGTTTCCTCATCTTTAAAATGTTAGTGATGTTTTTCTTGATGTGGCAGTTGTAAGAAATAAGAATGGGGAAAAAATCCACTATGTGTAGTGGCAGTGTTGATCGTGCTTGGAATTGGGGAACCAGAACAGGCAAAGATAAAATTTGCTTGAGTAATTGAAAGTGGATTTGAACCCAGCCTTTTAGGAAGCAAAATGTGAAAAATTACATGTATTTCCTATCTAATCAACTCTTAGGGTTTACCCCAAAAAAGCACAGATGAAGTTTGGAGGTACTATTTTCATGACATGTCTCCAGTAGCCTTGTTTTTTCGTTCCATATTCAGTTCCATGTCTCAAGTTGAGAGTGGGCCCGTGTTAAATCTGCTCCTGTTGTCTGTAAATAAGCTTAGAGATCTTAACCACCTCATGATTTTGTCAGCATCCGCTGCATGTGGCAAGCAGCATTCATCTTCCAGTGAGCTAGCAATCAGTCTGGCCCGTGTTTCCCAAGGGTAAGGTTGCTGGCTGATAAGAGCTGGTCTCCAAGCCTGTTCAGACCCAGAGAGGTCCGATGGGAATGGCAGAGCTAATAATAGAAGTTGGACCTTTTTATTTTCCCTCTCTGAGGTTTGTATTTTGAAAAAATCACAGAAGATCACAGAAAAGATTGTTTGATCTTTTTTTAACCAGTTGCTTACTGTTACAAATATGTTAATCACTGCTTTTACAAGAGATATGAAAATGGGGGCGAGTGGGGTGGGGGATTTGTTTTGTTGGGTTTTTTTAATCTCACAAAAATGCAATGGTACCTGAGAAAAAAGGGAATCAACTAGCAAATGCAGTCTGATATTGAAACAAGGGCAACTAAAAGCAACCAAAAGAAATGAGATGAGGGATTTTAACAAAATTATTGTATCCCATTGCATTGTTCTAAATCAGGATGTTGATATTTCGGGATGAAAACCTTAAAGATATGCTGTGCTAGATTTAATTTAAAACAGTCTAATGACTGTATACAACAGTGTGTCATAGGTATTCGGGAAAAAGTATTAATTTTCTCTCTCTTTTGGCCCCTTTCAATTTTGTAGATACCCCAGAATGTGTAGGTAACCACACAGGCTGGAAGATCATACTTCCTTTATAAAAATTGCTGCTACTGCTATTTATTTGTTTACTGTTAATATTTGGATGTGCCGTTGGAGCTGCTTACTGATCAGTAAGCAAATCATGGGAAAAAGTACGTGTTACCATAAGTCCTAAGAAAAACAAAAAAGCAGCTAGATTTTGTGCAAGATTAATAGGGAGAAACATTATCATGTTATTTATTGCGCTCAGCAATTATTTGCTGTCTCGGGAGCTATGAAGATAAATATTAGATCCTCAGTCAACTTCCCTAATTGAAAAATGAGAAAGTGTGAAATATAGCTAACTTTCTTATTCCACATTCTTATTTCATTATAGTTTTAAGGAAGCTAGTTGTTGCTGTAAATTCAGGAAAGCCGTATCACACCAATGTTAACGTTGGGTGGTCATTTAGTCAAAAGATAGGAGAAGTAAAAGTAACCAGACCTGGTCAAAAGCATTTCCAAGAGCACACAGAGGGCCTGGTGAGTCTGAATGCTGTACGGCTCTGTAGAAGGTTCATGCTACTGAAACGTGGCAGTGAGCAAGTGTCGTCTCCTCATGTGTGCTATGAAGCTTTCTTCAGTGTAAGCAATCATACTGGCATTAAGCAAGGCTGAAAGAACAGATGTTTTAAAATGTGTATACTAAGCATAACTTCCCTATGTTGAAACAGCAGTAGCAGAGAGGCAGAGCACATTAGAACTGAGCTGGCTGAAATACTGACATGAGCGAGTTCCAAAACAGTAAGTTTCCAGTTGAATTTCCTGCCCAACATTTTGTCTTTGTTTGAATTCAAATGTTTTCAAATTTCTTGGGTTTATGACAATATTTCATTACCTGTTGAAACATCGTAAGTCAATATTTCCAATGCAGAATTGTTTTGAAACTTTTGTTCCATGAGGAATTTTGGCATTTTTATTTTGTGGTTAGATACATTTTGAAATGTTGACATTTTCTGTGAACTGAAAATTCTCTTCCTACGCGGCTCTAATGAGCAAGATTTCTTGCCTTGGCGTAGCTCACTGTGGGAGAGCAGCTCCCTTATCACACAGGGCAGGGGGTGCCTATCCTACGGTGCCTTCATCGAACGTATGGCCCCATTCATTTTGTACCGTAACTTATTCAAACTGCACTGTGAAGACAGAATAAATAATTTCCTTACAGTTTATTTCGTGGCTCTGTTATCATAACATCTTGGTTCCTTACAAATGTTAATGAAATGAACATCACAGAGCTCTTGTGATGAGCTTATTCCCGTTTTACATATAGGAAGTGAAATATGAAGATGAAAGCCAATTTATGTAACTGGAAAAATGAGCAAGCTTTCAGGCATACAAACATGGGCTGCTTTTTCTTCCTGTATCAAGCAGCCTAATAAAAAGAGATCGCCGCCTCCTACAAATGTGGCTTCGCTTGCATCCTTAGGCACTGACAGAAATGGTAACGATGCTGGTACAAAGATTAAAGCCAGAAATTATGAAGTGTTGACTAATTTTGGCTGCCTGATGTGAGAAACCTGGAGTCAATCTTTTTTCAAAGCGTTTTTTGAGGACATTGTGCTTTCCAAGTATCTCTCTCGCTGGTCTCATTTGCAGCTGCGACCGCTTGGCTTCTCTGCAGATCTGAATACAGGTGTCCTGGGGTGGGTGCCTGGAAAATGAGGGCAAGGTAGCTTGCTGGGAAAGTTTTGGATTATGTGATCTGCCCTGTATCATGTTGGAGTTCAATGGCCATTTGCCAAGGATGGCTTCAGTTCCCTTAAACATGAACTCGTCTTTCTCTTCTTTTACTTTCCTACCGCCTTTATTTCACACTTTCCAACTTCTCTAGTGAAGGAAGCGGGGCTATTAATGACTCATATCAATAGAAATTTGCTTTGTCCTGGGATATGGCTATCTTCAGCACCAAGTGAGCCATCAGCCTTCAAATGTCAGTGCTGCCATAAGGCTGGAGGGTTGGAGTGAAGAAATGATATGCCCATCAGAAATGGGCAGTCATAGAAAAATCAATAATCAGAAACTCCCCAGAATTCTCACTATCCTTTTATAGCTAGACAGTAGCTTTTCCACACAACCTATAAAATCCCCCAAGTACTCTCTTTTTAAGTATCTCTGAGTCAAGGCCTTGAACTCAAACCAAAGGAGGAACAGATGAAATTGAGAAGTTAATGACAAATACTTTGACAGATAAGCGTTGTCAGTGAAGCTGTACATGATTTTGAGTGGCATTTAGTGGAGGAACGTTAGATTGCAGCACTGGCCCATTAGAAAATATTTTTTTAAGAGGTGTAATTAAATAATAGGAAAGTTTCTTTTTTTTTGAAGGGTAGCACATACAATGATTTCCGTGGATCAGTATTTCTTGCTACATACATGCAATTAAAAATTCAAGTTTTTCACCTTGTGTGCGTACAGGGTCTTGCCCTGGAGACCATTGTAGTCAATTCAGTTCTGTCCAACCGTACTCCTCTGGGATAGCCCATAGCACCCACGAGGGTGCACATTCATCCCAGGTCTTTGCAATTTCTGTTCATCTTCTTTTGCAAAGTACAAATGACAGGGTTTTTAACAACTAAGTACTGTCCTAGTAAGCTCTTTTGTTTTAATGTGCACTGAGTGGGAGGACTTCACCTGACTGTGTTGGTCCCAAAAGCTTTTGGTAGCATTAAAAATTATGGCCTGAAAAGTTGAATGTAACACATGAAGGTATAATTATGTTCAGCTTGATTAATCCTGCATGATAATTAGCAGCATAGCCAGTTTGCAAGATAAGGGATATCTTTGTGAATGCCTGTAAGAATTTCTGTCTTCTGTCCCACCTCGCCAAGTGTGGTGGCAATAAGTTGAACTTTCTGGCTGTGTTCCTCAGAGACAGGTTCACCAGAACTTGCCAACGCACTTCGGTTTCTCTGCTGATCAAGGGAGGGGAGAGGAGAGAAGAGGCAACCCAAGCTAGAGAAAGCCTGCTGAGGAGTGAAATACATCCCCTTTGGCCCCACAGTCTGAGCAGTAACTTGCTTATCCTGCGTTAGGCTAAGCCACATGATTTTTCCCTTTAATGCTGATCTGCTACATGGAAACCAAGTCCAAAAGCATGGGCAGTCAAGAGGCCAGACTGTCATTTGTGTCCAGGGTCTGGTACTGGATTTGAACACTGCCAAGGCTGGACTATGTTCAGAAGTGGGACCTGTGAGGTACAAAGTCAGCACTCTTCCCCAAGGAGTTGTTTGTTTCTCCTTTCAATTTAGAGCCTGAAATGCCATTTGTTTAATGTTGCTGTTTAAATAATGATTTATAAGACTCCGAGCCAGCCATGGTACAGCTTAATGACTGCTATAATTTATGAATGCCATTGGCTACATAAACACTGCTGTAAATATAAAGGATGTCTCCCACAAATTTTACTTTGATGCTTATTTGGTACCATTCATTTTCCTTTCCTTACACATCTTCTGTGAGTGAGTTGAAGCCACTTGACTCAACGATCCAGGTCATTCTGGCTCACCTTGCCAGGAGTGATTTGGGCTGGGAAATTAAAAGATCAAATGTCTATTTTTGTTATAAAATATTTTAATTAAAAATTAGATTTCCTTGGGCTTGAATGCAAACATCTGCATCAAGTAGCCCATTAAAGGGTCATTTGTTATTTGTGCTTTTTTTGGTTATCTATTTGTTTTACTAGTTAATAATCTCCTTTATCCAATTAATTTTGCCTTTATGCACACAGTAAGCAAGTAAAAAGGAGACAGGAATAAATCATGCAATGTCACAGAGCCCAGCCATTCCCCAGGCTGCAGCTTTGCTATTTCTGTTCTCTAACCTATACGTGGAGCACGTATATACGCGTCTAATGCAAATCAGAGCTAATTCAGGCCCCGACTCCACAGAGATGAATGAGCATGCAAATCTGCTGCTTTGTTTTGGAGGAAAAGCTCCTGGAATTGCTTGAGGTCTAGTTGCAACTGATGTCTTTTAGATACTACCGTCAATTGACTTCAGGAGATTTGTGCTCCTGGGCTGCAACAAAGACACCTGGGAAGACAGGTGTAGGTGCTCTTGAATGCCTTGGTTCCATTGTAAACAGTGTTAATGTAGTCATGTGCTTGGAAAATTGAGTGCCTTTACAAAGTTATAATGAATTGAGTAAACGGAACAACTCCATTGCCTACAATAACCCCTCTTCTGAATCTCTGCATATCGTAGCTCAGCAGCTGCTGGGTTAAAACACAGACATTGCTGAAAAGGTTGCACATAAACTGAGGGGGACATGGGAACTGGAAATAAATGTGGGATTCAAGACCATCTGTGGGGTAATTCAGAGGGACAAAAGTACTTCTGAATTTGAGTAGGACTTAAAGATTTTTTAAGAGTGTCATGATGTTACTAACCTCATGGAAGTGCTCTCGGCCACGTCTCTCAAATTTTCTTTAGGCGGCACTTCCATCAACATGGTGCTATACAGGTTGTTTGCATACCCCTAGGAGGAGGGATCACCTACTGAGTTACCGAAATCACTTCCTACAGCTTTCTAGCATCTGTTTGCACAATGACCTGAGCCCTCTGTGTCTGGCTTGTGACATGCGAAGAGCTTTGCATATGATATAGGGAATGTGTCTCAATGTGTCTCAATGGTGTCTCTAAGAGTGCGTTTTTGCAAGGAGCATGGCAAAGCCAAGGAAGGTATCTTCTCATTGCCTTAAACCCTTACTAAGGGGCCCGCAGAAATTGTCAGCAAACAGCTCTGAGTTACTTGGTCTATTTTTTCTGTAAAGCTCTCCTCTGTCGTCATGCCTTGACCCTGACTGAAATAGAAGGGCACTGTGCAGCCTGTATGCGGCAAGCCAGAATTGCTCTAAGGCAGTCAAAAAAATCAAGCTGACAATAACACAGAGCACCCTTTTCAGGAGCCAGGGTCCTTTATTAAAAAGATTTGGCATGTATTCCCTCCACTCCTGAATTGATTTGCGCCATAAAATAGGCCTGAAGAGAAATAGTGGTTGTTTTCCTACATGCTTCATTAATTTTTAGTTTTGGCAGGCAATATAAATAAAAGTATCAAGTGCACATCTAATTGAATCACCAGTGATTCCCAGCTCCCTGTAGTACAGAGAATATGATGTAGCTGTGCTGTTTAGCAAGCACGGATGAGTTAGGCAAAAAATGGCTCACTCTGCCCAGAGGCTTTGGTTTAATCCTGAGCATTTACCCATTTAATATGAGACAGAGCAGGAGTTGTTGCAGTGGAGAATTCACAGCACAGGCTTCATTGTACTTCTAGGCTTGCCTTCTAGGAGAAGTGACTGTAAGTACATCTCTGCAGAGAGTCAGGAAGGTTTTGGTGAATTGCGTCTACATCCAGGTTATTGTGGAAGGAGCTCTGGCACTTCTCAAGCTTAGCCTCCTCCACATGTACTGACTGTAGGATGTTGCTGAACTAATTCCTCCCGCCTTCAGGTGGCTGATCTAGAGCATGTGTCTCTTTAAGAAAAAAATAAAAGAAAAGCCCTTGTCCTAAGTATCTTACTTGGCCACAATCAAAGGACTCAGGATGAGAGAATTCCTACGGTAAGGAAAATGATACCTATGGGGCTGGATGATCTCTGACTTCTCAGCTGTCAAGGGAATCAAGTGCCTCCAGAAAAGGACAGTGCTAAGGGCCAAGTACTCAGGATCATTTCTGAGTGGATGATACTGGCCTCTAATTGTAATGTTCAGTGACCTCATTTCATAAGAGTTGGCTCTTTTCCACATTGCTAGCTGCCTTTTGCTGCTTAGCATAGGTAAAATGAATGAATGATTTTTGTATCTTGGTAGATGTAGTCTGCTGTGGGCTCCCTGATTCACGGGGAGGGTGTGCAGGATGCAGGAGTGGGTACAGAAGAGGAAGAAAACTACAAGCAGAGATCAGACTATTTTCTCTCTTGCAGAATGTGACAACGTGATACATCTAAGTCATAAGTAATACGTGTTGACAGGAGGGTATGATGAAAGCTTGTGTTCTTTTCACAAACCATGTAGCCGTGTTATTCCTGAGCTAGACAGAAGGATATCAGTCTTTAGGACTGTCAGTCTAGCAGTAAATTCACATACAATTAAAAATCTATCATGCATATTGTGTTGTTCTTGAGAAATACACAGAGCAGGCTCCAGGATTTCAACTCCCTTTTCAAGGGTGAAAGATGCCTTCCAAATTAAAACACCAGAAATGCCTAGGGAACTGAAGTTGTCTGTTAGGTGGACCATTAGATATTTGACAAGATTAACCAGGTCAAACAAAATAATTACTTTATCAAGTAATTATTGGATTGAGGGGATTTCACAAGGTGTTCTCCCCTTCAGTGTTATCCGGGGTCCTATGACCTGTTGGTTGAGAGGAAGGCAATTCAGTAATCTGAAGTGTTTTTTGTTTTCTTTTTCTCTAGGATCTGCTTCTGGCTCAAAAATGGCTCTGGAGGGTTCCTTCAGCTGCTGGAATGGAACGGCGATCAGACTGGGGCAGGCATGTGACTTTATCAGGGACTGCGCCGAGGGAGAAGATGAGGGAGATATGTGCAGTGAGTAAATCCAACCCCCAGGCTGTATCCTCCTTTTCCAAAAGCATCGTTTGCTTTGAATTTCAGTGCCTGAGACTTTAGCACTAATAGACTAATTCAGTACTATCAAAAGACCAGTATCCTCCATAATTCGTGCAGTTTCTCTGGATGTCTGCCTGGAGCGGACCAATTGATATGTTCCTGTACTCGCCTGCACTAGTTCTGCAGCAGGTTCTTAAGATGCTTCATCTCTTTCAAAGTCCTGATCAAAAATGCAAAGGAAGTATAGTCTGAATAGCTAGATGCCTTACAGAATTATGGAATGTATATAGTTTGTTAGAGCTTTTAATCAAAATGTACCACAGCATGTGGCAGAAGGCAGAGGAAGGAGAAAACTTCTAAGATGAAAAATTACTAGAGCCAGTAGCTTGTCTTTGCCCAACTCGTCTGTCTTTGTAATTCCTCTTGTTTTCTATCCTCTCTTCAGCAGTCAGGAGCCTAATAAAAAACAGGAGAAGACAGATAGCAGCCTGAGTTTTCTGAAAACTTGCTGTGCCTGAATGCTTTGTAATTGTGCTGCATAACCTAGATACTTTAGGACCTTCCTTTAACCATCTTGAAGGTGCCTTATCTCTTTTTTCTATACCTCTACATGTTCTACCTCCAGCGTCTTCCCCTTTGCCAGTTTACAGATAGTTAGGAGTGGTGGATTGTCAGCCATATGGTTATCTACAGGGCCAATGTATCAATAAAAATAATCATCAGGAGTTCATCA
Source organism: Rissa tridactyla (assembly GCF_028500815.1). NCBI lineage: Eukaryota > Metazoa > Chordata > Aves > Charadriiformes > Laridae > Rissa > Rissa tridactyla. The sequence goes on along the minus strand of NC_071468.1, from coordinate 14,339,760 downwards.
TTTACCAATTTAAAGTGTATGTGTCACAGCTGATCTAGCTTATGGACTTTTGTCAACAGAGCTGCAGTGATTTGGTATGCAAAAAATGTGTTCCCTGACCAAAATACCAGTCCCAGCAAAAGCCTTTGGAATAGAAGAAGCAATTATTCTCAGTTTAGCTTTCATATGCGACAGCTAGAGCAGGGGAGAGTCTGGGTAAGGTAATTCAAACAAGCAGTGTTGGTATAGGTGAAGTCTAGACTAACAGACTTTTGCTCTTTCTAGCATAAACTTAACATAAGAGTGACACACAACTTTTAGCATATTCCAGTTCTTTGCTGCTAACAAAGAAATAAAGTAACAGATTTTATAGGTGTGGAGAACAGTGGTTTGACCTGGGTTCATCTAGTAAACTAGTTAAAAGCTTAAAATTATATGCTTCTCCATCATGTTAGATGTTACAATTTGAAATTATATTCATTAACAACATATATTCAGTGAACATTAAATTGGCTTTCTTAGGAACAGTGTCATCGCTGCGGACTTGCAGCTCCTTGGAACCAATAATGTTTAATATTAGTAGTATTGAAACCTCCTCTTTGCCTAAGAGCTTTAAAACAGCGCTCTAAAACCTCATGATAGTATTTCTATTGTGTTCTACATTTTAATTAAAAAAAAAAAAGTAAATTATGATAATCAGTAGGTTGAATGTATTTTCATTTCATTGGAAACAGAGAAGACATATTATTTACCATCAGCTGTATGTCCAGATACACTCTTCTGATATTCTGCTATAAATGACTCTGCCTTCTGAGAACGATCCTGTCTATATAAGTGGGAACAGCAGAGCTCACAAGGTGGAGTTGTCCCAATCATGGATGCAAACTAAATACCACCATAGGATGGGGCAGGCCTAGAAGAACACGCTTACCTGTTGCTTTCAAACACTGTCTGCACCTGTGGCTGGTGCTTTGTCCATATTCACATGTCAGGAGGCTGGCTCTGCTTTTGCGCCTGGCTGCCACCCTGTATCCCATGATGAGACGGTTGGTAAAGTGACCAATCCCTCTCTCGCATACGCTATCTGCAGGGGTTGGTCTGTGGTTGCCTTTTCCCCCTCCATGCAGCATTCATCTTTAGCTATTTGCATAACGCAGTACAGCACTTACAGTTGTGTCAGCAAAGAATGTTCTGAGAATGTAAATAAGAAAATGTAAAAAGCAAAACACATTTAACTGCCTGTTTAGCCGAGCATCATTCCCTAGCTTGAGGAAAAGGCCACATGGCTTGTTTTCAACCACAGGTACTGGGAACGAGAGTTCTTACTCCCAGACAAAAGGCCTGAAAAGCGCCATCTTCTACCCAAGCAGCAAAAAAGACTGGCTTACCTTAGCAAGAGCTCCAGTTGCGGGTATGTCTGCTTATCCACTTACAAGCCTGCTCAGTTCTATGGCTGATTTCTCTGCGTTTGCCTCTTCGCTGTGTTGAATGCTGTTGGCATAAGACTTCTCACACAAAACAGAGAAATGATCTGCTGTTTTAGATGTCAGTTACATCTGCATGGCAGCCTAACACAAACCATATGTCATCTTTCAGCATTTCAGTTGTCATTTTGCTCCTAAGCAACACGGATATTTTCATCAGCTTTTTGCAAGTGTGTCAAAAAGTGATTCAGATATGTAAAGCAGAGAAAGGGGTTTCCCAAATGCTTCTGCTTACACAAAAGAGCTGTCAGAAAAAGATGCAGCCATGCTTAAAACTGAGGGAGGAGCTTTTAAAATTACCATTAACCAAAGGTGTCTATCTTTGAGCTTCAAGGAGTTGTTGGGTTTTTTTTTTTCCTTTCACAGTCTTTTAGCTGTGCAGGTACTGATATTTTTATTTATTTATTTATTCTCTTCCTATTAATTTGATTTTTGTTCCTTTATTAGCTGAGAAAAAATCTCCCTAATGACAGCTGCTTGTTAACATCTCTTTACTTATTAATGGCCAATGAAATGTCACGGTGCTTGTTCTGTGTGCAACCAATTAGTCTGTGTAGAGAGTGTAAAATCAGAGAGGGATGACCCCTAGAGAAAAGCATGTTGCTGTTTGAGTCATAATCAAATATTCTTGCAGGAGCAAAAGACAGCTTCAAAGAGGCAGATGCGGAATTAGATGCTGAACTGGGTTGATTTGGGATCAGGCATACAGATTTAACAGACTGATGGAAGTGCCACACTGGAAATTACTTTGCAGAAGCATACTTTGCAGACACTTCAGATAGTGCTCTTCTTATGTCTTTGCTAGTGAATTCATGCTCTTGTGGATTACCACTTCCTGCAAAAAGATAACGTACTTCCTCTTGTTGTAGTAGAGAATCATACGTGTAATATAGCTGCTATGGTACAAGACAGAGAGATGAAAACTCAAACTATTTACTAATATAGATCTTTTGTTGCAGGGCAGCAAGTCTGGGGAAAAATAAAAGTTTTACTGAAAAAAGTGCATGTAGTTTTGGCTAGTCCAAAATTATTTTACCTTCTGCCTCAAATTCATCAAAAAATTTCAGCCTGGGAAAATATTGTTTAATCAGTCAAAGCAATGACAAGTGATAGGACGAGAGGAAACGGGTTCAAGTTACGTCAGGGGAGGTTTAGATTGGATATTAGGAAACATTTTTTCACTGAAAGGGTTATTAAACATCAGAATAGGCTGCCCAGGGAGGTGGTGGATTCACCATCCCTGGGAGGTGTTTAAAAAAAGGGTAGATGGGGCACTTAGGGACATGGTTTAGAAGTGGCTTTTGTCAGGGTAAGTTAAAGGTTGGACTTGATGATCTTAAAGGTCCCTTCCAACCTCAGCAATTCTATGATTCTATGTTAGAAAAGTGATGAATATATTTTAAAAAAATAATAATTAAAAAGAATGGAGGTGCTGATAGTATATTTACTATTTAGAGACCCAGAACTTAGAGGATCTACCCAGGACTGATTCTTCTGCCTAAGTGAATTTGCACCATATTTCATATTTCCATGGAGAGTTTCCAAGATTGTGGTCTGGAGTTCTGGTCTAGTTCAGAAGAAAAGGGATTACTAAAGTCTCTCCTGAGGTTGCCCTTCCACATTTTATATATTTTACCTGGAATAGGGATTGAAAGTAATGTCCTCCATCTTTCAAATAAATCTCATAACCACTGGGCTATAGGGTAATTTTCACTCTTTACCTCATTGAATATTTAAAGATGTTAAACACATTGCCAGGTGAGATAAGGAAGACTAGTGTCGGATTCCTGAAAGGAGTCAGGCTGTGCTATGTGGTTGGAGGAGTGCATGCACACATCTGTCAAAAGACCAGATGGCAGCTAGAATAGGAACCTATAAAGTTTGAATTTGTGATAACATGAGCAAGTGACCAAAAAAGCATAGATAATTAATTCTACAGGGGCCAGTTTACTTTCCAGGCAAAAATGCCTGAAGAAACCACTGGATTCATTTGTGTCCTAGTGATAGATACGGCCCGGCAGAGTCTCCCTGCGAGCAAAATGAGAAGTAGCAACCTGTTGCCATGCAGTGCTCTCTTAAGGTTCCTGTCTTGCTTTTGCTTCTTTCTTGATCAAAAGCTGTACCTCTAACAACAAATCCTAACCTCTGGCAGTTCTGAACTCGGCAAAGCCTTCTGGCATTACAGAATAATTCTTTGTTGACTATGTTGAAAAGTAATTTCCCTTTTTATGCTTCATTTCTGGTAGAATTTGGCAGACCAACTTTCTAGCACAGAGGCAGCCATTGACACAAACTCGTGTTTAAGATTCATGTGCTTCTTTAAGTTCTTTGAGTAGATAATCTTTTTGCCTTCTGAAATTTCCTCATACATTTGGTACAAGTCCATACATACCAGAGTAGATTTTTATGCTTGTGTCTTTTATAATATGTCTGGAATTTCACCCAAAAGATTAAACTATAGTATCTGGTTGATTTACACCTAGTTTGGAATCAAGAGCATGCTCCATTCGCTTCATAAATTATGCCAGTTGCTAATTTTTCTTGCTATTAAAGGATGAAAAGTCTGCATTAAAGTTAAAAAAACCCTTGAACTTAATTACCTTTCAAGCAAAATCTAAATCATTCTGAAGGCTTGAAAATACTTGGTTAGGAAGAAGTTTAACACCCTATAGCTTTTCTCTACTTCATCACTCAAAAGCACAGACTCTTACCTTCTCACAGTGCTCCAGTCTCACTGGATTACTCTATTCTCTGTCCGGTATCCACAAGCTGCATCTTAATCTTACTGAGGTCTAAGTTTTTTGAGATTTCTGTCACTAATAGTAATATCCAACACAGCAGGTTTCAATAGACCCCTTCGTTACTCCTGCCCCTTTGTTTACTTGATTTTCCATAAAGTCAGATTAGCTTTCCCTCGTCAGGGCAGTGTCTGCGCTGATTTGAGTTTGAGTTATAAACGTTCAGAAAATTGAGAAGTACACATCGACAGAGAAGTGCTAGCCAAAGAACTCTTTGTGGAGTAGCAATATGTGGAATTGTAGGTGCTGTGTGTATTCAAAGTAAGAAAGAGCAGCAGAGAAAAAGCATCCAGTGCACGGGACATCTGAAAATTCATAAAAAAATTAATTTGTGGAGGAGGAATGAAATTTTCTGGGAAAGTAATAGCTTCTTATTTATGTTCTTACTTGTTCATCAACACTGAGCTTTTTCTGGCCTCCAGGCAGGGATTGCTACCAAGATGACTCCTCCTGCTGCTCTGACTTGTTTACATCATCCTAGATAGCGTATGGCCATGAAATGAATTCAGTTGGACACCGAGCCAAGCTGTTTCAGTAGGAATTCAGGACACATTATAATTTGTCATTTTCTTTGGATCCCAGCCTCGGGCTGTGCAATGAAATAGAATCAAGTTCTGTAGAGGGGTAAAACACAAGGAGGCAACTCTCTGCTTAACAGTTCCACATTTAAAGATTAGGCTGAATGAATTTGGAGATGTTTAGAAGGAAACACTTGAAAAAGCCTTAACTCCAGTACTGGTTTTGATCTTTTCATAACAAATCTGGGTGCTCATGGAAATTAACAATAAAACATGGCTCTCATCTCCATGTCAGTTTCCACGTTCAAATTTGGCCCTACTAAAAAGCCGCAGATGTAAGGTTTCAGTTTCTTCTGTGAAGTGAGTTGTGATTCGGGCTCCTAGAAAATCAAATACATGTGGTCTAGACACTACAGTTGTGGTGTTCCCCAGCGGTTTTCTCTGGGTAGACCAAGGAATAGGCGAATGTGCCACTAACAATGAATTGCATTTTGAGGTGTGTACATCAAAGCTGAGGCCCTGTGAACAGGTTTTTAATTGACCTGCAGTCTCAGCCAGGGGGTTCGGCTGATATTTAAACATTTTGAATTATCTGGGATTTGGATACTAGTGCCTCACTTCAAAATTAGAAAATTTCAGAGGGAAAATTTCCTAATAATCACGACAAAATCTGAGATCAAGAGCGTCCCCTTCTTGTAGAGAAGCTAATGAAATTGCCACTATCACATGATCAGCACATCCTCTTGCTCTAGGAGTTTGTAGTCTGTCCTACATTTTGTAAGTGAAGAAATTTTTACTCTGATTTTGACAAGCAGTTGAAAGGAAAAACTTAATTTCCTGGATACGTGCGTTTATAATACGTTTGCACATGAAATTTTATTTTTATCTTGCAGTTTTAAGCAGATTTCTTGTCTCATTTTGCTTTATTTCAAAAAAAACCAACAACCCACAACAACAAAAAAAGCGCCAAAGATGGTTTTAGGGGAAGTTTAGGGGAACAGGGAAGGAGAAAACAAATACGGGCTGAACTGGTTTTTAGTACAGATTTGAGTACACAAAGATGTAAATATCATCATCCCTTTTACAGCTACATCTGTTCATTGCAGCAGTTTTTATGGTTTATTGGGAGAAGGACTACCCCCACTGAACAAGCATATTCAGGGGCTTTGTACTGCCAGCCCCAAGGACTGGTTAGTCTATAGTCTATACAGTAGGGTAAAATGACTGGTTGCTCCTCCTTACTTCTCTTCTGGCATCTTTAATGCCTAATGTAACTCTACATTAAAAGGGGACCTTTTTCTGACAGGCTAGCTTTGTGCTCTACCTTTTTCCCCATAAAACCCAGTTTGTGCTCTTTTACTACTGGGAAGCCTTCTGGTACCTGGCAGAGTTGTCAGCTGCACCCTGGGTGCAGAATTTATATTAAGGATCATTAGCGATTCACTAAAAGTAAAAATTATGTTGTGGTTGTGATTTGACATGGCATTTAACAGGTCTGTTTTCTGCTGAGGTCACTTAATAAGTACAGAGTCTGGCCTCATGTTGAAGAAAAGAAATGCAAAGGTAGAACTAGACTACAGTAGAAATTAGGGAGGCAGTGAGTGTTTATTGAGGATGATGGGAAAATTATTTCATGAGTTTTTAAGGAAATGCGTGATTCATGGCCAACTAGAGGATCTTCACCTATGGCAATATAAGCGTATGACTCAGGGCAAGAGGAGCAGTGCTTTCCACCCTTTGTAAGAAGAACTTGCAATGTAGGCAGAGAAGGAGATGAAGGCGGCATGAAGTTACCTTCTGCTTTGAATGAGATGACTATTACTTTAAAACTGGTAAATTTAAAGGCAAAAAGCTAATGTATCTTTAGTGTTTGGAGCTGGAAACTTGCCTGAAACCCCAAGCCAGTGACAGAATGAGTGGGCTTCAAAGCCTGAAATTATGGCTTAAAATAAACTATCCTCTTTTCCATCCATTCATCTCACCAACAGATCCACAGGTGCAAAAAACTGAGGCACAAAATGATTCATTGCTTCACCCGAGACCACATCAGTGCTCACAGAAAGAAGTCACCAAATTGCTGAGCTGGGCTGCCTAGAAACCTAGACAGGCAGGGGAATCGTGTTAGGAACTTAACCCTCCCCAAGATTTCCCTCCATGGGGCTGCAGAAGCAGTGGTTAGGAAAGCCATCTTCAAAGTCTAACCTTGAGTGTGTTTATACCTGTGGAGCTGTAGAGGCCAGGTATTTAAGAGACCCCATAGCATACACTGGGATGTGTCCTGTCATTCGGATGCGTCAAAGTGTGGGGAGAGTCAGTTAGTCACAATCTGGGGGCTCTTACCCTTGCCACCACCCTCCCCATGGTCAGGCGCACTCATGACTTCACACAAAAAGGCTGAGTAGCTGTGGGGCTGCCCGCAAGCCTGAGCAACCCAGTCAGTCGCTGCAGCTTCTCTGTGTGCCCAGGAGTCTTCTCGTCAGCTCACCTGGGTTCTTCTGTATGTGTGTGTCTTTCCCTCTTGCAGAAAATCTTCCCTCTGGCTTTTACTGTTCGTTTGAAGAAGGAGACTGTGGCTGGATGCAGGGCTCTTCTGCGTCCCATCCTTCTCCATGGCGGATTGGAAGCCCGGAGCACAACCGTTTTCCTTCAACAGAAGGTGTGTGAGAGTAAATAGTAAGTGCATAGAATGAGCAGTGGAGATCAAATAAGATACACAAATGGTGGGGAGGGGGAATAAAACACAAGGCACGTGTTCCTATGTACTTACCTATTCAACCTGCAGTGAAACAAAAGCCATCTTTCTACTCTTAAGTGCTTTGAGCAAGAGATTATCCTGTTCACTTTCTGTCTTGAGGGTATAGACTGGTACTTCAGGTCTCCACAGCTGACATCAGATACTAATCTTGACTCTTTCTAAACAACTTCACACCAAGTGTTCATCTGCACGACCCTCCTCCATACTGATCTGAGTTTTTCTTTCCAATTTTCCTATTTACTTCCTCTGTTTCTCTGTTCTGCTTCTTTTTTTCCCCTTCTCATTTCCAAATTTTTCTTCTCTTTGCTCCATTGTCCCTTGAGTTCCACTTCTGTGTATAATTACTCTATACTTGGTTCCTCCAGCCAGGTCCCAGTAGCTCATTTCTAATCCTTCTCATACAAATTATTGAAGGTTTATATCTTGGGCGTTGAACCAGTCGAGTTTTTGAACCATTGAACTGCTGGTTGAGTTTTGGCAAACAGGTTGCCTGCCAGGATAAGCTCTTTCCTAATGCAACAGTGTAAATCATCGGAGGCATTTATTGCTGAGGCACAGAGCATCTAAAGGGATAGAATAATAACAGCAGAGTTAATGGTGTATAATCCCAGCATTGCTTTAGAAAGTTAGATCTGGTGTTAAACATGAAGAGTAAGATTCTCTAGTTTTGTGTAAAGTGGCATAGGCTATGATGCATTTATGCTGCCTGATGGCTCAGCCCACAGTATTACAGACCACAAAGTGATGGAAGCGTAGGTAAATATGAAGGCAAAGAGCCAGAAAGAGGGTACTGTGGGGAGCTGGCAATAAAGTGCTGCTGATTCATGATTTGTCTGTGCTGTAGAGGCAATTTCAATGAAAGCCCAAATAACTGGGTTCTAAGTAGTCGTATTGTCCTGAGCTGGAGGGCAGAGCTGAAATAGTGCAAAGACACACCTTTTCATGCAGAACTGATGAGGAAGAACCCTAGTGTTTCTACTGCCCTTGTTCCTCTTGTTACAACAAATGATTAAAGGAGCAAAGAGGCCTCCAGCTGAATTAATATTACTCTGGTTGTGTTTTGCCATCGTTGTATTTTGTTTGGGGATTGCCCAAGAGAAATATTCTCTTCCAAGTTACTTTTCGTTCATAAAAAGACCCATTTTGTTATTCAGCCTTGCAAGGAGGATGAATCTGAAATCATGGAGGAACAGAAGATAGCTGTAGGGGGAGGCTAGGGAGACTTCTTAAATGTATTTCCTGAGTATGTTTGTTGGGTGCAGCTGCGTCCCTAAGAAATTGAAAAAGCCTTCTGCTCTCTGGCATTCTCCTGTAGCAGGAGCCAGCTAACATAGGTTCTGGGGAGTTTCACAAACCCTGAAATCAGAAGGTGAGTGCTGCAGTTTGACCTTCTTCCTGCTCTTTTATCCAGGTTGTGCACTCCTCCTTAACACCAGCAAAGCACCAGCAGTAGCAAACACTGTCATGACCAGCACTGCATTTCCAGCTCCTTTGAGGAACTCCCCCTGTGAGGCAAGTCCTAATGTTCTCTTTTCTTTTGCAATTTACAGAGATATTTTGTGTGTCTGACTCTGGTTTTCAAATATAGGCACTAGGTCAGTAGACAGCAACCACTTTCTCTGATGGCTTATCTATAAAATATGCTTATTTAATGCCCCTGTGTGCAGGGGAAAGATATGGCTAGCTGCTTGAAATGCCACAAAACGTGCTCTGAAAAGCTTGGTGTATCTTGTCCTCATTGTGTGGCCACACATGATGTATTACGATCTTCATAATCAGGTGTATATGCTGTAAGAGTAGGGCAGCCAGCATTACCTAAACACAAAGAGGAGGAAGCTCACTCCATGAACAAACATTGTATTTGAAAGGTCTATGAAAGAATAGGCTTCAGGACTGCCCCTGAGCTGCTCAGAAGATACAGTGCATGCTTCCTCTAGCCCAGCTGGGATTTGAGCTGGCAGGTCTTCACCATGCTGCACTTCAAACCTACCAATCCTTATGTAGGCCATGTTCATAGGTGCGCTGAAGTTAACAGCAGCAGAGATAAATTCATGTAGAATGGAACTAGGTTCTTCTTCAAGCAGAAAAGCTGGTGACAGTCATAAGACATCAACTTAAGCAGGTATATCAAGGCTTGCCAACCCTGCACAAATGGTTGGTGTTTCCGAAGTATTTGTACTTAACCCTTAAACTGCAGATTACAGAAAGATGACCTATCTGCATCTAGTCTATAGCCTCACAGATTTTATTATCACTGATAGGATTTATCAGTGGCTTAGCACTTTGAACCATGGCTAGTGACTTAGAGCATTTCCAGTCTTGAATGGTCACCCTGTAATCACAGAATGGTTCTGGCTGGAGCCAGAGGGATTTGGGAAAATTGATCCTAACAAAGCAGTTTGGTGTTTGTTGGTTGAGCACTGAACAGACAAAAGGAAACAGATCCTCTATGTTCCACTTATCTTAAAATGCAGAAAGGACAAAAAGGGATGCATTAGAAAGTTCTCTGGAATGAAAAGGACATAGAATATGGTGTTTCTTTGGCTTAAAGTTTGGTTTGCTTGACTTCTGTTGGATATCTCAGTTCACATAGCAAAGCGCATCTGTTTTTGCTCTCTTGATATATTCATGTCCTCCTTCTTTAGGAAATACATTCTACCTTGGTTTTCCTCCCTTCTGTGACAAAGGCATATGCAGGTTCTGAATATTTTAAGACCTTGTTCTGCCATGGACAAGCAAGAGTGAGTGTTTTTCATAATCCACCTGACACAGGAATCAGAGTGAATGATTTCCCAATATGTGTATATTTTTTTCTTGTGTATACAACACTGCAAATAATTAAACTTGCCGTCGGGGGAGAAGCTGCCATGTATTTCATCTCCTCACATGCCATCCCACCTCCGTCACTCCCCTTGGCACTTAAAAGGCATCCGGACACATCCAGCATTGCAGCTGTCGGTAATAAAGAGTGAAGGAGTTTGGCAAGGGTTTTGTCTCTTGCCTTTTCATATAGTGTAAAAGCTTCTCTTCTCAATGAGTCCCCAGTGGCTTCAAATTCTATTTTACTGGAACAATCTGTCTGTGTGCAGAATAATTTAATTCAGCTTTTCAGCACAACACAAGAGGAGAAAGGAGATATTCCCCCCCTACGCACTTATTCCTCCAGTAGGTGCCAACAAACTTCCTTATAGTGAAATTATAGTCAGAAAAGAGGTTGTGAAAATACCATAACGATGTCCTGTATTTATTCACCCTCAATCAATTCCCGATTGAACTGGCTCAAGTTCAGGCACTAAAAGATGAGTTTTCTTCTGCCTGTCACTGCTGACAGCTCCACCTGGCATGTCACAACCAGGACAGATTCTCTGGCAACTGAAATCCCACTGACAAAACTTACTCATGATTCATGTGGCAAAGGGAACTCACCAAGCATGCGTGAATTAGACCCATTTATTCTTCCACAGTCAGAGCAAGCCATAGACCTGCTCTCCCTCTTGTATTTGATCCAGCTCACATGCTCCTTTAGATATCTGCTTGCTTTCCTTGTGTGTTCACTTACATGGTGGCTAGTTCTGACAGATAATTCCAGTACCCCAGACAGATTCTGCTCAGATTCACATCCTGCACCAATATATATTAATGATAGAGGCTGTCCTTAAACCTGTCATTTAACATTCTTCCTCCTCCTCGTATGCAATGTCTACCCCACTATCAATATGCCTGGCTCAGCTGAACTCCTGGGGACGGGGCTGAATGTGCTGCCCTGGCTACTCAGCACGCTCACCTCTCCTGGATGAGTGGAGCTTACCCCTGGTCTGTGCATAGGACTTTATGAAAGCCACATGCTGCAAGCCCTGAGAGCAGGAAGGAGGCCAGCAGACATCCACAGTTTGCTGATCTTAACTCCCCTCTCTCTATTCCTGCTATGTGGAAGCTCTGGAGCGCTACTAGACCCACTGAAGCTCTTTAGCCTGAAGTGTACGTAAGAATTAATTACTTCAGTCTCAGCGTGAGTAGCATTACCTGCTGCAGTACTGCTTACCAGGCTGGAGGATTCTGGGTTTTGGCCAGAATGTCCATGGAACCAGGACTCAATGCTGGAGGAAACAGTCGAGCAATCCATAGCGTGTGCCAGCCACAAAGAGTTTGCTAATGCTTCAGGCTTGTTTTTTCTCCCTCAGCTGTTTAATCTTCCACTGTGATAGACTGACAACAGAGACAACTGAACAGTCTGAGAAAATGACTGCTAACACCCTGGAGGCTTATGGGGTGGCCTGGTTCAAACACCTTCCCTGCAGAGGTTCTGGGCAGCTCTTTGCCGTAGTGCTGATGCTAGCACTTGGAGACTCCAAAGCCTGGATGATATTTGGCGTACATATTGCCGCTAAGTGCAGAACAAGCGCGACCCTCCGTCTCTGTGCTCTCCCCAGCTTGGGGTTGGTCACCAGAGCATGCTGGGCTGCTTGCAGGCTGTACTTCCCTAGCATTTGCCATGCCCTGTGGGAGGCTCCTTGTTAACTCAGAAAAGGAAAAATCAGCCTGACCTACTCTGTACTGCCCCACATGCCTCAAAAGATGAGAAAAGGGTAAAAATGCATGCAGGAGATACAGTAATAAACACAGCCTGTACTTTCCCAGACATGGGCCCTAATGTGCTTTGCGCTTTGTGTATAGCTTTGTATTGCACTTTGCTCCTGTTTGTTTTGAGCAGCTTTATATTTTCGTTTTCTTTGTTCTTCGGTGCTTTTGGCAGGTCAGAGCAGTTAGTTTGTGATGCTGCCCTTTGTTCTTGGTTCAGTTAGTTTTTCTCTTTCTTTTCGTTGTTTTATTAAATCTTGGCTCAAGTATCCTGGCTTCAAAGAGTCTCTCTTGTTTGCAGTCCAGACAGTCTTTGTTAGCTTTTTCATGTTGCACATTTGGAAGAGTCCTTTGCCTGTTGACCCCATTAACTGTGTGTTTAAAACACAATTTATGTGGTAGAGGGAAACTGTGGGATTTCTGCTAAATCTTGGGAAAATGCAGGAAGTGGTACACATAGTCCGTGAAGAGATGCTCCGTTACCCTGAAGTAGCCAGAAAGGGGAGATGCAACAAAAAGCTCAGGAAATGCTTCAGGAACCAAACTGAGTCACAGTAATCAAGAGTGAACATCTTTTAACTCACATGTAAAAGTTCATTGGAAACAAAGAACATGTAATTGAGCATAGGAATGCAGCTAAAGTGCGAAGAATTAATCCAAACAGTGGGCTGATTTAAAGGCAGAATTTATAGACCTTGAGCAATAAAGCACAGCATTATTTCCCCCTTCTCTTCACACTGTGATTCCCCTCCTCTGAGTGTGAATCAATTGGCCTGCACAAGGCCAACAGGGCAAAGAAGATCTTGGGGTGGTCAGACATTTCCTCATTTGGAAGAAGAAATCCATATGCATGTCATCAGTAGCTGTACTGCTGTCTGGGAAGCTGGGAAACCGCATTGCAATTAAAGTGCAAGGGAAGTGCTGTCATCTCAGACACCACCCATGGCAAAGCTTAATTGCTTTGCCACAGCTGATAGCCCCAGGTGTGCACAGTTTCCAGAATATAATGGCCACCTTCTTCTCAGTACTTTGCAAAGATGTCAGAGAGCTGACACGAGAGTGTTGCACATGTCCAGGGAGCACTTCACACTGTGGAAGCTGGAGACTCAATTCTGGCCCCCCATGTCTGGACAAAGAGGCAATCTCATCTCCCTCAGTCCCAGCGTTGTTGCTGTTCAAGTGCAGAGTCACGTCCGTTGACTTGCTTTTCATTCCATTTTTCAGAGATGCCTCTGTCATAAAAAGATGTAAGACTGGGTCCAGGACTACTGCATTCTGTGAGGGCTTGGTACAGTGTGTACCTGCCTGGGCAGTAGTTACATCTATCCTGTGAGATTTCGTTTTGTGGTGGATTATGACTATTACTTCTGTTTGAAAGTCACTGCAGAAGCGTGACCAGTCTGGAGACTGATTTTTAGAAAGGGTGTTCTTTGCTCAGCACAAGGGAATCTGAAAGACCTTAGTGCCATAGCTGAGAAGTAAAAGCCATGCAAGCACTTTTGGTGTAGTCCATAATAGAGAAGGAGAAAAACAGAGGTGGTGTTGCCTGGTTGGAGATGGACTTGAAATTAGCCTTAAGTGTTATCACATGCATCTCCACAAAAGAAGGTGACTCTTTTCAAGAGGGACGACATTGTGATTGGGAACCAGATTATTTCATTTTTCTGTTAGATCCTGGGTCAAATGTTTTAAAGGGTATAGTTGTGCTGAAAAACTACAAAAACAAATTCCTGTGATAGTAAAAGAGCTTTGTGCTTTTGGACACGTTTAAAATAATGAAAATCTTTTTCTGATGCTATTTTGACATTTCAACTAGGTATTTCTTGAAAGCCACCATTACATTGTGTAAGTACTAAACTGAGCCAGACTTCTTTTAAGCCTGAAATTACTTTTTGAAGGTAAACGTGCTCTCTAGAAAATAAATACAATATGTTGATGTAAAACAGTGTAATTGAAGTTTGCCCTCTCATACGGCTTTATAGATACAAAGGTTTTTTCATCCTCTGTGGTTATTAATTCAGTTCTCTTTTCTGTGAAAAAGTGTTGTATTTTTTTAAAGCATGTAAATCAATAATATAAATCATTCCTTGAGTGCGTTCTAAGCCCCCTGCTGACACCTGCAGAGCGTGTCTCTCTCTTGCCTCTATTCCTTGAGCTTTAAATAACTTAGAAGGGTACATGGTAATAACATCGACTCAGAACATTTATGAGCATGAAAAATGCAACATAGATATGCCTTTAGCACAGCCTTTCATGTGCTTTATTTTGCAGAATGTTGTTAGCATCCTTTTTTATTTTAAAATGTTGGTTTTAAAATCTGTACAGCTTATTCACTATTACCCATCTTTATTTTTTCTTGCTTCCTTTGTCACCTGGCTTCTGTGTCATTGGATTGGAGTGTCTATAATATCTGAAATTTCTTGAAGGCCTTTTCACTCCACAGTACTCTGGCAGCAAAATTATGAACTCTTTCTCTCTCTTTTGTTGTCGTTTTTATTTTCATGGTTTTTTGTTTCCTGAAATGAAGGTGCTTCTATTAGGTTCTTGATTTTATAAAAGTAAACATAAGTAAGAAATAATGTGAGAATAAGTAGCATAAGAATCTGTTAATATAAAATACAAACTCTTCTTGCCTGCTTAGGTATTTTAAGGCTACATGATCAGCTCAGTTAATAACCATTTTATCATTTACATAAGGTTTTTGCTTGCACATCTGAGTCCTAAGCAAAAGCAGAATTGTCAGCAGACTGCAAGACAGACTGATCATGCGCAGTTGTTATCTGGCCAAAAAACAGGAACAAGAGCTTTTGGTCATCTTTCTTATTCGTAAGGGTCCAAATCTACATTGCTGAGCAGTCCTAATAGATGTCTTTGTACTGTTGTGTGCAACCATTTCTCATTTATAGTAAGAAAAACAATATTGCCAATGTGATAAACTTCACGCCTCAAACAGAGTTCATATTCATGTACAAAACTTACTGAGACTTGGCAGAGGTGTCTGCAGCTATTGTCTAATTCTATGTAAACTGTATTCCAACTTCCAGCTTCAGTTTCTATTCAATGATGAGGTGTTTTCCAAGCTTCTTTAATGCCTGACTTACATTTACTGGGTCAGTGCATTCACATCTGAAAACAACTTCTACTGTTTCCTGACCAGTGAAGAAGACCGAAGATAAGAGTTATGTTTTTCCGAAAAATAAATGTCTGTATTTCGAGAATCCACAGTTCCTGGTCAGGAAAATTTTGAGCAATTCCTTTCAGCAAGTATTATAAGTGGAGGACAGGAGAACTAAGTAATGTGCTGTCTCACACGATGCAAGCCTGTGGTGCAGAGTTTGGGCATGGGTAGCAAGATAGCCACCAGTGGGATCCAACTACTGCAGTTCCTTCTTCTTAAAAATACCTTGCTCCAAGCCCTGTTTGAAGTATGTTCATCTTTTCCCCTTTCTTTGGTACTTGTGCTAAAGACAGACAGCTTTTTCTGCCAGATAGGACTGTAATGCTAATAGTCAGGGGCATTGCCACTCAGAAAGGAAGGAAAAAGAAACAGCAACTCTCCAGAGTGCTGCTGAGGAATGTTTGATTTATGGTGCTGTGAGTGTGCGTCATTGGTCCTCAGTCAGATATCTAAGCACTAGTTCATACTGGAATGTTTCTAGCCATTAAAGTAGACTTACAGATGTAAGCAGGCCCTAACTTCACCCGGAAGGTTCTCAGTATTTTATTTCTTTTGTGCATAAGGAAGGAAAATGCAAGTCTCGGTTCTCAGGTGATCTTGAAATTATGCAGCTTGTGCTAGAAAATCTACCCTCCTTGTTTTTCTTCACCTCTCTGTTAAACCTGCCAAGCCCTGTTGATACTGAAGGATTAGTTTTTTGTTCTTTCTTGGATGAATTGAGTCTCCTGTTTGTTAGCTCAGAAATTCCACAAACTCAGACGCTAAGGGGATTCTCAGAAGGCATCTTTCCAGATGGTGTTTGCAGCACAGTGCATGTGGCCATCTGACCCAAGTTTTGCCTCAATATGCTGTGTGTTTACCATGGGCTCTCTCTCCCTTTAATTTTCCCCAAATCAGTTGAGAAGGTTTCATTTACTGAGTCAGTGGGTTTGTGTATGAACAGCTAATCACCAGCTATGGTGGGTTGTAAAGCCAGCAAGCAATGTGCTATTGAGCCAATGTCTACCTGCAATGCTTAATTAATTTCTCAGTGATGTTTCTCGCTTCTGAATATTTTGCTGCTGGTTTAACACAGAGGGAGATGTTTGGTATATAACGTTAGGGGTATGCCACCAACAGCCCAAATTCAGATTTTTCCAAATGTGCCACTGCACTACTTACAGGACGCATCGTGTATGTAGTACCATCTGCCATCATTGATGCTGTATTCTGTAGAATGAATGCCAGCCCCATTCGGAAGTCTTTACTATGGCATCCAGCTCATCATCTGCTCTGGTTCACTTCAGCAGGTGTGAAAAGACCTGGACTGCCCTGCTGTGAAGCTTAGAAACCATGGAAATCACAGCCAAAAATGCCCATTTGGACACAGTGCCAGTCGATTCACTTAGAGCCAGTTCATTAGAGTCTGCATATTGCACTTTGCCAGCGAGCTGATCTCCCACATCTAATGCCAACTACGTCTTTCCTTCAAACAGCTG
Source organism: Rissa tridactyla (assembly GCF_028500815.1). Classification (NCBI taxonomy): domain Eukaryota; kingdom Metazoa; phylum Chordata; class Aves; order Charadriiformes; family Laridae; genus Rissa; species Rissa tridactyla. The sequence continues at coordinate 14,322,992 of NC_071468.1, read as the reverse complement.
ACATGTGTGCAAAGGCATCCATTCCAATTCATCAATTGCTTCAGCTCTTGCTCTAGTGTTACGTTAATAGCTATCAAAGGCTCGCTCTTTTCTCATTTCTGACGGTGTAGAAGTTGCCTCTTACTGTCTGGCAGGTCTCCAGAAGAGACAGAGGTCTGAAAGCTCCTGCATAGTAGGAGCTTCAGGGCTTTACCTCTCAAATTTTGAACTGTCAAAATGTCACAGTGAAGTTTCTCCAACTTACTTCTATTAGAAATCTCACATAGTGCATTACAGTAGAGTTGGCATTAGGGTCCTAAAAGTGCTTCACATACGGACTGTCAGTAAGAGGAGTTTCTTTTGCTGCTACAGCTTGATTGCTTTAAATATCGACTGGTATTCCAAAGTTATTAAAAAAAAAAAAAAACAAAAAAGTTTAGTCCTGATCGGTTTTCTCAACGGAAATTGCCTAAGTGGGTCTGAAAGGTATTCTAATGATATTTAAGAAAGAGCAATCTTCACTGTAATTTCAGTAGTCGCATTTCATGGGCACTTGAAAGTATAAATGCTCAACAGGTTGTTTAATCTTGATGGTCCACAGACATTAAGACTGTGTGTGCACTAGGAGTTAGGAGTAGCCATGCAGATATCAAGTGTGAAGGCAATGGCCTCCTGCCATAAACCTTTGTCAGGAGCCTCTTCCACCAGTGTTGGTTCTGGTGAACTTGTGGGTATAAACTCAGACCTTCCCCAGCTGCCTCCCTGGCCATCACTTTGTGTCGTTATCTGAAGCAGTTCCTTGCAGTCCTGCTCAACTCTGCGTTTTCTCTCTGGTGTCTGCAAGGTGAAAATCCTCTCAATTCATCCTAAGGTTTCCACTGTCTGAGGTTATAGAAACAGATAAGGGATGCCATGAGTCCTTTCCCAAACTTGGGGTGAGAGTGAGCTGGTAGTCAGACTTGAGGAGTGTCTTGTCCTTGTCCCTAGAAGTGCTGTGGTCTGGTAGGCCCCGGTGGTGGTTTGCTGAACTGCTGAAAACCTGTGCATCAGTCTTGAACATCTGTGGTCAAAGTGAGGTAATGAGAGGGATTCACGGACCCATACCTGCATATCAGTTTGTACATGTTATCAGTGCTTGTGTCATACGCACTAATAGCTCAACAGACCCAGGAGTGATTCCAGACAACTGCAGTGATTTTTGGACTGGAGAAAGAGAAGAACCTCATCTAGATTTTTTTGGTCTCTGTCATAGTTTTGCAACGTCATCAATGTCATTGCTGGTTTTGTAACTTTGGAGACAGGCAGGTGAACTGCACTGTTTACCTAAATTCAGTACAGAAAATTAATATAATGGGTACCCAGAATTTTGTTTCAGCCACCCCAAAATTGTGAGCATAAGCTAGCAATAATAGCAGCGCTTCTGTCGCCCTGGCTTTTGACACCTAAATCTGACTTGTCTGCCAGGACAGACTTAAATCATGAGATAGGAACAGCAAGAAAAATCTAGCCATTGTGTTTTCTGCTAAGAAATGGATATGAATATTCTATGCTATCAAAGCAAGAAAGTAAGTAATGTTATCAGGTATTCCTGTGTAAAATATAAATTTAATTCCTAGCCTTCCTAGCCAACTTAGATGTTGGCTTTGAAGTGTTAAAAGCCAGAGGGCTATTTTTTAACATGCATGGATGCTAGATACTATGCTGAACACTTTCTTGTGTCCAAAAATCCATCACTAATGTAGCTTTAATAAACTCCTTCCTTCAGCATTCTCAACTCTACCGGTTATTGAGATGAGACTGCATGTAATATATATGTGTATTTTATTTATGCTCTTATCACAAAGAGCTAGGTCTTCTTCCTCCCAAGAAAGTTAGAAGACTGTATTCATACAATATGGATTCTGAGACTAGCCTGATGTAGAAGGGATTGTTTTTCTTTTCATACAATGAGTGAAAGTGATAAAATGAGAAAACTACATGAAATAATTTTACATATGGGGATAAATGCATAGAAATGGACTCAATTACATTAAAAGTAACAAAAATGTTAGAAAAAAGGTTCCCTAACGTATTTTAATTAATAAAAAACCTAATTGTTACTGAACTGTAATTGGAAAGTCTGTGGAAACTTGGAAAGAGGTAAGGAAAAACTGATTTTTGAAAAGAGTATCTGGGGGATGAGGATGTGATTACTGGTGATGCCTGCTTATTGCAGCTATTCTCCCTGGGTTTTTGCTGCTGCTGGAATGTAAAAGTTTGTTGCTGAAAAAGTTTTTCATCTTAACTTGAATCTCTTAGGTGACATCTTAGGGGGAGTGTGATCTTTGTACTGCAGATAATAGAGATATTAGCTTATCCCTTTAAAATTGCAGACACATACATGAAAGCTAAAACAGAGATATGTTGGACACAACTACCAAAAAGAAAAGCCAGTAGTTCCAATATTAAATAGCATATACTAAGTATTGAAGGCTTCCACATTTGTGGAGTTTTCTAAAGGGATTACATGAGCAAAAGGCAGGGAGAATTGACTTTTGGGTGATTAGAAAACAAAGAAATGAAAGAAGAGTTGGGAATTTTGTTAACTTTTGGATAACGTTTTTGATGTTTCATCTCGTATGTTCTCTTTCTTCTAGCTACGAATGTCATGGCTCATCCATGGTGTCTTGCTGGGCAATATATCCCTGGTGCTGGTCGAGAACAAGACAGGAAAAGAACAGAGCCAGACGTTCTGGCACTCGGATAACAGCGAAGGTTTGGGAATATGGCAGTGGATGATCATACCTCTCCCAGATGTACTGGATAGGTATGAGTCTCTTCATCATTCTCCTTCATGGTGATCAGTCATTTCATCACTAGCTACCTGGCAATGAAAATGGCCAGCATCGCTCCTAGAAGTGGTTTCCTCAGGGAGAGGAAGTGCTTTGTCCCCAGGAGGTATCTTCCGTTACATGCGGGAAATGAGAATAACTGAGTAGTTAGAGCAAAGAACCCAATTTTAGAACTGCTGAGTAGTGATCTTGGTTCACACCCTGGGTCACTAAGCAAGGTGCTTAAAATTCTGTGTCTCCATTGCATTGACTGGAAATAATCATTCTCTTCACATATGGTTTCATGTAGCATGTTTGATCCTCTTACGTGGTTTGCTAGAGTTGGATGTGAGCTCCATAGCTGCCTTTTTTTCTGGGTATCAAAGTCCCCAGTGTTCAATGTGTCTAGCTCTGAGGATGAAAGAGATGGGAGAAGAACCTGCTGATAATCAGACAAGGGTGCATCTGAATGCCTTTGTGTTAGTTCTAGCAGGAGGCTCAGCTTAATAAAGGGCTGTCTCAGTTATGACTGTATTCTGGCTTTAAGCATAAAAAGTTTATCTGGTAGCATATGCTTAATCTGGTAGCATATGCTTATTTAAAGAGTGTTGTTTTAGCTGTTTCTTACAAGTCAGCTTTAAGGGAATACTCTTGTTCATTGTTTACTTTTTGTGTGTGCTCTGGCTTATGCTGTTTATAGAGAAGACACAGACATACTTCACCTCCTGCTGCCCTGGCCCTTAGGCTGTAAGATTCATCTGCATTCTGTGTCATGAGCACTGGTGTCCTTTGTCTTTTTGGAAATCTGTGCCCTAGAAATAATGGATTTCATTAAGGGATAGTTTGCTTCATAGGAAGTTTGAGCAAACATTGTATGAATATGTCTTTTATCTTGCTGGCTCTTGGGGGATGCATGTAGGCTGCAAATACAACAAGGACACTGCCAACGCTTTGGTCCTGAATGTATAATTAATATGTGTGCATCAAAGATTTAAAAAATATCAGCATTAGGCTTATTGTGCAGTCACTGCTGAAGCACCATTTGTAAAAATACCTGGTTGCTTCATTCCTTTCAGCTGTGTTTCCTTTGAAGAATGGTATATTTTGCCATTATTATTTATGTGATTTATTTTCTAATGTTGCCAGAGGAATGTTTTGTACCTGAATTATTCTGTGCTCTTATACTATTTCTTTCCTTTAAATTCTCTCCGTTTGCAGAGTCAGGCAGAGAATACTTTGATCTTAGGAGCCAGGCTAGCAGTGGTTCATGTGGAATCACAGATTCAACTGATAACACGGTGTTACATATATATATATAGATATGTGTATATATATATATACACACATAATCAGACCATTATGTATAAAGCGCTGACACCCTTGCTTCCCCATTACTTACAGAGAAAGACAGCTGGGTTCACTGAGGGAAGGGAGTTTGTTGGAGGTTAAGACATAAGCAAGGAAAGGTTGGAGGTTTTGGTGTCTCTCAGAAAGTTTTTGTCCTTATTTATTCTCAGAAAGAGCACTGTTTTAATGATATTTTTTTTTTTTTCTAAGATTGATTTAGTTGAAACCAGTCCTTCCTGGGAAGGAAGAAATGAGACTTGAAAATACTGCAGGTGTCTTTCTCACCACCTCAAAACCTGTTTCTTAGGAAATCTGGGCTGATGTACAGATTAGGAAGGAAATCTATGGAAGTGTACACTAAAATGGTACTGGGGAGACTGCAGTATATATACTTTGGAGATAAATGACAGTTTTATTAAACTGTAAGAAGTATTTAATTGATGTGAATGCAATGCTGGTGCTGCTGAAAGCTTGCTGTGTCTGTCTTTTTCTAATTGGTTCCTGTGTCAGTAGCTGCGAGGGTCTGCGTTAGAAGCAGCATGATATTGCAGGTATTCCTACAGGAGGAACAGAAACTTTAAATCACCTCACAGAAGTAAAGCTCTTGAATAAAGCACACCAGTGTACCAGTTCCACACAAAATTAAAGCACATTCCATTGTGATTGGGAAGCTGAATGGAAAGTGTTATTAATAACAAGATAATATGCTCTAAAAGTGCTCAAAAGAATGCTTGTTCAAAAGCTGCTTAGCCATAATTTCCATGTTTGGCTTATAGCACTTCAAAGAATCATTAGGAAGACTTCCAAGAAATTAGATCAGCTCTATCTTTAGAAACAGACATTTCTTAAATGTTTGATATCCCTCAGGCTGTTGGGAGAAATTATATTTTGGCAGAAAACCACAGCTAGAACATTTCAGGTGATTTGGCAGGAACAGAAAGTAGGGAGGAGTATGACAAAGAAGCTAAACTGGGACTGAGGGATGTTCTAGCACCGTGTTAGCCTGGGCAACCCTGGACACATGCTTAATTTCCAAAAGTACGATGAGGAGAGGATTGCCTTCTTTCCTCTCATTTTGATCCTTAGGAAAGCATGCAGTTGAAATTTCACCCTGTGTGAGGTCTTACATTTTCTGTGTGAACTTCAAAGAGGCTGAAGTCCTGGACTTTTACATCTTCCCAAAGTTAGCTGTCCTTCCTTGTTCTGGAAGGTATTGGCAAAACGATCTTGAGAGTCAGCTCATGTGGTGTGTGGGTTAACAGAACTGTAACCCAATCCCAAATGCTCAGTATCGTCTGTGCGTGGGGGAGCAAGGGCAAAGGGCCTAATGAAGGATATGTCATCAAAGCAGCTACAAGTAAAGAAGCCAGTTGTGGGCAAGAGCTCCTTGAACTGTTGGGTGAACAGATTGTGCCTACCAGAGGCAAAAGGCAAAGTCTCCACAGGTGCTGTATTTTAACTTGCAAGTTGAAGACACTCAACATGAACTAACGACCCTTCGTTTGGCCCCCATGGAGCCGCCTACGCCTCCTTGGAGGACACATTATCTGCAAATCAGATAATCTGCACAGATTAGTGAAAGCTAGAGAATTGGTTGTTTTTACTTACTGGACTTCACACATTAATGCAGTGCTAAAATATTTGGGTTGAGAGTAGCGTAAAGAACTGCATTATTGTAAAATTGTTTTATTTGATGGAAAATTACTATTTGTTTTCCGATGGTAAGTGATGAGCCTGTTGAGGATTGTTCTTTTTTAACTTCACAGAAATGCAAGTAGGAAACAGAGTCTTGAAAGCCATTCTGTTAGTGTAAGAGTATGGTTAAGGTATATCACATAGATAAAATACAAGCACGTGTAACAAAGTGACTCTCTAGACCTTACTGTAGGCTGATGCTTATTATCACCAACCCATCTAGCAACTGTTTTGCTATGCAGTGTAAAAGGTGGAAAAGGATTAGCTCTAATAGGCTGAAGCCTGGCTGGAAAAATGACGCTTTAAGAGAGAAATTCTAATTCTCTTGATTTCTGCTCCTTTGGTGAAGTTGAAGCCAGCCATTTGGAGCAGCATGTAAGCCAAATGCTCTGTGGGTTCATATACCACCTGACTGGAGTGCCTGGAAGTGGACTCCACCTGAGCCAGACGAGCCCAGCTCTGGTCTTTTGAGGCCTATGTTCAGCAACGTGTCTGACCTCAGTACAGTCTTCTGATAGAAGAAGAGAAATATAAAAGGAACGTAAAGGTGTCTACCGGTTAGAAAGGTTTCCTTGGCTTCCTTTCCTCCTAAGTTTATTTTTTTGGCATTACAAAGTCTAAATTTGTAGCCAGTCTTAAGTAGTAGTGGCCAGATGGGGGATGGAGGAGTGAGAGGAGGAGTTTACTTGAGGTCCCTAGAAACTAAATTTTCAGTCATAAGTATCAGCACCATTTGCCTTGTCACTGATAGCAAGACTGGGCTCTCTGTCCTTTTAACAGGGCAGCACATTCGGAAAGTAAAACAACTTTCTTTTGGTCACATTGTGCTCAAAGAGCTTCAAAATTATTTTCTTGCTAATGACCTTCTCCTTAACACAGACTGAGGAATTTTGTTATGTTGGAAGAGAAAAATGGGACTTGCCTGGAAGGCTACGTATGGATGTGACCTTCCTGAGCAAGAAAGCAAAAAAGTCTACGGACCTAAGTTACCCCAGAAAGTCATATTTTCTTGCACAAAGTCAAAATTCATGTCCAGATGATTGTACTTTCTTTCTTTAAACTGGCTTCTTTACCTATTCTAGTCTTGCTGGCTTGCTGGAATTTTATGAACTACACTGGTGCTCATCAGTTTTTCGTCTACATATCAAAGCGGGATTCCCTTTCAGTCCTCAGGAGTGAGCAGAACAGAACAGTTTTGTTCCGTCTGGCTCCTTCAGCAGCTCTGATCTCAATGGCAGCCAAAGCAGCTGGGGAACCTCTCACTCATTGCTGCAATAAAATGAAGTTGTGTCATAGTCATAGTGCTCTGCTGTATTTCTAGCAGCTGTGGCTAAGCACTCTTCTTGTCTAATAATTTCTTCTTGCATTGCTCTGTCTCTCCCTTACACTCCTTTCAGATTTTCTTTCTAATAAGTTTTTGGGCATCAGGTTTTACATCAAGGAAGAAAAAGTAAAGGAAAATTCTTAGCAACATTTTGTACCCAGAGGCCTGTTTGTCTTGTGTTATTCCTGAACTTTCTTCCCATTCCGCTAGGAAGAAACAGGGACCCTCCATACAAGCTAGACATATGTCTCCCTACACATTACCAGGTATATATTAATTGGCTGCATCTACACTGAGATCTCTTTATTCTTTCTTCTTATAGCCATCTAACAAGCCTACCCTGTGTTGCTCTGACGTCGTCCCGCATTACTTCGTTAAAAGCAGAGTGAGACTTTAATGTCCGTATCATTGCTCTTCTGCTCTGTAGCATTAACTGTGGCTGCTACTGTTCTCTGTCTGAAATAGAGTTATTCTGCTGATGGATGTTCCGTTCATCTGAAAAAAGGGGTTTGGTGGCAGCGTGTGCAGACTACCTGTGACAGATTTTGTGCGTGTATATATTCTGCATGGTTGCCTTTGATAACACCTTTGAATCTCAGCCTTCATTACTAGCTATTAAGTAACTTCCTGCATGGCAATTCTGTCACTGTAACTGAGTTTGGTTAACATGCTTATATTTCTTCAAATAATCTCATTCCACCTAAGTATGTCTTTTATCCCAAATAGTAAGTATTCCTTTGTGAAGGGAGCTAACAATGCATCATTTGTAACAGAGAAGTTAATGGGAACCTGAATGTAATAAGGGTTAGTGACCTGAAACTTCTCTGTTCCGTAAGTACCTCGGTCTCAAGCAGGTTCAGCCATAATTATTTTAGCTAGGTAGAGTGAGAAATCAGTTCCATCAGAGGCAAAACATTACAAGTTATGAAATGGGATCTGTACGTACAGGCACTCTGTGATCGTGTCACTGAATGGGGGATTGAGTACAGAGGAGATTAACATTCAATCTTGGTTAATAATCCCTATCTTTATGAGAAAAAGAAAAAAAATAATGATTATGAGCCTTTCTAAAAATAATGGCATGAGGACAGCTGCCTGAGTCTGGCTAATGGAAACCTGAACTCTCTGTATGAGCCAGGGACAATATTTAGGTGGAATTCAGAGTTGTTACTGAAAGGAGGGAGCTGCAGAATTTGCACAAAATCAGCTTTCTGAGGTCTTCAATTCAAGGAGAATGTTTTTTATTTCCCTGCAAACAGCAGAGAATAAATTACACCCAAAAGCTAACATTTCTGTGCAATGAAGACCTAAGGATGGGTGATTTAAGCAAAACATTTTGTCCTCATGGAGGTTATACCAACATGACTATAGATCTATTTTCATATTCTTAGCTCTATATTTCAATCTGTAAATAAGACCAAGGTATTTTGGGGGCAACCAGTCTTATGTTAGGATCAAGAAAAAAATAAGTAAGCAAAAAGAACCAACTGAACAGAAAACCCAGGATGATTTGATGAAGCTCAAATACTGACCACACTAAAATAAACCCCAAAATTCAAAGATCCTTGGGAATGGGGAATATTACAACCCAGAAGCTTTGATGTTATCCTCTTTCTGTCAGATTTAACTGAGTTGGAATATGCATGGCCCTACCTTTCAAGGAACTGTTCATTTGGATTCAAATTTCACAGGTCGAGCCAAAGAAACAAACTAAAAAAAGCTTATTTGTTATGCCTTTGCTTCCATTTCTTATCTCTGGCTCTAAAATATTTGATCAGTAGTCACCCTTGAGTGGTTTTTGAATTTATGTAAAACTTTATCCTTCAGACAACAGAGCTGATGTTCCCCAAAGGAGAGATTTGAATTATTTAATTTTTTTTTGTCCACCTGGTACAGCATTTCCCATCTGCCTCAAACAGATTTAAAAAAAAAAAAAAAAAAAAAAGCCTTTGCATGAGTTGCATTCACAGCTCAGCTGACACTCAGCTCTGCGGGATGTAACTTGTACTTCCCAATTGTCATACATCTAAGGAACTTTTTTCTAGCTGCGCTCCTGGGGTCAAGTAGGACAAAAGAAGAGATAGATAAGAAGTATTTCCACCAGTCCTCAAGCAGTGATTTTTCTAATATCCAAGTTACTAAAGCCGTTCGTAGCAGCCATGTTTTCATTCCAATGAAGAAATCCAGCTTGGAAACACAGGCTTATCTGATGAGTATTTGGATTCCATGTGAGGAAGTTGCTGGGATTTATTAAGCAACAAAGTCACAACAAACTTGCCAGCACTAATTTTGCTGCTCCTGTGTAATTGCCTTCAGGAAGACTCTTTCATGACCGTCCACCACAGCATCTGTGTTTGCAGTGAATGTCTACACAGTGCTGTGGACCAGTATCTGTGCCATATAGGTACCAGTTGGAGTACTGGATGCGCGGTCAGCATACCCCACTTTGATCTGTGCAAAAATGCCAGTGAGACATCTCCTCCAGCATTATACTGAGTCACTGCAATAACATACGCTTCTGGTGTTTCAGTATCAGCCTTCACCAAAGTCAAAGGGAGTTGTTGCATTGATTTCAGGGATCAAACAGAAAGGAAAAAAAAAAAAAGGAGGGGGCGAGGGAACGAGGCTGTGGGGTTTTTTCCGTCTCACTGATGTGTGACATTTCCATCTTCAGTTTTGATTAAATTTCCCTTAATTAGCCCATTAAGCTAAAACCACCAAAGCTAATGATTGAAATGTTGGTTAACTGATGATCTTGTTTCAATGGAATTTGAAAGACATCAAATTTCTAAATTAATAGTGGCATTAAACTGGAGAAGAGAAAAAGATGAACTATTTGTTGCAGAAATGCTGGTCTCAAGAGAAGATTTGTACTGAAACTGCATTCACGTTAGAAAAAAAATCAGATTAATAGGCAGCCAGAGCAGCACTGATGGTCCTAACAGTGTTTGACATTCACATGATTTTTCTATTTTGGAGGCATTTCTGTGATTTTTTTTTTCGTCCCTGGTGAACTTCATGAAATTTCTTAAGTGTTCTGGTCCCAGTGCTCCTGCAGGTGAAATCAGCAAGGCTGTCTCTTAACTTGAATGAACTGTAAATGAAAGTAAGGTGCAACATTCTTATATGGGCATGTTAGATGGCACTCCCTTCAATGACAGAAACACTGGTTTGTATCATGCCCTTCTGTTCTTAGGGGCTGAACTTTTGGTAATTCTCATAAGAACAGCCCTTCATTGTCTCAAGAGGCATGACATGAAGAGTGCATCAAAGGATAATACTTTGGGGCATGAAGCTTATGTTCTGCCAAGGAAATTGCCTAAAGCTATTTTAAGAAGTATTTACTTGCCAGGTATACAAAGAAGATGTGTAGTAATCTGTGGAGAAGTATCTGTCTTCCTTTTATGCAACCTAAGCTATAATCTGCGGGATCACGGCATCACGGAATTTTCAGATTTGGAAGGGACCTCTAGAGATCATCTAGTCCAACTCCCTTGTTAAAGCAGGATTGCCTAGAGCACGTTACTCAGGACTGCATCCAGGTGGATCTTGAAAGTCCCAGAGAAGGGGACTCCACAACCTCCCTGGGCAGCCTGTTCCAGTGCTCTGTTACCCTCACCGTAAAGAATTTTTTTCTCATATTTGATTGGAACTTCTTATGTTACAGCTTGTGCCTGTTTACCCTTGTCCTGTGACTGGGAACCACTGAAAAGGGTCTGACTCCATCCTCCTTAAACCCACCCTTTAGATGCTTGTAAACATGAACAAAGTCTCCCCTCAGCCTTCCCTTCTCCAGGCTAAAGAGTCCCAGCTCTCTCAGCCTTTCCTCATAAGGGAGATGCTCCAGTCCCTCAGTCATCTTTGTTGCCCTACGCTGGACTCTCTCCAGTAGTTCCCTGTCTCTCTTGAACTGGGGAGCCCAGAGCTGGACACAGTATTCCAGTTGTGGCCTCACCAGTGCAGAGTAGAGGGGGAGAATGACCTCCCTTGACCTGCTGGCCACACTCTTCCCTGCGCAGCCCAGAATTCCATTGGCCTTCTTGGCAACAAGGGCATATTGCTTGCTTATGGATAATTTACTGTCTACCGAGACCCCTAAATCCTTTTCTTAAGAGCTGCTTTCCAGCAGGTCCACCCCTAACCTAGACTGATACCTGATATTCTTCCTTCCCAGGTGCAGGACCCTACACTTGTCCTTGTTGAGCCTCATTAGGTTCTTCTCTGCCCAGCTCTCCAGACTGTCTAGGTCACGCTGGATGGCAGCACGGCCCTTTGGGGTGTCAGCCACCCCACGTAGTTTGGTATCATCAGTGAACTTGCTGAGGATACGCTCTGTCCCCTCGTCCAGGCCGTTGATGAATACATTAAACAATACTGGTCCAAGTATTGACCACTGGTTACAGGCCTCCAATTCGACCCTGCTCCATTAATCACAGCCCTCTGAGTCCTGTCACACAGCCAGCTCTCAATCCACCTCACTGTCCCCTCGTCTAGTCCACACTTCCTCAGTTTCCTAAGGAGGATGTTATGAGAGACAGTGTCAAATGCCTTGCTGAAGTCAAGGTAGATGACATCTGCTGCTCTGCCCTCATCCAGCCAACCAGTTATAACATCATAGAAGGCTATGAGATTGGTCAAGCATGATTTACCCTTGGTAAATCCATGTTGACCACTTCCAATAACTTCCTACTCCTGAACACGCTTGGATATGACATCCAGAATGAGTCACTCCATTACCTTCCCAGGGATGGAGGTGAGACTAACCGATCTGTAGTTCCCTGGGTCCTCCTTCTTGCCCTTTTTGAAGACTGGAGTGATATTGGCCTTCCTCCAGTCCTCAGGCACCTTCCTGTCCTCCATGACCTTTCAAAGATGATGGAGAGTGGCCAAGCAATAACATCTGCCAACTCTTAGCACTCGTGGGTGCACCTCGTCAGGGCCCATGGACTTATGGATGTCCAGTTTGGCCAAGTGTTCTCTAACCTGATCTTCCTCTACTGGGGAAAACTCTTCTTCTCTCCAGACCTTCCCCTTGCCTCCAGGGCTTGGAATTAATGAGGGACAGCTTTAGCAGTGAAGACTGAAGCAAAGAAGGCATTCAGTAGCTCTGCCTTCTCTGTGTCTTCCACCACTAGGGCACCCACCTCATTCGTTAGTGGGCCTACATTTTCCCTAGTCTTCCTTTTTCTACTGATACACTGAAAGAACCTCTTCTTGTTGTCTTTAACCGTGGTGGCCAAGATGAGTTCTGCTTGAGTTTTGGCCCTTCTAATTTTCGCCCTGCATAGCTTCACTACATCTTGGTTTTTTTCATAAGTAGCCAACCCCCTTTTCCAAAGATCATAAACTTTCCTTTTTTTCCTGAGGTCGAGCCAAAGCTCTCTATTTAGCCAGGCTGGTCGTCTTCCCTGTCTGCTCGGTTTCTGGGACTTGGGGATGGCCTTCGCCTGTGCTTTTAAGAGGTATTCCTTGAAGTAAGACCAGCCTTCCTGGGCACCTTTGCCCTTCAGGACTATCCCCCAAGGGACACTCTCAAGCATGGTCCTAAGCAGACCAAAGTTCGCCCTTTGGAAATCTAAGGTGGCAATTCTGCTGGCTCCCCGCCTTGCTTCACCAAGAATCGAAAATGTTATTTCATGATCACTCTGCCCAAGATGACCTCCAATCTTTACACCCCCTACAAGACCTTCTCTGTTAACAAGCAGCAGGTCCAGTAGGGCACTTTCCTTAGTTGGCTCCCTCACCAGCTGTGTTAGGAAGTTGTCTTCCACACACTCCAGGAACCTCCGTGACTGTTCCCTCTCTGCTGTGTTATATTTCCAGCAGACATCTGGGAAGTTGAAGTCCCCTACAAGAACAGGGGCAAGCGATCGCGAGACCTCTGCCAGATGCTTATCTACATCCTGGTTGGGGGGTCTATAACAAATTCCCACCACCATGTCCGGATTATTGGCCTTCCTCTTGATTCTTATCCATAAACTCTCAACGATGTCATCATGCACATTGCTAAGTTCTTGGCATTCAAAACTGTCCCTGACATAGTGGGCCACCCCACCACCTCTCCTTCCTTGCCTATCCCTTCTGAAGAGTTGGTAGCCATTGATCACCGCACTCCAGTTGTGCATGTCTTCCCACTATGTTTCTGTGATGTCAACTATATCATAGTTTCCCTGCTGTACGATGGTCTCCAACTCTTCCTGTTTGTTGCCCATGCTGCGTGCATTCATATAGATGCACTTCAGCTGGGCTAATTGCCTTGCCACTTTACTGGGGGGACAAGCCCTTATTCCCACCTGACTGTGCTCAGACATTTCTGCAGTTGCCAACCCATCACTGCTCCTCATGTCTTTGCTAGCACATGGGTCATCATCTCCCACCTCCACTGCGACAACAGGCTGCAAGACCTTGCTAGCGCTTTTACCCACCAGCACTGGCATGCTGCTCCCAGGCACCACTTTAGTGGAGGGAAAAGCTGACATGGAGGACCATGTCTAAGAACTGCTTATTTGTCTTTGTAATTAATTTCCCAGCTTCAGTTTAGCACCTTACAAACATAAGTACACAGCAAAATGTCCACATCTCCAAGTGGCATTTTGTGTGCACCCCCAGGAAACGGGCCAAAGATCCAGTGTGTCAGAGACTCAGTTCCAGTGGTCCCTTCAATGCAGCACCAAGGTTCACTGTGTACTGGGCATTGATTTTCAGACACAGCCAACTGAAAGACATGTAGCTGAATCCTTTTCCACCTTACCTCTTCCTGGAGATTTCAGCAGCACAGAACAGGGAGGGAGAAGCTTCTGCTGAGCTATAGGCTGTAGTTTACAGCCCAAGGTAGGTCCTGGTTCTCTATAACATACCAAAATGTGACCTGTGGTGCTTCAGGACATGTTCAGTCATCTCTGCTGCTGGCACAGTAACTTACAGGAAAAAGGAGGTCAGAGCCCACTTTGTCTGTCCAACAGCTTTTGTTGAAGACTCACATGGGCATGTCTTGAACTGAACAGCTTATGTTTATGCTAGAGTTTATAATTTCATTTGCAGTGTTGTGAGATGTCAGTTGAGGAGCAAACACGGGGAGGACAGCTGATGTACTTGGAAGCCAATTTAACATCCAAGGATTTTATGTTCCTTCCAGTTCTCCTCCTAGACATACCCACAATGGGTTTCAAGTATACCAACTAAGAACTGTGAGGCTTCTGGCAATGTCAGACTGCAGTTGCACTTTGCATGCATTGGGAAGGCAAAAAATACAATTTTGTGATCTTCAGATTTGTTTGGATGGAGCTGCTACCTTTTGAGCTCGTGAAAATGGATCATTTAGCAAGGAAAATTATGTCTTGCTGTTTGGAGTTTCCTTTGATGCTAGGGATACTCTCCCTTCACCATATCCACAGTTCTTTGTATCAGTCACCGGCTCTTTCATAGCAGCTGCTCATGTCTTTAGAACATAAAAAGTCCATTTTAGAAAAGTCTTCATATGTCCAATGCATATCTCCAAGGAGCAAGAGAGTTCAGTGTTGAAGCATCATTGTTTTACTTTCACAGAAATAAAAAGGGAGGAACATAGTAACTCTATCAGCTCTTTTCTGTTGTGAATGGACTGTGTTCTGTTCTAAACCCTTTGCACCTTTCAGGGACTGCCAAGATCATCTTCTGTTTGAAGTTTTTGCTTTGGTTGTGTCAGTTTTTTTGTGTCTCCCTCTGTAGCTTAGCAAGAACACCAGTTGCAGAAGAAGATGTCCCTTCAATCTGGATATTCTCAAATGGCACACATATCCCTGAGGTCTGTTTTAGGTTATGCCCAACCTCATTGTCATCACTGGTGGTGAAAGCTGCATTGTATTTGAGAACAACGTGGACGTTGGTTATGTTTGTTGGCAGTCAGGTGCTAAAACAGTCAAAACCCTCATTCAAAACACAGGAACATGCTGTCTCAAACGTACATATAAGCAGAGAAGCTTCACTGGAATATTGTTTTGTGAGGTTGGTTTGTTGGTAAAGGAGAGGTAGATTTTAAAAACAGTAGGAGACAACAAGACTAATGTGAGAATACTGATAGCAGACAAAAAGCTGAGAGAAAATATTTTAGAGCCAGTGCCATGCATAAAGGACTAAAGTCTGTGAGAAGAAAATAATTCTGCTGGTGTTCAGATTCTTGCTGCAGTGAAGGAACAGGATTTCTATGGCCTTTCTAAATAAATAGCATTACTCCTCAAAAATATCTTGTTCCGTCATCAGTTTCTCATCTAAACTGGCACACCTGCAAGAATTCACATTCTGGCTTTACATTCTGATTACTTGTATCTAAAAGATAGAGCAGGAACTGTCAGCCATAGGTCTATACTAAAGAGACCCGTGAATGGCTTAACTTCTGCTGGTGTAAAACATCAAGATACAACAGTGAATGACGTTTAAATAATATTTTATATTCTCTTCCAGCTTGTTCTACAGCATATGATAGTTTCATGTTTTCATAGTCTTGATGCAACTTATCAGCGTTGTACCTCACTTCTGGGCCATGGTTGGCTGCTTTTAGAAATTGTTCTCCTTCCTAAGCAGAGTATTACGATTTTACGTGGCAGATATGCATCGGGAGAACATTAACTTGCTAAGCTAAGAGAAAATCTAAATCCATGAGTGCACTAAATTAACACGTGGTAAATATACTATCAGATTTGAAGTATTTGATTGTGGGTTATTTTTGCTCTTCCTGTTGACTTGTAATACCACTGAGGGTGATTTTACAGTGATCTTTCTTCTGGTAATGTAGGAGTGGCAGAACTTCCTGGCAAAAGCCAGCTGAGAGTGTGGAAGTGATTTAAGGCAAACCCGCTCAGCTTCTACAAGGAGATAATGAGTTCTGCTCTTCCTGTGGGCTACCTGTGTCAGTTCCTCTCTTTTGTGACTGCCAGGACCGTTAGATATCCTTTGCCTGCTAGAGAGTGGATCAACACCAAATACTTTCTAAATTGGTTTCAGCCTTTGATTGCCAGTTCCTTTTAGAAACTCCAAATGACTTCAGGAGCCCCAGCCTACTTATTTTTCTTAACACTTCAGGGTGTAAATCACTTGTGAGAATAAAATCACTTATGTGTCTGATTTTTTTTATTATTTTTTTTATGCCAAAAGGGAAGGGGAATTTATTTTCTGACCTCACACACATACTTGCACCTGCTTCAGGTTGTATGCCTCTGGAGGGAAGAGGGGCTGCATTCTTTTTTCCGTCTACCTATATTCATGTACACCTCCCCTCCTCAGATCATCTTTGCTTGTTAGGGGTGAGGATACTTTCTCTGCCAATTTCTTACTTTTATATGTGAAAAGAAGCTTTTTCCCCCATTCTAAAACCACTTTAATTGCAAAGAGCTCTGAGTTTCATCTCTTTAACAGAATTTAATCCCTGTTCTTCCAATCTGTGCAGGTTTTGGTTTCAGATCATCGCCTCATGGGAAGAAGGATCTGATGCCATTATTGCTTTTGACAATGTCTCCCTTAGTCTGGACTGTTATTTAACAAGTAAGTTTTCCTTTTATCTGCAAGTAACTTGTCTTTTATTTGCCACGTAATTGAAATTTGGAAAGGGGTTGAAACTGTGGGGAAGGGATTAGGTGTTGTTCTCTTCAAAAGATTCTTGAAATGTAAAGGTACGTTTCAGAAAAAACGGTGCTTAGATGGAGGAGACTGTTCAGATGCAAACCTTATTAGTGGAGCCGACCAGTGAATGGGTTCTGAGTTTGGCAGTAAATGGGCAGTAGGACATATGGTGTGGGAAAGTCAGCTTCCAACTGAGACAGTAGCATCACCTATCCACCCAGGCTGATGCAGAAGCCAATCTGTGATTATAGAGTTCCACATGACCTGGTTTACTGTGTGACAGTTATCAAAATGAATGACAGTTGGACTCTGGCTAGGGAAAGACAGGCATCCTGTGATTGACACTAACTCTGCAATAACATTGGGCACAATACTCCAGTTAAATTAGAACAAGGTTATTTTATTTGGACTGACATGCATTTAAGTCTGAATCAGAAACTAGGATCTTCACTCTCTCCTACGCTTGGGAAAAATTTGGATTCTGATCTGGACTTTGTGATTGACTGGTCTCTAGAATATGCCTAGTCTGTACCTCTGCTGCCAGATTTCACCCCATTTAGATTTTTATTGAGCATTTGTGTCTGGCTCATCTTTCACAATCTCATGCACAGTGAATTGCTTAATTTGTAAATGTGTTCAATGATCTGTTACTCTGTACCTCAGACCAACAACTTGCATGAGGATTGGGGGGTTGCTGCTCTGAACACATGAAACTTCTGCCTTGGGTTGAGCAGTAGAACTTAAGTGTGTTCTTTCACTTCCCAGGCTCGAAGCTACAACCTCTGTAGCCCTGTTCAGGTTGAACACCTCTAAGCCACTTCCTCATCCAACAGGAGAATATTTAATCCGCTTTGTGTTATGTTAATTTTCATTGGCTGGGGCTGCAAGTCTGTGATACGCAGTGATACTCCTAGGTTTCTGTGCTTAAGTGTAGCGTACTTCAGGTTCCAGTATTCTAAAGAGATCTTAAAGTTAGTCTGTAATTTAAAATGATTGCACATACTTTTACTGGCTAAAAGAGAAACTTTCTAACAGTTGCTAAAGATTGTGTTCTGTATTTCTGCTTTGTGTCTTCATTCACTTGCTGTTTTGCCTACCATTCATTCCTGTTTATTTTCCTTTTGTCACAGTTCCCATAACAGCAATGGAAAGTCAATCTGCGCTTTCCTTTTAATGGTGTTAGATCCTTTGACTGCAGGCTCTTATTCTCAGCAGAGGAGCCTTCAGCCCTTAATTTAGTTTCAGTTTTGGATTACATACTGACTCAGCCACCCTCAGTGATAAACCAGTCTGTGACTTCTTGTTTTCTAGTCAGTGGAGAGAAGGCACCTCGAGGTACCACTCCAGACTCAAGCAATTTGTTCACCAGTAGAGGTGGCCAGAAGAAGTTTGGATGGGAACAAAAGCTTCTGGGAAATCTCCAACTCAACACTGCCCCCGTTTCTGGTCCAGCAGGTAATTGTCTGGTCTGAGAAGCATTTTCAGGCAGCAGAGATTTCCAACTAGTACAGATTTCAGTTAGATGTGACTAAATGCAATATGATTCCTTCTTTTTTTTTTTTTACCAAAGCCTTTGTTCAGAGCTGTCATGGTTTCA
Source organism: Rissa tridactyla (assembly GCF_028500815.1). Taxonomy (NCBI): domain Eukaryota; kingdom Metazoa; phylum Chordata; class Aves; order Charadriiformes; family Laridae; genus Rissa; species Rissa tridactyla. Next base: position 14,304,646 of record NC_071468.1, on the reverse strand, counting down.
GCTGGGAAAGAGTCAATTTTCTTTCTAGTGATTGCCATGAAAGGAGTGTCAACAATGCATATTGTTGTAGTTGTTGCTAAGTGATGTTTATGCTTTTCAAGGACTCTTTTCAGCTTCCCATAGAAGCTGAGAAGGAGCCTAGACAGAAGAAGGGAATGGCCAACGGAATATTCTATACCGTAGATACCATGCTCAGTATATAAATGGGATTGGCCGGGGGGACAGGAATCCAAAAGTCACTGCTCTGAATGGTGCAAATTCACCAGGCAGTAAGAGTGACTTGTGTAACTATTATTATTATTATTGTTACTTTCCTTTTCTGTTATTGTTTCTATTAAACTGTCTTTATCTAAACCCATGAGGGTTTTTCCCTTTCCCCTCCTTTCCTCCCTCGTCTCCCTGCCCTTCTAGGGGAGGGGCGAGAACTGTGTGGGCAGACGTGGTCCTAGTGGCTGGTTAGGGTTAAACCACGACAAGAGCTTTTCCCGAGTCCCTTACAAACAAAACAAAACAAGCTCTAGGAGGCAATTACTTTTAGCTGTTAACTGTAACTTGGATTTCAATTGCAAGCTGGTGAAAGAAAGAACCAGAGGGAGCCTCTTCATGAAGTGAAAAGTGCTTTTAAACTGTAAGACAGGTTGTTTGGTGTCAGGGTCATTTAAAAATAGGCAGGAATCAAAGTAAAGTGTCCAAATTGACCGAGTCCAGCCTGTGGTAACCTGAACACCATCCGTAGTTAATACAGGCTTGGTTTGCAATAACATAACTTCGCTTTTTCAGTAATATTTTCATTGCCCATTTGAAAGAGTACAGCCACTGGACTTTGTTTTAAAAACATGATTTTTAGTTAGTTAGAAATGTCAGTCTTGCGTGGTCAATGTTATTTCATTCTCCCCTGTCCCGCAGCTCCCCTTTCCAGCTTAACTGTAGCAGCGTGGGCCAAATAGATGCAAGATGTCCATTCCTTCCCCCTCACATGACTGTCTCCTAAATGTTTGTTTCTTCCCCCTCTGAGGCTTGCCCACACATTCACAGTATCTGCTTTGGGCTCTACATGTGCGTTTCTGTTTCAGTCGATTTCCTTCCCTCCTCCTTGCCAGCTTCATTTCCTGATTTGATTCAGGTGGTCACAACCTCCAGCCTACCTGGGGGAGCAGTGCTGGCCATGGAAATGAGGGGTGACTACAGGAGAGACAAGCACTTGCTATAACTGCCACTAGAGCTAGCTAGTTACCTGCCAATCTGAAGTACTGTCCCTCTTAAGGTAGAGAACAGGGGGGTGGTTGGTATATGCCTCCTTTACTGTCAGCAAGCCCAGGGCTTTGTTCCTGGTGCCTCCTCCTCTCCCACTCCTCCATCTTAGACTTCTTTGAGTCTGTTCTATTCTCGGTTATGTTTCACTTTGCTACCTGCAGTGTACGGTTGAAATACATGAACTAGTGGGGTTAGCTCAGATACTAACAGCAGTCCGGTTGATGTAGTCAAAAGCTCCACATAGTCTTCAAAGCCTGCCTGAAAAGCTGGATGTATTAGCCCACTCCATGCTGCCGCAGCAGGGCAGCTGCTGGCACCTGAACTCTCCAGTGAAGCAAGCTCTGGCAGTGGAGGCTGATGATACAGTCTGCAGTGTAGGCCAAGAGTTGCCATCAAGTGGAGTTTGTTGATATTTTATGTACTGAGCATCATACAGCAAGAAAAGTGCAGGAGCACTGACAGGAGCCTCAGGAGAACAGGACGGAATGAGCCCATATGAGAGGATGCTGGGCTGGGTGAACCCCTGCTTTAGCTATAAATGTTGTGTCTAGCTCTGTTACAGATGTCGTGTGTGAGCTTGGGCTGGTCACAAAGGTATAATTTCTAAAAAGACCCTTACATCCTCTTTGCAGATCCTTTGAAGTGTTCCCTTCAATATCTGTATCTCTGTTTCCTGCCTGTAAGTGGAGCCACCTTTTACTTTTAAGTGCTTTCAGTGTTGCTCTTAGGTCAGTGATCTTGTGGTAGGATCCGTACAGAGGTGTAGACTATGGACTTGTGGCTGACTTCCCATAGCAATGTCAATGCTTAGGTGGTGATGTAATTCCCTAAGGCAGATGTACGTTTCCTTCCAGGGTACCTACTGTTTTAGTAACACAGAAGCCATCAGATACCAGGTTCAGATTGGAGAAAGGCCTGAAGTTCGGATGCAAAGTTAATGTAAAGTGGGTATGTGGGTGTCAGGCTAGAAATCTTGTGGCTGTAGGTTGCTTCGAGAATTTTGTTACTTCCTAATTCTCACTAGACCTGAAATGGTGGGACATCTAGCTCTTCTGCTCCCTGTCCTATATGAGGAATGCAACTTGAAGAAATGCTTGGATAGTAGAAATAATGGGAGTCAGATTACATGGGGGTAGAAGAGAAGGTCACCGAGGTACTTTGAGCAATTCAAATAATTTGTTATGACCTTGGGGTGAAAATTCAAGGCAATTCCTGTGGTATCTAAGCTGGCTTGCCTAATTTCTGAACTTGATCCTCGGTCCTGTTCATGTTCTGTCTAAAATTGTCTCCAGGCCTTGAGGTTTGAAATCACTCCATCAGCAGTTTTCTCCCCTTTGTGCCCTTGGTGTAGACAGAGCAGAAACCAGAGAAGCTAAGCTGCAGTTTCTTGCAGTGGGAATTCATTGCATTTCTGAGGGTTTCCACATCACTGAATCACCTTTTTCCTTTGTGTTGCTGAGTCTCTGCTCTCAGTAAACGGTGCAGATGCTTGTTTGGACCCTGGGCTATTCATTTTACCCAGCTTTAATCTTGTTTCTTTCTGCCTCCTGTAATGCATTTAAGAAACCTTGGGCTGACTCTGTCAAGGCCTTTACTTTGATGGCCACGCATTTACTGTTGTGTGGGTGAACCAACAGCATCAGCGCCACCCTGAAGTCTCAAAGACTGCATTCACCAATATGAGCTCAGCCAAAAGTAATTACAGCTAATGTGATCTTTGGCTGGTTTGATGGATCACAGGCTATACATAACATTTCCTTCTTAAGGTATCATATTAAAACAAAGAACTGTGTTCCTATAGCTGAGAAGACAACAGGATAATAAAATGCCCTCCCCAAGTCCCCTCAGCCTACACAGCAGGAACTACAATCTGAAAGATGGGTACTACTTTGTTTACATGACAGTAAATCCAAAGAAGCTCCATTGCTTTCAAGGTTATGGGCCTCGATTTGCTCCTGTGTAACTGAGAACAACCTCGTACGTGCACCTGCCAGTTTTGCTTGTGCTTGGAAATCAGTTTTCAGCAGAAGTGATAGTCATCACCACCAACCTCCCTGTCCTTTCTGTTCTCAGGCCCTGTACCCAGTGAATTACTTCTTCAGGCTTGCCGTTGCTTATCATGTCTTGGGATGCCTCCAGGATAGGTACCCCGAAGGTTCAAAACATCTAACACAACCACGCTGTGAAAGATCCTAAAGCTTCCAGAAATCTGTTAACCGCTGTAATGTGTTACACGTGGGATGAGGAATGCACTGTGTGGAGAATAAGACCCAAAATTGCTACGACTGATGTGGTGGTATTCCTCTCTCAGGTTTCTTGATGGTGACCAGGACCAACACAGAAAAATTCCTGTAGGTTTCAAGTCACGCAGTTACTTGCAGTGCTAGGTGACCGTTAGAACTTTTCAATTAATTAATGACATGTTATTTGCTGACATACCAGCTTCTTGCTGAAAGGTTGCAGGTGAAACTTGATTGTAAAAGAAGCCTGCAAAAAAGTTTTAAGAAAACCTGTGTATACCAGAAGATTTAAACAACTTCAGTGGAACTAGGATTTTTGATTTAAATGGTTAATTCTGTGCACTGTTTATTTTTATGTAAACCAAGCTTACTTTGGCTTCATTTTTAAATTGATTAGGTATTAGTTTAAGTAAAACTGAAAGCTGCTCAAACCATAGCATTTCTCTACAGGGAGTTTAACTACCAATTAAAAAGCCAATTTATATCAAACCAATGCAATTTCCTTTTATAGACAAGGCCGGAATGTAGGAAATTCAGGCATATAAAGATACAGTGAGCAGTAATGAGGAACTCTAGGTAAACAAATTACTATCATGGAAACTGGAGGAGACAAAATAGGATTCTCGGTAGGCAAAAGGAGATAACAAGAGAGAGAGCAATCAAGCTTTAATTAAACATTTCTGATGCTTCTGAATAGGCTGTAAATACCATGAGGGTAGCCTGTCTTTTGATGTTTCAGCTTCTCATCTGTCCCACTGACAACTTACTCGTGTCAGGGCACGCAGTACAAAAATGGTGTGTTGTGAAATGTACAAAAAGATTAACCTTCTTTCCCCTCAAATCTTGCATTGTTTTGTCCCATCTCATCTGCATATCCACCAGCCATTGTGTGACTATGGTCTCTTGCATGGAAACTGTCATCACATCATTTTCTCATCCAGACTGGATTACTGTTTTCCTTCAGCTCTGGTCTCTTACTCACAACACTTAGTGGTTGCACAGATTTTGTCTTTTGCATCAGGGAGAGTCCTCTTACGAGTACTTACATGACTGTTTCTCGGAAGAACTCTGAGTCACATTAGTTAATCAGATGAAGGAGCTGAAACGAACAGCGGGCTGAGTATTAAGTAAAAGAAAATTACATTTGGTTGCTCTTTGTGTGCAATTATACTAACTGAACTGTTGGCATAATGCAATAAAGGTATCTGCAGAATTGTATTTTTGTATTAAGCATCAATTAACACAGTGAATAACAGCTCGGTGCCCTCCCCCAACAAAAGTAGCATCCTGAATAGTGATAGAAAATGTTCAGAGATGGATTGTGGGATCTCAGAGTGTTTAGACATTAATTTCTTTATTGCAGTATTTACACTTGCTTTCTCTGTAGGACTGAAAAATTGCAAAGGTGCAATGCTGAAAATCAACATACAACTGGATCCCAACATAAGAAAGTTGAGTTGGCACAAGTGTTCTCTAGAGTTAATTATACAATTGAAATAAACAGGGAAACTGACACATTTTAAACCTAAATTTTAAAGCTGCTCACTCTTAAGAGTAGCGTTTTAAATTGTGCAGAAACTGATATAAATCTCAGGAAAGTTTTGAAATAATTTTGCCACCTCAAACCAACTTGATCTTTATTATTCAACATGCATTTCTACTATCCTTTGTAATTGTGAACAAATTCCAAAAAATTAGTAGCAGGTGTTACTTAACACCCTTTAAGGAAGACTCCCACTATCTCTTTAAGTGAAACATAAAAGAGGAAAAAAATTAGGTTTTTTCATGCTGCTTTGTTAGGTTCTGGTTGCAGAAGGTATCAAGAAACAAGCCGTTCTCATTGCTGTTTGAAGTGAGCAGTGCCCTTGCCCTGTTATACTGACCACAGATAACTTCCTACAAGGATGCCCTGATAGTGCTCCCTTTATATGGACACTTCAGAAAAAGCTGAAGCATGAATCACGCTTTCAGTATTTCTTTGAAATGCTACGCAGGATCAATCTGGCATACATTTGTCATCACTGCGGATGCTGCTGTTGTTGAACTGAAAAACACGTCCAAATCTCCCGTTGACACCCTCATTTAGAAAATGGAAAGATAGAGGTAGAAATAGTAACTCCATAAATAGTTGAAAAGCCGGCCTCCTTTTAGTCTAGCCATACCTGTGTAACTGGTTCTGGTATTGCTGTCAAGACTCGCTAATTTCTGTGATCCTTTTTTATCCTATTAATATCATTGTGTAGACACATTTAACAGTTCAAGGACTGTTTGTGAGCACAACCTATTTCTGCCATTTACCATCATCTTTCAAACCTCTGCCCTGCTTCATTCATTTCTGGCAAAGTTAGTCCTGGAAAAGGTAATGATCTCAAATTACTGCTCTCAAGATGCTGTTAAACAACAGAACCCAAAGCAAAATTGGAAAGTTTTTCCTTCCTCACATCGCTGAACATGTTTCTTATATACACTTATAGTATGCTTTGCCTGCAGACTTTCAGCACAGACCAGCCCTGGAATTACTGGTAATAGCAGATTGTTCAGGCACCGAGTAAAAGGTATATCCCTCCACAAATACCATGGTGCCAATGGCAGCCAAATGTTAGTTAGGATTAAGACGGGCGATTTCCTGTAAGCCTCTGATTTCCCATATTGGCCAAGTATTGTTAGGGAGCTTGTGAATGTTTCCACAAATAGATGAAGCAAGCATTCTGCTTGTTCATGGCATCCAGTTTGATGACATCTGCCTTAGAGGAGGAAGTAAAATGAATGCCCTGAGGGACAACTAACAGAATTAATTGCCTCCAGAAGTTTAGCCACTGGGGTTCTTATACCCCTGAAGCATGAGACCTTATAGCCCTTATTAATGTTTTTTTTTTTACTCTGTTGGGAGTGGATAGCCTCTTGGCCTGAATAGAGGTTGTGGCAGCAAGTTCCACAAACTGCCTACACATTGTTTTAAAGCACCAATGCATTTCACTAGTGCAATACTCTATGTTCCAAAATCAGCCAAATAGCATGGTGCTTGGTTGGTAATTTTCTCAAATCACAGTAAAGTTTTGGTTTGGAATGAATTGAACCTCGGTTCAAACCAGCTTAATTTAACAACTGCCAGTTAATACATTTAGTCCCTTGAGGTATAGCTAAAATGCCTATGTCTGCTTTGTGATATGGAGTTTATGTGCTATACGTGCCAGTGAAATTGCTTTCTACGTTAGCAGTACAAACGTGCTTTAGACTTTGCTCCACTGTTTTCTCCTTCTCATTGTCATTTGCAGCAGTGCCTGCAGCAGCGCTGCCTTGGGCTGCAAGTAGTATCAGACCTTCAGATGAGTTAGTCATTTTAAGCCTTGTGGGGTTTTGTTCTTTTTGTTTTCCAAGAGTAGGACATCACTCCCCTTTGCTGTGGCTGAAATCCAGTGCCTTGATTGGTGTGCCTGTTATGTGTCTAGCTAAGCTGGGTGAAAACTAGAACATCTGCTGTGCAAAAGAAAATAAGCATGAGTGACTGTGTGTGTAAATATATCAGTAAATCTAATTTGGAAAGAAAAGTTGTGAAGAAGGAATTTTTTTAAATCTATTTTAATAGAGCCAAAATGGCATTTCTTGCAAAATATTGTTTCTAGGACCTTAGCAATGTGTTGGGGAGATTGCCAGGGAGCTTGAGGAGGGCAGGTGTGCGGGTGAACAGGCAGAAGACATGATGATTCCTCTGCCACATTTCTTGTGAAAGTGGGGATTCCATCTAACGAAGCAATGTAGAAATTATTTACTGAAATGTAGTGCCCCAATTCTGAATCTCAGTGTAATCTTCACTTCTTTTCTTTTCCTCCCACCTTAAACTGGAATTTCCAGTTTTTAAACCCAGTTAGCATCTTGCAACTGCCAATGACAGAATATATAAGGACCCTACATTTAACTACCTGTTAGTTTTCATCACGGGAATGCTCAGCTGTTTCTGGAAACCAGGCATCTGTAACTTGTGTGAAGTTGGGCAAACTTCCGAAACCTGCTAGTTGTTTGGAAAGGTTTAGGCTGGCGAGTCCTGCTTTTTTTCCCATTGTGTGAGCGTGAGGTGCTGGCAATGTTAGCCTGTCCCACACTGCAGAAGGAAGGGGAGGTATGCCAGGCAGTATGCAACAGACCACAGTTGTGCACTGATGGAAAAAATCTATGCTTCTCACCCAGCTGCTTAAGGATTTTCGATTCAGTGCTGCTGCTTTAGTCTTTGGAGATCAAAGTAATGCCACAGCAGTTTACCGTAATTCAATTTGAAGCATGCAGCAACCTGTAGAAATGCTCTCCCTGAGCTCATGAGGCATGCTGCAGTAATTTCTAGAATCAGGAGAAAATCAATACTTTATGGGGAGTGAATGGGCGTTCTTACTTAAAAAAAGGAGTGGTGGGTTACCTGAGATGGGCAGCACTCTGGTTACTGGGTTAGTGGTTTAAGATCTTGGGCTACTGTTACATCTGCAGATTGAGGGTTGGCTTTGTGAAACATTTAAGAGAGCAGAGGGAGGGAAGTGCGAGGTTTTTAGTCTGTATCCAGAATTGTAACTAAGATCCATCTGTCCTAATTATGCTGAAATGAGAGGCGACTTCTTCCCATGCCATATTCTGTCCCATTTAATTCAGTGACAAAGCTGTTACATGTTGGACTGGCTTTCAGTATCACATATGAAAGTGCATATAAACAGCAGGAGGACTGTTTGCAAGTCAGCACAGCAGTGACAAATGAGGAGATAGCGTAACACCTGGTTGTGGGTTTTACTGAAATCTTTGCTGATTCAAATCAGGTGCGGTCTCCCTGTGGACTTCACTTGGGCCAGACTTCCCATTGCAATGTTTTGGGCAAAGGTCACTACCCAGCTCTGCTTCTTCTGAAACATGTCTTCTCCCATTCCTGTCTACCATCTACCTGAATAGAGCAAGTAAATATGTCTGCTAGCACTGACTGCAGCAGCTGCAGAACCTGGGTGGCTTTACGTATAATCTTGTATACACCAATGTATTCATTACAACAGGACCGCTTTTGAAATCTAAGATAGTACCTCCCATGCTCAGTCATCTCCAGGTTCCTTATATCACACTCTCTGGCATAACGTGTCTCTGTGTTTTTTCATTCCCCCTAGTCTTGCGCTCTTAAAAGCCAGATTCTAAGAGTTTAGATGCACATTCACTAATCTTAAATTACCAGCACTGTTTGCTTTTTGCTCTTACCCTGATACTGCCTCTGCACTGGAAGTGAGCCCCCTCTAGTCTATCCAAGAGGCAGAAAACACAAAATTTGCTCTGGTTGCTTCAGTTCAAAGTCTGAAGGCATAACATTTGCAGCAGGAGGATGTTTTTCTTTTGTTCCACCAGGCCGTTGAGGTTTTAAGGAAACAGAGGGCCATTAAGAAGCATTTTGGAATACGATGTAGTTCATTGGTCCCCTGTCCCTAGAACCTGGTGAGAGTCAAGAGCTGCCAGTTTCAGGTTGAGCTGTGCTGTGTGTTACATGTGTGATAGTCTAGAGGTACTTTTGCCGAGGCCTGGTAAAGCAGATACCTAAGGAATGAGGTAAAGAGAGAATGAGGTAAGGAGAGAGTAAATCAGAAATGTAAAGCTTAACCATAGCAGCACATACTGTGGTCTGTCCTAGGTTTTACCACTTGCAGTTTTCCATTTTAATTCTCTCATGTTTTGGGTTTATTGTCCCCTTGAAGGTCACCTGCTTCTGCTTTTGGGAACATGTTTGATGTTTCACTGGAGACATCCAAATGGCTTCTTATTCTTCCAAACGAAGACACTTACCTGCCTGCTTTACTAAACATATGTTTCGGTACAGGTGGCTTAGCCCACTGGGATGTTGCAATGTTAAATCACTGTGATAGCTGACAGAATGAGTCTCTCATGTTCCATTTTCTGTGAGATTTTGCTTTGGTTTTGGGTGGTTTTTTTGCAAGAATAAACATGAGTAACTTCAGGTACGAGACTGTCGATATCAGAGCTACTGATGCATTTTGCTTTAGTAACTTTTAGACCTTGCTTTCTTAGGTGCTTTTCCACTCTTTCCTGTTGCTCTTGGGTTTTATAGGGGTACATTGGAGGCAGAGAAGGAGAGAGGGGGATTCTTACATTTGCTATCTACTAATTTTAAGACTTAGTACTGCCACCCATTGCAGAAGGATTGGAGAAATAAGTAAAATAAGTATGTAAGTATCCATATAAAACAAGTAGCAGTAGCAAAATCTCTAGAGGACCCTTGCAGGGGAGTTTTGAGGAGAGGTGGTGTAAATTTTGCAGTAAGGAGGAAGAGATTATTCTCTCAGCAACACTTATATTGGGAAGCTTTCCTAAAGTAGCAGTTTTGCATTGCCTCTTGGAATAGCAAAGACTGTATTACAAAGGTTTCTCAGAAATACCAGCCACTTTACTTCTTAAGGTCCTGCCAAATTATGTGATCCATTTCATGCATTGAACTTTTTTATAAGAAAGAATTCAGCTCAATTTCAGGATTAGTTTGTGAAAAGGTAATTCAGACCTTGTGCCTGGCTCAACTAATGTGTTTCTTTGTATTTCTGGTGGGTGAACCCCTCCAGTAATAGTAATGGGAGAACTGCTGGCCTCTCTTGTCCAGACACATGCAGAACATCATTTCTACACCAGATCTGCTTAGAACAGTAGCTCTGAATTCCAAGAAGCAGATCAAGATAATGCTCTGAGCTAATTAGTGCCATTGCTGAAAGCGTCTGCATGTGTTGTATTGCTTTATGGAAGCTGGGGGAAAAAATTGGCTTTGAGAAAGCCAGAAGGAGGGCTGTCTGGCACAACATTATTTGTAGAAATTATGTTCTTTAGATGTATTTCAGGTCTCTTGTCTTTAATGGCCGTAGAATTAAATAATAGAGTTTATTAGATTGTATATATTAGCTGGTTAATAAGTATGAGTAATAAATCATTTAATGTTCACCAAAAATGCTTAGTCCACTTATTTACCATCTAAATCTTAGTTTTGATTACATATGAAATATTTCCTGGTATACTAGCAGATATGTTAGGGTGGGCTTTACAAGAGCATTATGGTCTTGCAACTGCACTGGGCGTAATAATAAATCTTTAATGAAAAGGACAGTGTTTTTCAGCATCATGTATTCAAATTAAAAAATTAGATCTTTGAGGCATAAATTAGCAAAGCCTTGTTCTAGAAATCTATTTGTACAGGGCTAGTACTTCCAGTCGATGGAAATGGCTGTAATAAGAGCGCATTGATTTACACCCGCAGATCTGGCCTAGAACATGCAGAGCTGAATGCTTGTTTTACAGGCCTCAGTCAGGTTTTTTGCCTTCTGAAGCTTAACTTGAATCTCTTGTGAGCAAATAATTATTCAAAATACAATTAGTTTATTTGTTATGTTGTAATCACTGAGATGATGTTGTATTTACAGGTTTCTATCTAATTAACAGCTACTTTTGCATATAAAATAAATTCAATTATCAAATGTCTGTAGAAACTGAAAGTGCTAAAATGCACCAGTCTTGAAGTTTCGAGCGTGCACTTTAACAGCCCAAAGAGCAGAGCAGAGCCCAAAGCTGGGTGGTCTGTGTTGCATTTTACTCTACTCTCTGATCTTTGCCTTTTTCAGCCTTAGAAAAAGTAAAGCTATGTTCATAGTTGTGATAGTTTTCAGGAGATGTAGATGAAAAGCTGTCAAATACTGAGATACACAGCTCTATGAGTCTTTAAAGAGAATTCTGTGAGTATTTGTTCTGGCTGAAACCTCAGGGGTCAGGTTCTTCTCTGGGGTCCAACAAGAGAGAGCGAATAAAGAGCAGAACAGCTACTTGATCTTTGGCTGTTCAGATCATGCTTTGTTTATGTCCTCATTGCAGATCACTGGTTATTCACAACATGTGGTGCCAGTGGACCCTACGGCCCCACGCAGAGCCAATGCAATGATGCCTACAGGAACTCCAACCTCAGTGTGATTGTAGGAGCTGAAGGGATTCTCCAAGGCATTCAGATCTGGAGAGTACCAGCAACCAACACATACAGGTAAGAGAACCATCTCTGATTGTCATGATATATCTTTGCATTTGAAACTTACCCAAGTTGCAGATACATGCTAGGCATATATGAGGTATTATATTCAGAAGTTTGGCTAGATCTGCTTGGATTTTTGGTCCTGATTTCTAACCTTTCCAGTCTCAGATTTGTTTGTCTGGAAGATGTGATTTTTTTGGTGAAAGAGAGAAGAAAGAGAAGCAACCATCTGAGGCAGACAAATCTTTAGCCTGAATGGTTACAGATTGAGAGAGCTCTATAAGTATCTGAAAGTCAAGTGTCTTCACCTCCCCAGGCCAAGGGGCATACATATCCCATATGCTATCCATTGAATTCTGGGATCAGAATGAGCTTTTCCCACTCTTTACCTGATATAGGAGGCACAATATTATGTCAGCATTTCTTATGGGACAGCTTGCATCAAGTGCTGCTCAGCACCTTGCTTTTTTAATCTAGGCATGGTAAATTGAGCCTGTAAGCCTGGCTCACCACTGTAGAATTGATTTTGGAAGCCAGCCGCCTAAATCTTTAGGCTCTGTGATACTGAGGATTCTACCACTTAAATCCCCCTGTGGAGTTATTTTCAAATGGAGATGATCAGATACGGTTCAATGCTACTTCATCAGATTTTTACCAATCATTTTTTCTTTTTGCTCTTGCCAGGGAAAGAAGTGCAATCGAAATTTAGTTCACTGTATCTGAATGGTAACATCAAGCCATTGCATGCATCAGTTTGTAAGCAGAACTGTCTGTTTGAATCAAAGACTGTCTAGTGGTGGGGTTTTTTTATGCAACATTCCCTATTGAAACCAATGGTGGCATCATGGATTTCAAAGCAGAACATGCCACTGCAGGCTTTGAACAAATTTCAGTTCAAACTCACTGGCACCTTCTTTTTTTTCTTTTTACTGAAAAAGAATATTAGTATTGAAGATAGATATTAGTCTCTATCAGAAGTCTACTGCAAAGCAGTTTTGAGAAACTGGCTAGGCTAGGCTAGGCGCGAGTTCTGCCTGAGTGCCTATTACCTCAAGGATTGATGGTAATGAAAAAAGCATTAATGATATTTTACTCAGCTATCAAAAATGAGTTGCCTGGGGTGAATAGAATTTTTCAGGACCAGCATTCAGTAAATATGGTTATAAAGTATAGCCCAAAAAGAAGAGGCAATAAACTTACAACATTGTCATTTCTTTAATATCATAGCCCAAGAAGAGCCAGAATACCAGTGCAACTGCAGGCTGATTTTTGCTACACAATACAAACCACAGGTCCTGCAGGGAGGACCTGTCTATTTAAGTCCTATAAATGACCTAACAGACTTTTAGGTTCTGTATAGATAGTAGATGGCTAATGTCATTGGTAACCTATATATAAATGGATGACATTCTCTTCTGCACCTCTTAAGGCTATAGGAGAGAACTCACAGCCTGGGGAAAGGAGGAGGCAATTGTGGGCTTAAATTAACTTGACATCTTTGTGAATCTGGGCTGCTGAAGGGGCAGCAGAGTCCCCCAGTATAGCATAGCCCTAGGAAAATGTCAAGTTGCAGAATGAATTCTGGGGCTTCCCAGGGTAGGGACCCACTGCCTGTATTTAGCTCTCCCCTGCAGGCCTGCTGCACTGAGTGTCCTGTAAATTAGCCTGATAGCCATCTCCAGTATACCTGACCCAGAGATAAATCCTCCAGCTGGCTGTTGGGCTCTTAAGAAAACTGTTGTTATGCCGTATCAGTGTGTTTTATACTACGTAATGTAGAGCAGTGAGTTACATTCGTGTTAATTGCATAAGAAGGATACAGATTGTGTGAACACAAGGCAGAATGTGCATTACTAAAATGCAAAGACAGAAAGTTCAACTTTCCACAAAACTCTACTACACCCAGAAAACCCCACCATCTGTGAAGGTCTGGGTAGGCTGCCATACACTGTAGGTATCTTCATTTGAAGACTGGAGTCCTGCATACTTCAATGCTGATATGGTCAAAATCATCTAGTTTGCTCCCAAGGGACCGCACATTGTATAACAATAATGTTAGGCAATATAAAGAATATTTTCCTTTGCAGGTTTTCTTCTACGCGTTCAGAAGGTCTTGTCATTCCATATCTAGGCCTATGATCAAGTATGAGAGAAGTGAACTGTAAGAAATGGCACGTTACCTTCCATTATCCCAATTCTTTCCATTTTTAAAACAAGAGTCTTTGGTCCGTTTTGCTGGTGTCCATTTGTTGTCACTTCCACTGTCCTCTCTTTTCTCTGGTCCCTTCTTGTAAGGTAGCACAAGAACATGGCACGATGGAATGCAAAATGGTGTCCTCCTAAATTGGCCAGCCTAGGCACTGCATTTTCTCATATTCTCAAAACTAGCTCCAGTGTTTCCTATGACCTGTCTACCTAGAGGTGGATTTTTTTCTCCAGCCCTCATTTGCACAGCCGCTGCACTCCGCTCATCCTGATCCTTCCTGAAGATGCAGTTTTCTTTTTCAGTTCCTACAAGTATCATAGTAAAAGAAAAGGAGGAAGACAGTGGCAGGTATTCTGTGTTCTGGTTATATCTACTCAGGGCAGTCTGAATATGGTTAAATGGATTCCTCCTGTAAAAGAATGCAGTGCCTAAGGAAAGGATTCCTGCTAAATCTTGAAGTCAAGTCATCTGTTTAAATAGTGACACCCATTTTGAATAGGGAATGACAGTCTCCTGATTCTACTGGTTTTTATTTGTCTGCAGCCTTTGAATGAGGCATGAGGCCAGAATGGGTTCTCCTGAACTTCCTGACATCATTGGTTGTATGCAAAATCTGTTCTTACACAGAAAAATATGGCCCCTAATTGCAGCCGATTAGCCCTGCCAGCTTGCTGTGCCTGGTAGTGCACCTCATTAGCCATTACAAAATTCTACAGCAAATCAACTCAGTCTTCAGATTCATGCAGCATCTGTTCAGGGTAGCCCAGTGCTGTGTCCATCACTTTTTCTGCTGGCTCCAGTGCAGCCTTACTGGGGAATGATTGCTTTGGTTATCAGCAGTGGCATGAACATAATCATGTCACATTGCGAGGATCTAATGTGCTTTATGAGGCACTTGATGCTCCGTAGTTGCTTCAACATCAGAACTGCTCCGTGCTGGCTGCCTCAGAGCAGTATCATGACATGAGTTCCTCATGCTAATTGTTAAGGCAAGTTGCTGGTTGAGAGTGAGCTGGCTGCCCAACCTGTTCAGGATGCTCACTCATGATGGGTGGTGCTGGTTTGTTCCGCTTGTAGCCTGTTTGCATGCAGGAGTGGGCTGGGCAAAGACCAGCCAGGTGCTGGAGGAAAGGAGGAGTTAAAGCAGAGCACCTATACTGTAACTGGTAGGAAGCCAAGAGGAAGTTTTGTGTTCTCAGCCCTGCGGTCACTGTTTACATGCTCCAGGTTGAATTTTACTCTCATGCAAATAGCTGCAAAGCTACTAATGTCAGTGGAGAATCACCTGCTTATTTCGGATCTAAATTGAGCTTGCTGTACCACCACCCACTTGCTCAGAAAGTTGAGTAACTATGTCTTTTGTTGCAGAGTGCTTTGAAATCCTTTGGTAAAAGCTGCTTCAAGTATGTGAATTGTTTATGTACTTAGAAAGGGAGAGGGGAGGAGCTGAGCAGTGCAGTGGTACAGACACATCTCTGGGTACATCGACAACATTAAGGACCTCTGAATCTTGACTGCTTGAAATAAAGGTCCCAGAGCCTTAATTGAGACTGCAGCAGCCTGTGTATGCAACCTGGCCTCTCCTGGCTGGAGACAGTGAGACATTAGTGGTGGCTGAGAGTTTAGCCAGGGGGCTTTTGCTTTCCTTGTTTACTGCAGTTAGTGTCATGTCCGTCTACTCTTCTATATTCCTCTGGACGTGGGAATAGGAGAGCTGTTTCCCATCTGGTCCATACTCTCAGGACCAGTTGTGCTGTCTGCTTTCTCAAATCTCCGCTGTCGGTCTCGTACTTAATATTCTCTTTAGCCATATGTGCTGTACTTACCAGTTCTCCTGCTTCTGTTCTTTTTCTTCCTTGCTGCAAACCTCTCAAGGGTACGCCTTCTGGGAAACAAGATGTGTTTCATATATTAAAGTTTGAAACTACAGGGACTTGCTCGCTCTGTCCTCAGCGAGCGTTTGCCCAAGAATCAGTGTGAAAGAAGTTCTGTAGCTACCCAAGTTCATAGGTCTGTGTAGAGCAGATAATCTCGGTCTTCAAGCTTTGGGTTTAGATTTATTTAGAGTGTCAGGTCTTCAGGGCACAGCCCTGTGACACTGTGTACAGTTCAGGTGTGCAAAACACTCAGTGCCCAGAAGTGGTTTGTACTAGCTTCCACCTGGCTGGGACAACTGAGATGCCAGGCTCTTGTTTTCTTTTTCCTGCAGCATCTCAGGCTATGGAGCTGCTGGTGGGAAGGGAGGAAAGAACACCATGGTGCGGTCCCACGGCGTGTCTGTGCTTGGAATTTTTGACCTCCAGAAGGATGATACTTTGTATATCTTGGTGGGACAGCAAGGAGAAGATGCTTGTCCTAGTGTAAGTGATTGCCATTTCTGTTTTGCCTTATAATTCCTTCTACAAATCCATGGAGTTTTGTCTGTTTGCAGAGAAAACCGTTGTCCTTGAGAGGGTTTGGGTTATATGGTTCAAAGGATAGCTACAGTTTTACTCAGAGGGCACGAGTGTGAAAAGATGAAGTACCATGTTGACTGTTCTCACTTCCTCTTCAACATTCAGGCCCCATTGATAGAAATACACTACAGGTTACTGGTTGGTCTGCATACCTCAGAGCATCTGTGTGGGTTTTTGGAGAGAAAAGACAACCCTGCTTTCCTTTCCTCTGGAGATCAGTCTTTAAGGTTGGCTTCACAGAGCTTTGTCTTTGTTCCGCTGTTGAGGCCAGCCCTGCCATTATTATAGTACTCTGCAACTCTGGAGACACCCACCTCACAGGGCCTGTTTGGTTATTCTCTGTATGGGAATGGGAGAGACAAATTAATCACTGCTGGGTCAGTCCTGATTTTTGTGTTACTAACGAACCATTGCTGCAAATGCCTTGACAGAAAGGTGCAACTTCCTCCATTTGAAGGCACAATAATCTATTAATTGTTTAGCATTCTTTGGAAGATGAGGGAATAGGCAATTCTTATGGAGGAAACTACGTATTACCTCATGAAATTTCACCTAGAGCTTTGAGCTGGACATTTAAATGCTGTGCGTTTCTCAGCTGTTAATGGCTGGCATCCAAGAGAGTGAAATCTTAGCAGTCTGTTACAGCAAAGAAAGGTTGAAGGATGTAGACCAGAAAGAGGGGTTCTCAAGGCTGGGTTCTGAAGTAAATAATGTTAGAACTGGAATTATACATATCTACAAACAAACCATTAATATGAAACCTCTTTGAAAGGAGAAATGTCCTAACTCAAAGTTCCATCTAACGTCTATAACTAAGACATTCCATCTGAGTGTAATATATGGACTCATTAAATTGCAGGCCACTGTAATCTTAGTGAGAATTTATTGAGTGCTAATGTAATTCTTTCATTGAGGCAAAGAGATTGCGTTGACTGGTAGAAGGGACTTATACTAGATTGGATTGTAATCAATTATGTCTGTGCCATGAAGGATTTTTTTTTTTTAATTCAATTGTAATCTAGTGGTTCCTTTGGGTCATTGACTTTGTCATTTTATTAATCATCCCCACCCAGCTCCAAATCAATTAAGGAGAGGGAAGACATGGGAAAGGAGGATTGTTTAGTTCCATAGGCAATTCTGCACACACAAAATGGATGCCATTCATTCTCTGGCACAGCCTAGGACACATTTTGTGGTCAACAGAATAATTTGTAACTTGAGGATGCTTTTATCAGGTTCCTCTTCCAAAAGAAAACATAGACATGAAAGCAGAAGGAAGAAGGTCAATTGTACTATAACAACTGTTTGTGCCTTTTTCCCTTAAAGTGTTGTTGACTTAGTGAGTTCAGTGTGCACAGCTAGATAGCGTTACTGAGGTGAAAAGTCTAAAGTAAAATGAGGTAGAAGCAAAGCTTGCAACATACAAGTATTCACATTGGAGTCCTGTTTGTCATGCACTTTAGTGCTCCAATTTAAAATCAAAGTGACAGTTACCCTTCTTAGGTTATAGTCCAGAAGAAGAACTTATAAATGATGGTATAATGTGTTTGAGATCAGTTAGTGAATCCAGTGATTTTCGTAACACAGAAGGCTCATTACATTTGGTGATAATTGGTGGAGGGGAAAAAATGCTGAGTATGAAATATGGAGGCTTTTTAGTGAGGTAGTTTCTTTAACATCAGGTCAACATTGCAATCAAACGGTGGATTGCAGCTGTTTTGGTAGGCTTTGATCTAGCTAGCGCTGGTAATTACAGTAAAATTGCTGCTATAGCATGAGCGTCAGATCAGCATCAAAACTTGCCTGGAAGTCTAAATAAATATTAGGTGGCCAGTCTACGCTGAGCTCATTGCTGCTGTCTGTGCTATGACTACCTAGGTTAAAGGTAGCTCTGGTACATCTATGTGAGCCAGCAATACGCCTTAGTTCTGGATCGATGCACGTTGGCTGCCTGGCCCCAACCAATGGGGCACTAGAAGAGGAGTAAAGAAACTTGGGCTCTCTCTATGTCACTGCCATTTGGCTGTTCTGTGACATGGGGCAAGTCACATCATCGCTGAGTTACTCCCTTTCCCTACTTGTGAAATACAGATAGTTAATGCTTGGAAGTATTTGCAGTAAATTCTGCTACATCTTGTATGTTAAAAGTTAATGGAGCTGTTTTACATGGTAATAGATATCAGCACTGAGCTTGCTTCAACATAATTCAATTAAAATGGCAAAAAATTCTTCTGACAAAGGTTGAAGCAAAAAGCGAGATTCTTCTAGAAGAGCATTCACTTGCTTCTGCTGCTTATGTAGTTTCGCTGGAAGACAATTTATTGGTTTGGGAGGGTGAAGGGTCCACGAGGCCTATGTGTGTTCAACAACATGGAGATTTCTTACCAAATTCAGACTTGGTCTTCTGTTTGCAGACTAATGATGTTATACAGAAAGTCTGCATTGGAGAGAACAATGTGATTGAAGAAGAGATACGTGTGAACAGAAGTGTCAATGAATGGGCAGGAGGAGGTGGAGGTGGGGGAGGTGCAACTTACATATTTAAGGTATGGAAACATAGTCCCTGGGCACCTTCGGTGTGAACACATCCTGCCACTCACTTCTAGTATTGCAGCGTGAAATATGTGAGAACCCCATATACTACATCTCTGGGGAAGTGTCCACAACGTGAGCTCTGGGTGTCCTTCATTTCCAGTTGATAGCTGTAGTGAGCTGAGTTGGCCCTTCACACGTCTTAGAACTGCTACACAGTACGGCCACACTTGCTTCAGTGGCTTGGAGTTTCCTTTACAAATATAATAGTTTGAATTGGATTTTTTTTCAATGCAAGCTGAGATGCTGAAGCATAATTCTACAGCAAAAGGCAAATTCCACAGGACTTTACTCAAATGTATTTTTGTAGAACATTAGACTTCAGCTACATGTTCGGCTTATAGAATGCAATGACAAGGAAAGTTGAGGATAGCCTATATGTTTTCTGTCAGCATCCCTATAGCTAGGGACCACTGATCTTTTCTGTCATGTACTAGCTGAGACAGCACTCATTCCAAACATCGGCTTCAAAAGTTAACAATAAATTTAGATCACCCAGCTTCTACATAATTCTACATAACTCTGTGTTCAGACAGTTTCCAGTGTAGCAGTCCTTTACCAGTGGAAACACTACATAAAGCAGTGCTCCTTATCTGTTTCATTTGATGAAAGTCATCACACAGTAACATGACAAGCTTTCTAAGAGCCATCAGCACTTCAGGTACAATTCATGGAGCTGCTGATGCCACTGTTCCCTGTTGCAGAAGTTGGTATGACTAGTGTTATTCATTAATCTTTTGGATGTGGGTGCATAAATAATGCAATGGCAATTTGTAGTGCTGAGCAGTCCTAAGTGCCTAGTAACTGGCATGTGGTTGAGCTTCCATTTGTGTGTCTGACTCAGTTTGAATACTGCCTTTATTTCTGAATTTGTTAAGATGGAGAATGGAGAACCGGTCCCCTTGATAATTGCAGCAGGAGGTGGTGGCAGGGCCTACAGGGCCAAAACAGACACATTTCATCCAGAAAGGCTGGAGAATGATTCCTCTATTCCAGGACTGAATGGAAATTCAGGAGCTGCAGGTAAGGAAATTTATTCTTTCTAAGAAAACCTTTGTGAATATGTGGTACTCCCAGATTCCTCCTCGCAAGGAGGTGAGACAAAACTCATGAAAACACAGTTCAGGGGGAAGATGGAAGTATAACAGATGCAAAAGGATGTACTCATAGTGCAGGATACTTGGCCTAAATAAGAGTATCAGAGATGGTATAGCCATAGCATTCTCCCAAAATCATGTAGTACCTCTCATAACAAAAGTTGTTTGATTTTTGATGTGGGAGTTTGCAGTGCCAATGTGGCCGTCCTGCTCCCTGCACTGTGTTGCGCTGTGTAGACATACTCACAGTTTCCCTGGCTTATGCAGAAAGAGCATAATTGCACCCTGGCTAGAAGTCTCTGTGAAGAGACCTTGGACTGAACAACCAGCAGAGCTGAAAGTGAGTCACTGGTGAGTATGTTGTATTTAGAGTGGGGGCTGGTACATGTTTTCACATCCCGTTCACTAAATTCCTTTTATGCTGCTTCAGAACTGACATAGGGTTTTTCAAAAGTATTTTTTGCAAAGAGAAGGGGAAGGCTCTGTAAGCCAGAAACAAGCGGATGGGGAGTAGGCAGGGATATCTTTTTACATTTTCCATAGAAAATACTTGTCCTTTTATGGTAAGTGAAAAGAGCTGCAGATAATTAACATGGTCGAAAGCCCTACAGAAAGGTCACTGTAGCACTGCGTATCAAGCACATCCTCTCTTCTAACCAAGGCATAATATTCTTACTTTCAGCTGAGGTTCTTTGAAGGAGTGCTTGTTCTGCAGTTCCCTGCAGTGTTTTTTACACAGAAATAACCCCTACCTGTGCCTTTTCTCTTCTCTTAACTGCAGGTGGTGGAGGTGGCTGGAATGATAACACTTCCTTCCTGTGGTCAGGAAAATCCTTGCTGGAAGGTGCTACTGGAGGAAGATCCTGCCCCCAGGCCATGAAGAAGTGGGGGTGGGAGACAAGAGGGGGTTTCGGAGGGGGTGGAGGGGGGTGCTCCTCAGGTGGAGGAGGCGGAGGATATATAGGTAAAGTGGCTTCGTGTTCAAGGTGTCCCTTCCCCTCCTTTAATGCTAATGATCAGCAAAACGCTGATAGATAATTCTCCTGTAGCTAGCATATTTGACTGTTATGTACTAGTATGTCTGTGTGTTGCCTTTTTAGCACTAGATGAACGTATGGCATTTAGTCTCTGAGCAAATAGCCAGATGTCAGTCCTTCAGCTGTAATCCTGGCTTTGCGCTCTGCAAAATGTGCCATCAAGTTCCTGCTGTGATTCTTGAGCCTTCCATTTTGGGGTTACAGTGCTGAAGAAGGAGGAGCCACAGGCTATGTGCTCCCATTGCCAGCACCTGTGTTTTGAGGACGTTGGTCCTGGAGACTGGCAGCCAGGCTTTATGCCAGGGAAAGACGCAGCTTCTTCTACCCTGCCCTGCTGTGGGTGGGCCTTGGTCCTGCGCAGAAGGTCTCTGGGGGCAGAGGCTCAGGCTGCCAGCCAGGACCCTTCCTAATAACGACAGTGGTGTTGACTTCAGTCAACAAGGAGCTAATTTCATGTGCTGAGGGTCTCAAGACAGCTGTCAGATGGCATTACGTTGATTATAACTGGTGTGGGCCAGATTCAAGATCTCTACTAACCCGTAATCTCCTGGGCCACATAGTTTCTTCAGCCATCTGCACTGTGGTGGACTTTTTAACCCCTGGTTCTCCACAGCTTGAATCAAGAGTATGATAGACTAGAAATCCTGAGAGGAAGTAACAAGTTTAAATGATTAAGTGCATGTTTTGTACCAATGTTATTGTGTAATGCTTTTTTCCAACAGAATGCCTCACATGACATAATTTTAATTTCATCAAAGAAGGTTAAAGAGGAAAAGCCATTTTTGGGTGGGGCGGGGGAACCTTTGCATGCTTGTAGCGCAAAGTATATGGCCCGTACTGTGCTTCTAATATGTTCTACGTAACTGCCCATACTTTGGTCCTGATATGTTCTGTATGCCCAAGCACAAATGAGCAACTCATAAATTCCTTTGGTCCCCACTCCTGGTAGACCACCACCCTGCTTTCAGGGTGCGAAGGAGAGGAAAATATCAGATTATTCCTTCCCTGTGCTGACACAGTACATACCTTGATCAGCAAGGGTACTGAACTTGGCCCTTGAGTACTGGTGTTTTCCAGTTTCTTGGCTATATTAATTTCAAGAAGGGCTTAAAAGGGATGTTTCACAGCATCCAAATGGTTAAAGATGAAGTTTGTGCCTTAGTTTGCAGCAGTCTGCTTAAAACAGAGCTAAGAAATTCATTGTCACAAGCTGCTGCTGTTAAATTGAAGTTCTAGAGATAAGAGACTGGGGGTTCATGCCGCAGCTCGCTAAGTGTTCCCTGTATGTTAAATACTTTGATTTATTCTCTTTTCTCATTTGGATGCTTCCCTAAATATGCTGAAGTCATGCATGTTGAAACGCTTATCTGTATTTTAGTGCCAATGAGCCTCAGTCTGTTAAGGTAACTTCTGGTTTGACGTAGGTGGCAATGCTGCAGTGGACAATGACCCAGAGATGGATGGGGAGGATGGTGTGTCCTTTATTAATCCAATTGGTACTTTATACACTCCAGCACTTAAAGGTATTCATATTGGTCAGAAGTCTTCTAGTGGGTTTATTTCATGTTAAGAATAGATTGCATCTGTAGTACGCTTTAGAAACCTTTGGGTACAGCTTAGTGTTATCATGAATGTGAGGAGGCAGAAAGACAGCATGACGAAGTCCAATGGAGAATAAAAAGAAGTAGCAGGAAGAAAGCAGGGGGAGAGAACATCAAGGCTAATCCAAACACTTCCCAACAATATAGTCTACCAGCCTATAGAATAATTTTGGCCAATAGTTCAGATAATTTAGGAAAGAAACAGACAAAGCACCTGACTATTCACCTCACGTGTTCCTTACAGCATTCCTCAGCAAAGTATCCAGGTTGGACCAGGGATTTTGCAGACAAAACAGTGCAGTTCTGCCCAGGAGTGCGTGGGAGTGATAAATACTGCCACTTCAGCCTGTGTTTGTCCAGAAGTTAGTGTCTTGAATATGTTTGTGATGTGTTCAGAAATACAAAAATATCTATTTGCTCAAAAAAAAAAAAAGCTTGCTTTAGAACAGCCAGAATTATTTTCAAATACAGATGTACTCTGGCCTGGTGGATTGACCCAGAAAGTTTTGAAATCATTGCAGTGTTTGATCTCAGAGGGAGTAAAAGCCAGGAAAGAAAAGGGTAAGCCCCACGGACCGCTGAAAGGGCAGGTTTCCCTTAGCCTCGGGAGCAGCCTCCTTGCTAACCTGGTAGGACTGTCTGCTCAAAGAGAGCCAGTGCACCTCAACTGCAGTGGGACTAATTTAGCTGGATGTTATTTTCTGCATGAGAAAAGGACAGGAGCTATAGGAGGTGGGGAGAAATTGGTTCCTTAGGTGGGGAGAAATTGGTTTCTTAGATGGGGCCCACCCTGACGCATCTGGCAACCATGACCACTATGTCTCCTGTTTCTGTCAGTGCCCAAGGGAATGATATGAATGATCTTTACAGTAATTAACTCAGCTTCTTTCATCCACTCCCTAGTGACAGAGGGGCACGGAGAGGTGGATATTAGGCTGCACCTTAACTGCAGTCACTGTGAGATGGACGAGTGCCGTGTTGATCTTGAGACTCAAAAAGTCATTTGCTTTTGTGAGCCAGGCACAGAGTTGGCTGAGGATGGTGTGTCTTGCATAGGTAAGTAGGTGTATGGGGTAGGCTGCTAGCATGTGAAACAGAAAATGCATGGCAAAAACCTGTAGTTTGGACTGTAAGACATCCTGAAAGTGTTATCTAGTCTTTCTTAAAAATGGCTTCCGTTGAATGTTACCTTCTTTCCCGCTGGTATATGCTGCAGAGTTATTTTGCTGGGATATAGGCACATCAGTGCTGAGGAATGGTGCACAGATTAGCATTGCTGGTTTGCTTTCCAGTATACGTTTGGTATACCGGGCAGCACTGAGGAGAGTCAGATTTTGCGCCTGGTTGCGCTGATGCTCACAGTCTGCTCTGAAATCATGAAAGTTTGCTCACTGAAGGAATTTTCCAGCTAAACTTAAATTCCAGGTCAGTCCTCTTAAAAGCCAAAAAAATGTACAAGGTGAAGGAGAATATAGTTCCTGTGGATTTGGACATGTAAGGTGCAGAATCTATAAGAAATTCTACATGAGAGATCTCTGAGGAAAACTAAAGACAGCGCTGTACTTGCCTTACTTTAAAAAACAAGTGTTCAGAGCTCCATTACTAGGTTTCCTTCATATTTTTGCCCAGCAGTTAGAGCAAGTGACTCCGGGGTTTTGGAATCCTGCTCTCAGCTTTGTCACTGGCATGGGAAAATTGTTCTGTATTTTTACCACTCTCACCTGTAAAATGGGTGAAAAGCATGGTCATTTTGCCAGGGTGAAGTAAACCTTAATAGATAGTCACTGAACGCCTGGTGGTCCTGAGTGAGGATGCAGCTATGGAATACTTTGTACTACGCTTGCTGTTAACAAGTTTTTCTGCCTGGATTAGATGCATTTAGGAGGTGATATATTGCAGTCCTCCTTCTGCTTTTGCTGTGATTTGGCATTGATAGCAGCACTTTAACCCTGGCAATGTAGTGTTCTTTCCACCTCCTCAACCTCCTGCCCCTGGTTTTTATGGTCTTGTTTTCATACCCAGGGAGTGCACATGTTAATTCGCTGATAGCAAACCATCTGTTTTAATGGGTTGATATTAATTGAGGAAAGTCAAACAATGAAGTATTAGAGGTCATAGATCCTGAGCACTGATCATGCCAGAGGTTGCTCCTACACTATAGGAGCAGCAGATGAGTAAATGGAAGGAAAAACAGAAAAATCTGTCTGCAAAAAAAGTGGCTGTTGGAAGATCATTTCAAACATGTAATTCGTTCTTCTCCTGCCTCTGTTACAGCTGAGCCAGTGGTTCATCTCCCCCTCTCCTTGGTCTTGTCCGTAGTGACTTCAGCATTGGTGGCTGCTTTAATTTTGGCTTTTTCAGGAATCATGATAGGTGAGTGTTTCTCTGCAAAAAGATATTTTCATATGAGGGCTGGATCTGAGCCAGGGATAATTGGGCCCTGGGAGGCAAAAGGATTCAGGTTTTTAGCTGCTGCTGTATTTAATGACACCTTCCCACACACATGCCTTAACTTTAGATTTCAGTCGTTGTTTCTAACCACAATGACCAATTTGAGGAGGTTTCAGTTACTGACTGCATCTCAAAAGAGACATTATTGCTTGTGTTGTAGCGTAAAGCTGCCAGAACACAGCTGCCACTGGTTTTGAAAGAGCTGTTGGTGCTTAATGCCTAAAAGCAAGCTTCTTTATTTGCGGCCTATATACAGATTTAGCCTCTTAATGTATGACATTTCAGCTTGAAATTCTGACATAGGTTCCCCTTTTACAAACTGCTACTAGGTATGATGTGGGCATTCTTGGCATCTTTATTTGGAATTCTAAAAAGGTACTTTTCACCCTTTCATTTTCTTATTTTAAACAATTGCTCACCTGCGTTCGATTGCAAGCGGAATAGATTTGAATCAATGAAAAGCGGCCAGGAATTCAAACCACAGCTCTGCCACCTTTCTTTGTCCACACTGGATATAGTCTGGGGGAGGGGAGGGATGTACTCGGAGCAGCAAACAGCAGCTATTAAATTAGATTTGCGCAGCTGTTTCATTTTTAAGAATTTCAGGAGTTATCAGTTGCACACACATGGCCCTACATGTATGATTTCTGGCCTGACAGTAGCCCTTTAAAATTACTAATTACTTCTCAGGGAGTGGAAGAGTAATCCTCTTTCCATCCAACTAGCCTATCGTTGCCATCTCAGGAAAGAGCAGTGGTTTAAAAAATCAAAGCAAAAGCAATGAGGAGGAAAATGGAGGACAGGAAGGGTTTGTGGATAGGTCATTACATCTGTCTGCCTTTGCAAGTGCATGTTTACCCCTTAAATTCTTCCCCTGAGCAACATCTGCTGGAGAAGATGCAATAGCTATTACTGTCACAGTCTTCGGGCTCAATCCAGCTGCCACAGAAATCAATAGTAAGGGTAATAGTGATTTAACCTGCTCACAATTGGCATCTTGCTGTGAAAAAAATACTGCAATATCAATTACTATTACAAGGAATATCCACAGGATGTCTTCCTTCAAGGTGTGATATCTAATGACGTTTTAGAAGTATCAGCCAAGTGATTCAAGGAGTATAACACTACCATAAACTGGTTTCAAATTTAGTCCAACTCTGTTGTTTAGAAACAGAAGAAGTTTTGCAAAGTGAGCTAGTTTTATGTACAATGTGTTATTCTGAGGTAACAGTTTAGTCTATCCATTTTGAACAATACCATGCGATAATTCATTTTAGATTATAGTCGCTTTGACATGATTTAGGAAAGTTGGTTATACCCTGACTCCCTCAAGTTTGGAACTGGGCTCATACTTAGAAGGTCCACTTAAACCAAATAGAACAAAACAAAAAACTCATAACTGTGAAATCAGAGATCTCTTAGTGACATTCATTTTACTTCTTCCAAACAGTTTATGAGCAAGCCTGTTTCTTCATAAGACGTGTAAATCGAATGTTCCTGAATAACTTCAGATTCCATTTTCTATCTGTAATTATTCGATGCACAGAAATATGACAGTGTCAGTGTCTGGTTTGATTTGCTGAAATTTGACACACAGCAAATTCCAGTGAGGCATGCTGCACAGCTGCTGTCCTGTTCCAGAGTCAATCTGTGTCTCTGGTTTTCTGTGTTCTCCATATTTAGTATATCGCCGGAAGCACCAGGAGCTACAAGCCATGCAGATGGAGTTACAGAGCCCAGAATATAAACTGAGCAAGCTGCGTACCTCCACTATCATGACAGACTACAATCCCAACTACTGCTTTGCAGGAAAGACCACATCCATTAGTGACCTTAAAGAGGTGCCTCGAAAAAACATCTCCCTCATCCGGTAAATTCGTCTTTGCCTTCCCCATGCTTCACACTGTACACTCACGTGTGCTGGCTCTCTTACACAGATGTGAACTCGTGTCTTTGTGCAGGCACGTACAAATTCTCGTACTTTTAGACTCATGCCCCTTTTCATTAGAAAAAAAAGCTGCAGTAGTTAGGCTTGTGTGGAGGGGACTAGAATTCAGCAGTCTCCTTGACCTTTTACAGGTGCAGTTTTAATGTTCTGGAATTATGAGAGGAACTGAAGAGTCATCGCCAGTAATTCAGACACATCTTTTGCAAACTGTGCAATGAATGGCCCATTTTCAGTGTTAACCGATAAAATGCTGTGAAGGCCAAGGCTTGTAGGAGGCTCTTTTAGTCTTTGGTGGGATCTTTGGTAAAGACAATTACATCCTTAAGTACAATAGCAGGAAAAGCAATGGGTTTGAGACTGACAGACAGTATTAAAAAGGCAGGAATATAAAGCCACCAGGATAGTCATGTCTAGATCAGAACTTCTGGAAAGTTTGAAAGTCTCTTAAGAAAAACTTGAAAATTCAGAGTTCTTTCACACTTTGCTCTGCTGCAGGATATCGTGTGTGCCACTTGTGAATGTGGCATGACCCTGGTGCCATGCAGTTTTACACAAGAAGCTTACGGTGCTAGAAAAAGATGATGCTCGGACCAGTCTATGCAGTCTGCAGTGTTGTGCTGTCTCTTATCTTATCCCCCCTTACCTGCACATCTTGCTGGACTGCATCTGGAAGCTTCCGTTGTACCCTGTGCTGCTGCTGCCTTTGTCACTTGGGCTCTGAAAAGATTTTTGAAGTGTGGCAAGGTGCAGAGAGCAGAAGATACAGCTGGGAATTGATAAGGACAGGGAAGGTGGGCTTTTGGGGAGGAGGGTGAATTATGAGCTGTAGAGATCTGTTTTATACCCTCAGTTTGTACTGTTAGTGAGGTGTACCCAAGAATATTGCCTCAAGATGATACCTACAAAATGTTACAAGAAGAAGTGGTTGAGTCACAGGCAACGCAAGTCCTCACTGTGGTTTCACTGCCCAGACTGGTCATCATCCCGGCGAAACTCCAGATGCAGCTTATGCAACAGCAGAGCGGATTGCCCTTAGCAGCACCTCTTTGAACAGGCAGGAGGGCAACAGCCCATGCAAAAACAGTCCATTGATAGACCAGAGAACAGAATCAGTGCATCTCTCAGGCCAAACTTGGCTCTACCAGGAAAGCACATGTTGTAGAAGAGAGCCTTAGTGAGAGCCTTTTACCCAGACTGAGGTGCAGGAATGTCTCTTAGAGGCTCAAACTGCTACTGCCCGATGCACAGCCCATGCAGTGTTAAGAGGGACTCAGGATCTGGGATGCAGCCTCATTCTCTGACAGAGTTCGCTGTGTTGTTGTGACGCATGTGGTATAGCTATTGTTGTACCGGTTGACTTAACGTTAAGCAAGTGAACACTGAACAGGCAGGTGTGCAAAATCGGTATCACAAGGGCAGGGGACAGGATCTGTTGTGTGATTACTTTAATTCCTTTCTTTTTTTCTTGTACCCTTATTCAAAATAAAACTGTAAATTTCATAATACGATCAGTGCCAGAAACAATCCTCATCACAAATTCCTAGAGCCGAGTGCTTTATATAGCACTATCATCACCATTTACTGGCTAAGGTGCTTACCCAGAATCACAAAAAAAATCAGGAAAAGACACTTGGTTTACAATTCAGGTCCTTTGAGAACCATTGTGCTTCCTAGTTTCTTGTTCAGGTGATGCATAAACATCATGGGAACTGTTAATGTGTTTAGGGTGTGGGAACACCAAAACTTAAGACCCATCTTGCACTCACCACTAAAGCACTGACACCAAAGCCATAGAAGAGTGCTATCCATTACACAGTGCTATCCAGCAATTTGATTTCACTGGGGACTGTTAACTTTTGAGGATTGCTTTCCCTTCCAATTAAATACGTCGTAGGTCCAGGAAAGATCGCGTCAAGGTCTGGTCCCCTGCGTAGTGTGAGGAGTGGTATCATCAGTGTCAATATCCAGTTCTCCCTGCTTCACTACCATGAAAATTGTGAGCCCGTTCTGTGAGCTGTGACCACAGTGTTATAATGTGTGTTCTCTGTAGTAAAACCTTCTTGTCTTCTCTGGTCTGTCCAGGGGTTTGGGTCACGGAGCCTTTGGTGAGGTATATGAAGGTCAGGTGGCAGGGATCCCCAGCGACCCCACTCCCTTGCAGGTGGCTGTGAAAGTAAGTGACAGTGTATGAGTTATCATGATGGTTTCATGCACCTTTCACCCAAGAGTCCCAATGCATTATTAAAATGAACTAAGCGTTACCATAGTACTGAAGGATGTGGCTAGAAAGGTTGCTGCTCTATTGCAACACTTTAATCCATCATAGCGATGGTACAACTTGTAGCATATGGGCTTGTGAGACTATTAAAAGAGGTCTGTAAGTATTCCCATACAGCTGCAGTAGACTGCAAGCATGAGAAATAAATCCGTCCTCTGTCCATCCTCTACATGCTACACCTGGTGTTGTAACCTGTCCAAAGCCTTTGAGTCAGAGGCCAAAAGTCTTCACAGGGCCAAGAGCAGCTGGCACACGTATCAAAGAGCCTGCAGGTAGGAGATGGCTGGTTTTCCAGGGGTCTCAGCACTCCATTACAGGATGGATATGCACCGGATGTGAAGCTAAATCTTGAGAGACCCTGGTAGGGTTCTCCAGGCCTTCAGCAGCCTAGCTAGCTTGTTTTCTCCTAGAGGTTGCATAGCAGCACAGTCCTACTGCTGGTTATAGTTCATAGTTTTGCTGGGAGGTAGCAGTATTGAACTGTCTGAGAGCTCAGGAACTGTGGTTCTCATTCCTCGTCCTCTATACAGCAGAGTCCCATATATTGAGCACTGTTCCCTGTGCACTCTGGGCTATTTCCTTTGCTGGGAGGAGGATGGCAGTGGCATTAATGGGCCGTGTGTTCTGATCTGTACCTTTCAACAGGCTTCACAGTCTGGTTTAGTAATGGTCTAGCTATTATCTAGTGGTCTAGCTAGTGAGGTTTCTTTTTGAGAAACAAGAATTGCTGCAGACAATGTTGGCGCTTTTGATTGTGTCAGGTGTTCTACATCTGTAAGTATAAATATATTCTCCTTCTCACCTGTTCTTTCTTTTCCAGACATTGCCAGAAGTGTGTTCGGAGCAAGATGAGCTGGACTTCCTCATGGAAGCTCTCATTATTAGGTGCGTATGAATAAGATGAACAAGCTCTTGTGTAGGCTTGCAAAGCCCAGAACGGCGAGGAAAAAAGGTTCTTTGAGAGATGATGTCCATGAACACATCTATACAGTAGTTTTAGTACATGGCTATCAGTATTTTAGAAGAGGATAGGCATTAGAATCCTTTTCTATTCTTCTTACAAATGAAGAAACTGAGGTACCAGATGATTAAGGGCTGAATTTTCAAGGGAGTCCACAGTGGTTTTCATTATCCAAATTGAAAATCTTGAGGCCCAGTTTTCAGAACTGATAATAGAATCCTTTGATTTCTTTTAGACATCAGAAACATGAGGTAAGAGGAGACCTTAGGAGTTTTGATTAAACTACTCAAAACTAACATACAGCATTGACCTGATGGTGCTGTCACATCACATCTCAGTGACTGGGTCCTAGGATCCACAGAAATAGTTTCCTATCACATTGAGGTCTGGAGAAATAAGGAAATATTAGAGACTAAACCTTGAGGAATATCCCCTGCACAAGCAAATTCCTATGTCAGTATATTATTTGGAACAACTGCCCTGGGTCAGCTTCTGCCCCTTGGACAGTGAAATTAGGAGCAGACACTTCTGTTATCAGACATTCTCTGCTTCCTGTGACCCCTAAGTCTTGCTGTAGCCCAAAACGGATGCAGAATATATGAGGTAGAAAAGCAGCCAGAAGCTGCTCCTTCCCCACCTCTGTTTCTGCATGATGCAGACAGACACAAAGTGCAGGGCTTTAGCTTTTTCCAGCTATGCTGCCTTTGAGATTTGTTACTTATTCTGAAAAAAAAAACCCAAACATTCCCCACAGCAAAACATTCGGATTCTTTTCTGTAATTGTGCTTTTTGGATCAAAGATGCTCCATAGTTGAGTCTCCCTGTTTCCACAGCAAGTTCAACCACCAGAATATTGTGCGCTGTATCGGGGTGAGCTTGCAGGCACTGCCCCGTTTCATCCTGCTAGAGCTCATGGCTGGAGGTGACCTGAAATCGTTCCTGAGAGAGACGCGGCCTAGACCGGTAAGAAAAGAGAAAATTGAATTTTATTTAGTAAGCTGCTGCCACAAGGCAAATACATAACTATAAAAGAGCTGATCCATGCAGCTACTATTTCCCAGCATTATAGAGGATCAGAAAATTTCCGTTGCTAGAAGACCACTCTGGCCGGACACAGACTTACAGGGAACAATGCTGCTGGGGTTATGCAGAGGTGCCTCATCCCTGGACTTTGCTACATATCATTGCAGATACTAGCTAAAGAAAGAGAAAAACCAAAATATTAAAAACAGATGTTAAACTCTACTCTTACCTTCCTCATACCAGCTGGGGGCGGGTTGGGGAGAAGCATTAAGGTATTAATGATAAATCCATTATTTAAACTGCTGATCAGGTGCATTTCTGTGGATATCTGTCAGTACAAGTTTGACATAGAGAAGAGAATCTGGCCTGGAGCTGTTGAATTAATAGCAAATATCTTTAGTCCAGAGTTTTAAAGATTTTCTCACTGAAATCAGTATCAATAGGAACTTACGGTCAGTTAGAAATGCGTGAGAAATAAATTACAACTTCTAGAGAGGAATCAGTACTTCAGAAAAATAAAGTTTGCTATGAGCTCCTGGATCACAAAGGCACCCAGATGTTGTTGAAGTTAGCACCAGGGCCCAGCTTCATACTCTACATTTCTTTGACACAGGGCAAAATGCTGGATTTTATCAGTACGAGAGAGACATAAATGGGCTGTAACAGATAAGATTCTTCCTCGAGGCATCTGGAAACAGATTGACTTTGTATTTTTTCCTTGCAGTCTGGTTTTCAGACATATAAAATGGTCTGTGTTGCCCAGGAGCACTGCAGTCTTGGATAGATTGCAATAAAGTGGCTCCTGCCTGGATAAGAAGGCTAAACACCCAGAAAGTCAAGATGTTTGAAATCTGAGCTAGCAGTCTCTATAAACAGAGACCGTCTTCCTGTAGCACCTAGAGATGCTCTTGCCAGCTCATACAAATGGGCTGAACTTGGTGGTGGGTCAATGGGGAGATTCATGTTTTGCAGTGTGGGCTCTTGCAAGGTATGTTACCTTGCACGTGCTTTGTTCAAAACTGCCAGGACAGGCTGTGCTAGATGTGTGAAGTGGCAGGTGAAATGGGAAGGTGTAGAGCAAGGTCATCAATCACTTTGCAATGGGAGCATCTTTTTGGCTCATTAAATTAGAGAGAGAAGCCAGCTCGGTAATGATCAGGGTCTCGTGAGGAAGCACAAAGAACGTTAGTCCTGAACAGCAGGAATTTTTACCTACTTGCAGTAAAATGAACCAGTTGCTTTTGTGGATGAAAAGCCCTTAATCTTTATAGGATGCAGCCATGGGAGCCTTCTGATCTGAGGGGTTTGTTTCTGTCTGCCCCTACCACAGTCATGAGTTCCTCCTTGCACGCAAGGGCTTCCATTTCTGTTAGCAGTAGCTCTGTGCAACCCCTATGAAAACTGTCAGAAAAAGGTGCATGGTTCACTCCAGGCACAGCATACATTCCTTCCTTGCTATTTCTCTTCCTGCCTTCACAGTCTCTCCTTCCTTTCCTCCTCCTTCATTGTCTTTCCCGACCTGTGTGAGGTTATCTGAGACTGACCATAATTACTACTACACACAGGGGCTGTTCCCAGCACCTTGAAGATCATCCCCTCTTCCTGCATTTAACTTGCCTGCAGGCCTGGGACTGATGCTGCTGTTTCCTGCTCTGTCCCATGCCTGTCGCACTTTGGGAAAGATGAAGTTCAAATGCAGATGGGCAGCTGCAAGCTGGAACTGATTCAGAAAAACAGTTTCCAGTCCCTTTTTAACAGTTAGGTGAATGTGGACAGCCAGACTGTGTACAGACACGGTTCCACATGTTTCTGCTCCACATCTAACACCTTCCTTCCTCTTGCGCCCCACTTCTACTACCATACCACATGGTGGATGCCTGGCAAGAAGGACAGTGTAATTCATTGTCTGGCTGCCGGCACGGCTTCTGAGGGGCTAATGGCACCTGTGAGTGCTGAGAAATCAGCCTCTGGTGCACATGCTTGACTACTGGCCCAGAAACTGAGGCTAGGAGACTGTCTTACTGATGAGAGATGAGATGTGTGTGGAGCATTGTGCTCTGTGAAGTATGAGATCCAGCTGTGGGAGTGGATTTACCCTCTGCATATACCTGAGGTGTGACAGAGTCTCTGTACACAAGACCCGTGGGTCAGTACTTCTGTCTATATCTTTGCATTGCACTTAATGAACCCTGAGCTGCTGTGTTCTTCCTATTGCTCATTCAAGGCAGACAGGCAGAAGGTGGGCATAGCAGACTGGACATCTAACTCTCCAGTCCCGTTAAGGGAAAGGAAATACAAGGAACAGTGCAGAGTAAACAGGCTTCTATGAGCCTTGCTTCCAACAGGAATTAAGTGAACGCACAAGACCCAGCTGACTAACAGAGGTGCACTGTGTACTGTGCAGTAAGCACTGTATGAATTACTGTTGTCATTTCCCCTTGGTTTTTTCCAGTGTTGTATTTTTATTATTTATTTAGATGATCTCTGAAGGTCCTTTCCAACCCCTGCCATTCTGTGATTTTCCAGATTATTTTCTTACTACCTTGTCTTTCCCACCTACTTCTGCTTTCAGCCTGATTGCAGAAGGTGGAAGATGTATGTGTTCATTCTCTACCTTCATCCCCCAGTTGCTCTCCCTGCTCACCTGCCATAACTTCAAATTCATTTGCCAGTTTCAGACAAATTTAATAGAGGTTTCAAAGGCATTGACATCTCCCAAGGCTCCAGGAAGGAGAAAGCTCTACACTAGAGTGACCACTGAGCACAACAGTTGTCTTGTTTGGCTTGCCACTGGCCAGCGAGAACCTGTGTGACTAGCAGCAAGACACACACAACATACGGCTGTGTGCTCAGCCACTGAAAAGCATGGAAGGGAGCAAAGGGAAAGGTGGAGGAGAACGTGAAGCAAGGGAAGGGGGAACTTAAGACATCGTAAGGGACATGAAGTGGGAAGCTAGAGCTGCCTCAGGACGTGGTATCCAACTTAATGGGAGATCAGAATACTGCCAGCACTGGTTATTGCACGTTGAGCATCTGTGTTCTTCATGTAAATAATGAAAGCAATGCTCAGCCAACACGTAATGATTCTTCTGGACTCTAAGCAAGAATGATCATATGTGTAAGCCAAATGTTCATCCAACATCACTGATACAATACCAGTTACTTTTGTGGACTATTGTCAGTTTATGCCAGCCAGGTCTACTCTGTAAGCTTCAGATTCAAACCTCTCCATGGGTCAAGGGTTTACAGCCCTGAAGGGTTTCTCTGTCCCATTTCCAATAAAGTTTCACATCTATTGCAGGATTATCCCTTCCCTCTCGTCTGGAGAGAGGCAATCTGGTAGATTCAGAGATGCCTAGAATCGGAGCCTTCGCTCATTATGAGTGTTGCAGAATTGTCCGTTCTGGAAAGTTCAGCGCTGATCTTTCTCTCACACAGCAGAGCAATCAAAGAACAGCTCTGGAAGATAAATCATATATGGATAAATGATTCCCCTCCTTTTGTTGTGCAGCGTGTTGCACAGAGCAGTGATTACACTGAACAATACACAGAATTTTGTTCATCTTTAGCAAGATTCAGCCTCACCCAGGGAAGTGTCACACTAGTGCTTCCAGCATGCCAACTGCTCTGAGCAGCGGTGCATTGCGGCTGGCATTGTCCATTCATCTGGGGAGCAAAAGCTGTAAAGTGAGTCCTTTGGTGTATCAAGGCTGCTCCCCTTGCAAAATGAATCCCAAACCTCCATTTTTCAAACAAATTACATGGCTAAATTGTCCTTGGCTGGGCAGTCACATCTGTTTTAGGACTGTACTTAGCCAAATAAAAGGTGGAAGGAATTCATCCAAGGGGGGGAAGGAAGGGGAAAAAAGGGAAAAAGAGAAAAAAGCTATGCTGTTCGAATCAGCTTGTGGCTTCAGCCTCCTGAATGACTTGCATTATAGCTCAGGTCTGGAATCGATTGCACAGTAAAGAATTGGGCTTTTTACTCAGTTTTCACTTCAGGTTTCTGACCTTTGCCCAGAAGAGGAGGGAATGGGTAGATCGAGATATTCATTTCCCTTTGGTTATGCCCTGAAAGGGAAAAAGAAAGCATCTGCATCCTTTCTTACTGTAGCCATCTTGTGTAGCTGGTGAGTTGCTTTAACTCACAGAGGTAAAAAAGATTATTCCCCCCTCTCCACAAAAGTGGGGGAGGAGGGGAGAGGCTTTATGTTTTCAGGAAAAGGTTACTCCACAAAAAGAAAGGTTTAGGGGGAGACGCAGTCCGGTGTTTTAAAGAATCAATTAAGTATATATATATGCAATGAAGTATACTGTGTAAATAATAAAATATAGGCAGGTGATACATAGTCACAAACGATTTTGGTTTATGGCACCACGCTGAAAAAAAAGGCTGTGTTCACACAGAGATGCAGCATTTTTCAAGTATGTCATTAGTCAAGTATCGAGACCAGGTTTTTCCTAATCTCTTCAGAAGATGTTAAGACTTTTTTATGTTTTACCAGCCAGTGCCCACTGTTTAACTACTGGCTGCTGCCTGCTACAGAGCCTGGACTTATTTCCAGTCCCACCTAGCAGTGGTTTAGATCAGGTGGGATGGCCAGCAGAGCATCACATCAGTCTGGAGATATGTTTCATCACAACAGACAGGCTGGCAGAGCCAGCAGTCCCTGTCACTGGAGAATCCATGCTGGTTTGTGCATCAGTGGGAGAGACCCATGGGCAGGTGTCCCTTATGGGCACTGGGCAGAATGGCAGGTGTCGTAAGAGAGAGGTGGGGAGTGGGATAGCCTCGTTTGGTCAAATAACTGAGGCCACAGATAAACACTTCGCTAGCAAATGGCTGCTGTGGAGTAAGCAATCACTGTCACCCAGTTGTTTGTCATCACCCTGCTGGCAGCAACGATTTCATCCTCCTCCACAGGACTGGCCGCAGGGATCACTGATTCACACCTCAGTGCAGAAGCTGATGGTTTGGCTCCAGAGGCCGGCAAATGCGAGCTGGTACTAAGCCTGCCCTTTTCACTAAAGCATCTGGCTGCTGCTGGCAAGGGCTGTAGACTTCATCAGAGGGGCAGGAACAAGGAGTTGGCAGCCTTAGTCTTCCATAGCCGTTGGCTACGCAAACCTGTGTCACTGCTCTGAGGGGCAAGATAAAACCTACACAGATGTGGAGGAGGGAAAGAGCAAATGTGACTCATGACATTATACAAAATGTCATTCTCATTGTTCAAGGTGACTTTAGAAAGAAGCTAGCAATAATACAAAGAAACTGAGTGAGGACCAGGTCAGGCTACAGATCTCCTCAAAAATCAGGCTGAAAGTTCAGAAGCGTCTCCCATGAGAACTGAGGGAAATTCTTACAGGGGCATCCCAATGGAGCTGGAAAGTCAGATCCATCCGTTCTGATTCTGTCCCTGGGATTTGTATGACACCGTGCCTGCATATTTTTGCATAGTTCATGGATATGAACACTCTCTTGTGCATTTTTGTATCCCTTTGTTAGCGTCTGAGCTATGTCACCTGTTGGAGAGTTCCCAGCATTGTATCAGTGACAAATCATGCCATGTCCTTGCATTTACCACATGTTTATCCCTTTTCTTTTGGTAGAATCAGCCCTCCTCCCTTTCCATGCTGGACTTGCTCCACGTGGCTCGTGACATTGCCTGTGGGTGTCAGTACCTGGAGGAGAACCACTTCATTCACAGGTAGGTGAACACGTCTGTGTCAGCATGGGCATGGCTTGCATACAGGCCAACACCAACTCCTAATGCCCTGCTTGGTATGTTTATGTCCTGCTGCACTCTAGTGGCTGGATACCTTTAAACAAGGTAGATAAAATCAGAATAATAGAAGCAATTAACAGAAAAGCTGCTATAAATCAGGTTGCAGAGGTCTGTAGTTTTACCAAAGATCCTGAGCTCTGTCCTGAGTTTGGCTACTCTGCAAATGGAAACACAATCTCGTGACAGAAGTCTTCAAAGCTCTCCCCATCATGAATTTTGCTTAGTTCTTTCTGCTTATTCTGGAACCCTTTCCTTCTCCCTCTCGAACGAGAGCTGTACAAGTACAGCCAAAGTGCAACAGCTTGTGACTATTTTTACGTGCTTCTGCAGAACAGGGTGTTTGGTGTCTAAAATTCTGGCCATTGAGTAGAGATGAGTAGAGAGAGATGGTAGTTCACTCTTCTGAAAGAGTTACCCACAAGGTATGCCACTGTGTTATTCAGATCTCAAGGTTTATTTCAGCCCAGCAGAGGTGTAGCTGGAGCTTGACCTGCATGCACACGTTCAGGCCTATACTTTCAGTCTCCAGAGCAACACCTGCACGTGGTTGTTCTTCCTGTCCCTGACGGTACGACACCCGTTTGACAATATTTGAATGAGCACACTAGGAACAGGTCAGTGGATCATTCCCCAGACAGCTTGATGTTGGGAATAGTACATTGCTGAAATCAGGCCCGCTGCTTGCAACTCCTTAGAGACTTAAAAATAGCTCCTGGGGTGAAGGGAGGCTCGCAGGAGGCCCATCCTTTCAGCTGGAAGATACTACATGAAGTTTAAATAGGAAATGCTAAAATACAAAGCTGCTCCTGCTTTTGGGGTAGATTGGTATTTGGGACATCACTAGTTATCCATAAACATTGACTTTTCTGGCCGTTGTGGGCTCTCTGCAGCTCAGGAAAGTAGGTACTGTTTGTTATTTTTTTTTTGGCTTGCAAAATTGTCGAATGATTAAGTGGTGGTTCTCTTTCTGTTGCTTTTCTTCCCTTTCCTTGTAGGGATATTGCTGCCAGGAACTGCCTCCTTACCTGTCGAGGGCCTGGGAGAGTGGCTAAAATCGGAGACTTTGGAATGGCCCGGGATATATACAGGTAGCAGAGCTAAGCCCAGAGTATCCATAAGTGGGAGCTCGCTAAAATGAGAGAGGAGCAGTGTTTGCTCAGGAGGGCAGGCTCATGTGCTGCTCTGCATAACCCTAGCAAGGCGAGAGTGGAGATATCCCACCCTGATGAATCCCAGCTAATGTGTGGGGGGTTTTTGGTGTTCGCCCTCACCTGTAGTTTAACTGTGCTCTGGAGACTTTTCCCACTCTGACAGCTTTCTTCTGGGTAATGAAGTCTGATGGTTGTGGAAGGCATTTTTCCTCCCTCTTGTACTCTGTCCTCAGTTTCTTGTCTTTACTTTCTCCACGCTGAATGGCATTGATGTGCCCTTTTGTTTTGTGGTCCTAAATCATTCTGAGTTTAATCTCTCTCCTCGATACTACCCCTGCTCCTTTGGTTTCGTGTCATCAGTAAATCTCCTCAATTTACTGCAGATAAAGGAGGGAGGTGCAGAGGAAGGTCAGGAAAATGTAATCACCCAAACTGGAATTCAGCCAGGACGCAGGGTTAACTACTCTGCTCTTGCAAAAAGTGCCAGGAAATCTTTAATGACCACAAGCAGTCAGGGCTGCAGTTTGATATCTCAGCTTCCAGATAGCACCTCCAGAAGTGCAGCGCCATGTCCTGCTGTGCTGAGGAATTGACTTGCCTCTGACTCAGAGGAAGGAATGCCTTGTACTCAGTCACCTGCACTGTTTATTCCAGTGCCTTGCCTTCTTTTTTTCCTGCTTGGGGATTCTCCTGTGCAATTACTAAGCCAGGCGTGGCTCTGCTTAGCTTGAGATCTGACAGTATCACAGCCTGAGGTGATGCAGAGTGCTACCTTCAAAAACCCAAGTGTATCAGAGCTGCTGGTTTTTCCCCCCTCCTCTCTCTCCCTTCACAAAGAGCCCCTACTCCGCCCCACTGTCAGATGGGACTCTGCTGGGACAAAGTAGCATCTGTCACGCTCACACAATCAGCAGAACCGACTGCCAAGATGAATGCTTTGGTGCCGAGTTTTCAAAGGTGCCTTTGAAGTTCACACATGTTTCTGTGTCCAGGAATATCCTTAGGATGCTCAGGCTGTTCTAAGCAGTGATACCAGCTTCATGAGCAGCCTCCTGCAGCTGCCAGCACAGGATTTGGGGCTTGCACGTTTTATTTTAAATGTTGATGACACTAAAGGGCTGATGTAATTCCTGTCTCAGGAGCACGGGAGGTGGTTTTTGTACTACTGCCCCAGCTCTGATGGCCAAGCATCCTCCTCATCAAGCTCCTCGTTCTTATAAAGGGGTTTGGATTTCATTTGCAGTGCTTTAAACTGGGTAAATATGGAACAGCCTTTGTGTATTTTTGGTGGGGATGCTCAAGGTGACCATGTGTGAGGTGAGGGTGGAGATCTTGTTGTGGCTGAGAAGTGCAGGAGGATGGCTCTGCCAGCAGCAGTTTACTGCGTGAGCGATTTGCTAGGAGGACAGACACAGATGAGGATAACTTGGGTTCACCGGATCAGGCCTAAAGCAAGGGAGATTAGAGCAGTCCTTCCATGGTCTGCCCATTTCCACTATTTTCGTGAGAAGGAACAGGTCTCTTCAGCATTTTCTCTGCCATGCTGTTTCACCTAAATTAGTCTTTCATATGGCTCATAATTTTTAAATTTGTAATTATAAAATTCCCGAATTAATGGCATTTTCTGAATTCTTGGCTGACTCTTTGTTTTGTTTGTTCTTTGCAGAGCCAGCTACTATCGGAAGGGTGGGTGTGCAATGTTGCCTGTCAAATGGATGCCTCCTGAGGCTTTCATGGAAGGGATATTTACATCAAAAACAGACACATGGTGCGCTTCCTTTCCTTCTCTATCCGGTCTGTCTGTCTGTGTTGTAACCCCTTTTGTAAAGTGTGAATATTTCATAAAAAACACATGTTCTTGTTCATTTCTCCTTTACTAAAAAGACAAGCTGGGTCTTTCAGAGCCAGTAATCTTGGAGGAGGCAAGAAAGATCAGACCTGTGCAAAAGCGGGTGAGGTGGGCGGGAAGGGAAGGGAGGTTGAGGCAAGTGCAGGTGCTGCTTTGCTGCTGCAGGGAGGAAGGCGTTAGTTCCAGTGCAGGAGACAGCAGGCAGGATCCGTCCTGCCGGTGAGGGAGAAGGGTGACGTGTATTCTGGCTTTCCTCTTTCTCCTGGCCTGCAGTAGCACTGTAAGCTCTTGAGTTGCTGGTGGCCAGGGGAGGGGGAGGAAAATTGTGTGAGCAGGAGGCAAGAGCTCGGGGACGCGTGTGGAGGGGAAAGGGCTGGTGGTCAGGACACAGCTCCTGAGCGGAGCTGGGGAGGTACATGCTCTCATATGGCTGAGCTGCTGCCTGTCTCGGCACCGAGCGGAAGAGTTTGCCATTGCTGCACATAGCTCGTTGCAATTTTACTCAACAAGTTCGTGATTTCCAAGCAGCTGACCAGATGAATGCTTGGGAGGGGTCCTGTCCCAGGCATTGTCCCCAGGGCTTTGCAGGCCACACCACACAGGCCTAGGCCTGTGGTGTTAGCTAGGGAATGTTTTTATTGTACTCTTGAGCTACAGGTGGGGGCTATGGGGCTCAGAGCACCTGGGGATTCGCTGGCACGTTATTTCATGCTGGGTAGTTTATTCAAGAGGAAAAGCTTGTCCTAAGTGATCGGGCCACTGCTCAACTCAGTCCTGTCTCCAGCTGTGGCTGATGTCTCAGAAAAGCAGAACCTGACTTTCACGTTTGTAACATCTAGTTGAGCGGTCCTGAGTACAAGGGCAAAGCAGCCATATTTACCTACCTACATCATAGACTTCACTCAATTAACAGTCAACTACTAGTATTCATTAAACGATTGAAAGTCCACCGTTACAACTGTGCAGCTTATTTATGTCTGAATCCTGCAGCAGGAAATCCTGTGATTTCCACAGGCTGCCTGAGCACAGACTGCAAAGAGCAGTGCTGACAGTACTGCACCTGAGGGCATTGCCCCTCCGCCATGGTCATTCCTGTACCCTTCACTTTGTTTTCCTTCACTTCTGTATTCAGGTCCTTTGGCGTGTTGCTGTGGGAGATATTCTCTTTGGGATACATGCCCTACCCTAGCAAAAGCAACCAGGAGGTCCTGGAGTTTGTCACCAATGGAGGAAGGATGGATCCACCTAAAAACTGCCCTGGACCTGTGTATGAGATTTTAACTTTGATATATTCATGCAAATGATTTTCTGTTTCAAATGCTGTTCTCTATCAAAAGTTAATGACTTTAAGATTGATCTTATTGTGGCTGATCTGCCTTATTGGACTTGAGCGCCAGTGAGTTCTCCACTATTTAATATTTCTGTACATTTTGGAGAATAAATCGAGGCCCTTTTGAGAAGTACTGGCCACTGCTTGTTTGGTCAAAGATGGTGCAATATTTCTGTGTCTTAGGTTAGCTGTGAAACTACAAGCGCATAAGACTCTTCACAGGTAGAGAAAACTGGACTCCATTATCTGTAGCCCTGCCTACCTTTAGTGAACTGTCCAAGGGATTTCGGGTGGGTGAGTTATTTCTCTGATGTTCTGTGGATTTCACCCCACTGGTGGCCACGTTCCAGTGGTTGCTGTTACATC
Organism: Rissa tridactyla; assembly: GCF_028500815.1. NCBI lineage: Eukaryota > Metazoa > Chordata > Aves > Charadriiformes > Laridae > Rissa > Rissa tridactyla. The sequence continues at coordinate 14,262,994 of NC_071468.1, read as the reverse complement.
AGTTGTCTGACTCCGGGGAAGGCAGAGCACTCTTATATATTAGAAGTCATATTGGTGATGCGTGCTTATGGTTTCTAAGGTGCAGTGACTAGCTGTTTTATACTAATGGGATCTGCTATTTACGAGCATCTCCCGTTCTGCTCTTTCAGTTACCGCATTATGACCCAGTGTTGGCAGCACCAGCCTGAAGACCGGCCAAATTTTGCCATAATCCTGGAGAGGATTGAGTACTGCACTCAGGTATCCCTGTTCATTTGTCTGGAATGAGATGGGTGGAGACGGTTCTTCTTGAGGAGCAGTCTAGGCAAGCCAGAACACGAGAGGAGAAGGCAGCACTGCATTACTGCAGTCAGCAGCCCGGGGAAACTGGTGTCAGCCTGGGACCGGTGGTTGGGATATTTACCTCATCGGGTGGTTGATCCTTCTTGTCTTTTACTGCTGAAAGGCACAGGCTTACACAAGCTTACGCAGCTTTACAAATAGCAGACCTGTAGCTCTGCTTCTGCTTATTAAGGCACAGGTTCCAACAAAAAAAAGAGCTAAGACAGGCCAACACCCGTGCGCACTTCACATGCTTCATGTCAGCCACTCAGTCCCAGTGTTCACCCATAAGACACGGTCAGCACCGCGCAGAAATGGTCCTGGCTCAGAGCAGCCTTTGCATGTGGCTTCCGCAGCAGTTGGCAATTTTCTGAATCTGACTGTGCTGGAGAAGGCAGGTGGAGACAGCCATGCTAACGGAGAGGGATTCTAACACTAGGCAGCAGGGAAAGGATGTGGCTGGCTTTCTAGGCCAAAATCTGATTTGTTTATCTCTTACCACCATTTTTAGCTTATAAGGAGTAGACTAGTTTGGAAAGCGTTTTGCTGCCTGCGTCGGCACAGTCTTTTTGTGTGGCCTCACGCAGTTATTTGCCTCACTCAGTGTGCTTTCCCTTGCTCTTCAGGAGCCTTGGTCTGTTTTTCATGTGTGTTTGGATCCTGGGATTGTTTTCTGCTATCTATAGCTTGCTGTGGCATCTAGCAATAATTAAAGGTTGCCCAGATCACCACATTTTCTCTAAGTTTAATTTTCAAAACTGCTTAAATAGCTCAGAACCACAGTCCCTGTGGAGTCAGGCTTCAAGGGGTCTGCCAGTATTGCCTTCTCTCTGCATTCCCACTCCTCCCTTGTTGTGTGGAAGCAATACTTTCATGGCTGAAACTTTCTCAATATTATCTGAGAATGTTATGAACTTCGAGATGATATAGATTCCAAAACAACATTCCCACAGGAAATTTGTCTGGACATAAAAAATGGTTTTCATTGTTTTTGTGCCTCTGCTGTTCTGTGGTGAGTTTTAGGTTGCTTTTTTTTTTTTTAAAGAGTTCCATTTTAAGGGTATCCCATTGCATCTCACGGCTAACTGCATTTTGTCAGCATCCTTTATTCCTGGAATGTGTGGGCTCTGGGTAGTGGTAATAATGCTCTGCGATCATAGCGTGACAGCTGTCAGATGTGTCGGGTTTTTAATCAAGTCCAAGTATGCTTGATGGTAGCAGACTTTGAGAAATTCTCATTGCTCCCTCCGGCAGGATCCAGATGTCATCAACACTGCTTTGCCAGTAGAATATGGCCCGTCAGCCGAGGAGGAGGAGAAGGTAGCGATGCGCCCTGACGATCCAGAAGGAATTCCTCCTCTCTTGGTCTCCACACACCAAGACAGAAAGGATGACAAGCAAACTCTGCCATCTCCACCACCTCTGCCGTCAGCCATCACTGCTGGAAAACCTCTAGGGAAAGCGGGAGCCTTGGAACCACCAGTGCCAGGGAAAGCGCAGTCCGCCTCGGCAGGGGGACATATCAACATGGCCTATGCCCAGTCCAACCCCCCTTCTGAGCTCCACAAAAGCCGGGGCTCCAGAAACAAGCCCACCAACCTCTGGAATCCAACCTACGGTTCCTGGTTTGCGGAGAAGCAGACCAGCAAAAACAGTTCTCTGCTGGAGAAGGAGGTGCCCGAGAGGGAGAATTTGGGACAGGAAGGAAACTGTACTGTGGGGCCCAACATTGTGACTGGCAGGCTGCCAGGCTCCTCCCTGCTATTAGAGCCATCTTCCCTAACAGCAAGTGTTAAAGAAGTGCCTCTCTTTAGGCTCCGCCACTTCCCCTGCGGGAATGTCAACTATGGATACCAACAGCAGGGCTTACCCTTGGAAGCCTCCACACCACCTTGCGCTGGCAGTTACGAGGACCCCGTCCTTAGAAACAAGAGCCACATAACCCAGCAGGGGCCGTGAGAGCCCTCTGCCCTCTTGACTTTCCCCCGTGTGGCTCCTGAGCCTTGAAGAGATGTCCTGTTACCCAATACACCACGAGCAAGGGATCTGACAGCATTACCTTCCATTTTGTGCCAACTTGCTCCAAAAGTGCCACCCTCGAAGCTGTAATTTCAACTAACCCGAGAGGCTTCAAATCACCGGAGCCCCAATACAGTGAAAGAAACAAGGGGGAGGGAGGATACAAGAAACAGATGTTAACTGCGAGGCCCAGCTGCTGTTGCATCAACTCATACGCATGGTTGTTGTCATGCCCTTCCCGTGAGCTTTTCTCAGTTGTGCATTCTCTGCTTAAGTGTAAAGCCGCGGCTCACTGCCTTGAGTGTTTCATGTCTGGGGTTTTCTGTGCCAAACCTGTGGTTGCTGTGGAACACCTGGAGATCTCCTGCAGCTGGCAGAGGTTGTAGTGGGTTTGGGGAGAGCATCCTCTATCCAAACCAGAAAAGGACACAACAGCGCTAAATGGTGACGCGATGGCACATTCCCAAGTTGCGTTCCAGCTACAGTCCAGTCTTCGAAAGTCCTTGAATGCACGGCGGTTATGGGGGTGTTGGCAGGGCAATAGAAAGACGCTGGTCCTACTGCGTCACTTGAGAGAGAGAGGAGAGGAAGCGTGGAGGATGGGTGTCGGTGCTATGAGGCATTCTGGGGTGGGGAGCAGTTGTTTGGCTGGGGGGGGGTTCTTTTGTTTTCTTTTTCCTGCGCTTAAGCACTAAAACTGAGTAAAGCCCTTTAAAATTCCTCCTGTCCTACAAAAGTAGGAATGTCCTTCATGCGGAACTTGTGCGTGTCAAGTGGAACCGAGGTGAAGTTTTAAAGGACTACGGTCATGAGAGAAACTGTCACCATGCCCTGCATACGGACAGCCACCTCCATACCTCAGAGGTTTGCAGTAGCCTTTGACATACCCTGAACAAACTACAACATAAAGGCGGAAGACTACGTTGTGCCACAGTCCGGATGCCAGATACTGTCTGTATTTGAAGGGTTTAGAGCCCTTGTTCCTTTAACAAAATACGTGTATGATAGTGGTTTAAAGACAAACACTGCATTGACTCATTTTGTACACCTTGTGCATGAAAAATATTCCAGTTAAGTGTATTGTCAAAACATAGATGTAGGAAATAATTCGTGTGTAAAGATGTGCATTAGTAACTTCAACTTAGGGTTGCAAGGAGCTGTTTTAGCATGAAAGCTATCCAAAGAAGGGGTGCCTATTTCCATAGAAATGGGTGTACTGGAGCATCAGCAAAGGAACGTGAAGGTGTTCTTCAGTCTGAGACTCTTCGTTTCAGTGAAGTGACTCCGAATCTGGCCCTGGACCCGAGCACTGAGGTAAGCTTCCTGTCTTCATAAGGGAACAAACCAGAATCCGCAGATACGTACTCCTCACCTTCGAGGTGTGCCGAGGGAAATCGGAGGGCTTGGTTTGGGCCACCGCCCTTGTAAAGAAAACATAAGAGGGGGGAGGTAGGGTGGTCTCCTGACCTGCCTCTCTGATATCTCTGATACACAGAACTAAAAAACTTTTTTAGATAAAGACAAAATTGTGTGTGGTGGTTGGTTAAGGGGGCTGTGTTCTTGTGGTGGGAAGCTTGAGTCAGGGGCTGCTCCAAATTTCGCGTTCGCCTGCTGGGGATCCATCACACTGCTGCCGCCTGGGCTTGGTGTGAATAACGAGGGTTACACTTCAGGAGTTCTGCTGCTGCACGCGAGCTTCTTCAGCTTGAACTAAGAGAATAGTTGTGATCTGCAAGGTTATGAGGCTCACAGCTCTCATCACGAAATAGCCACCGGGGAGGGATTCCGTCTAGCTTAGGACTGTGTTAGTGTCACACTGGTCTCTCTCTTTCTAGCTCAGTAACCTCAATGGGGTAGTTTTCTAGAGTCTCGGGAAAGCTGATTAATTCAGGGGGTAAGCACCATCAGAACAATTTCTTATACCAGTATATTGTTCACATATAATAGCAATTTTCATTTAAATATTCCAGCTTTCTCGTTTTCAGAAGGGCTGCAGATGAGCTGCCAGGTTATGATGTTAAAGGCAGCATTTCTAAAGAAGCTTTAAAAGCACGAGCCGCAAGAGATGATTATAAGTTTGTGGGGGCGAAGGGGGAAAGGCAGGCTTTCCCCCGCCATGGTGACAGCGCGATCGCTGCTCTGCGGCTTGGGCTGCGCGGTTCTTTTATTAGAATTTCAACTGAAATACTCTTACAGAACGGGAGTTGTAAAAAATGAAGGAGCTAAACGCGTTACTGCTTCTTACCTATGGAATACGTGAGGAGGTAATTGTGGTCAGGGGAAATGGTGAATTACTACTGAAATCCTCCAGTCTGAGGGGTACGGTGCATTGAAATATTGTTCCGCATTAGCAGTTGGTTTTAAGTGAGCTTCCTTCCAGTGTCTCCAGCATAAAATGCTTTGTTGGGGTTTTTTTGTGTGCTTGTTGGGCTCTGTGTTTTTTTAAACACCACCCACACCCCCGCCTGGAATTCAGATGAATTCAGGAATCTAGTTTGGGCTTATTTTTAATGTAAAAAACATAACATCTTCGAGCTTTGCCACAGCAAACATTTAATTTGGCAGCCCTGCGTGCTGTCCAAGCACAGTACGCCAGTTTGCAAAAATTGTTTTGTGACTGAATCTTGCCACTCAGAAACAAGGGTTGGAGCACTGGCCTGTCCTTTTTCTTAGAAAACAAGTAATACCATCAATGACAAATGATTTCCATGAATTAATTGCCTGCACCAAAGGCTGCTCTGCTACTCGCGCGCAGGGTGCATCGAAGGCAGTTTCCTGGTCATTCTGCAATTGCATTTCTTAACTTTAAGCGTCTGCCCTGTTGCCAAAGCCTCGCCACGATTTCAGTGACTCTGCAAGATTTTATTTGTATCGCTGGGATGATGTGAAGAAAGCTGTCCTTGATGATACCTGTTTCCTCTGTCACTAAAGCAACAATTCACACTCAGGTGCTATCAATTATTGCACCATCTCAAATTAGCTGAAGGGCAGCCAGAAATGCTGTACCATTTAACGAGGGAGCGTGTGAGAGCTACGGGTTTGCCCTGGCTGGAAAAACCACTAGCAGCAGTTCGGTCAGTGAGGTAGGAAAGAGGCTTCTGAAGGGCTTTCCCAGGGGCCAGCCAAGCAGGACAGAGGGAAACAAGGGAAACCTGGCGTTGTGCTGGGGTAAAGCTCACAGACTGCAGCTCAGAGGTCACAGACTGTGTGTAAAGAGCTGAGTAATGCGCTACACACAGTTGTAAGGAGACTGTGGCTTAAATTCTGCAGAAGAAGGTACTTCATCGCATTTATTTTAGCATTTCTCTTTCAACATCTGGAAGTGTTCATGTGTCTTCTGTTCCAGTTTCTAGCGGTTTCATTCTAGCACATTTCCTATAGCTCAACACCAACAGCAAGAGCATTTTGCCCGGTCATGAACTAGGAATTTTTAATTTCTGTGTCTAGAAAGCTTTGCCTGTTCAGTTCCCAGAGCTGCAGGGGACAGAAGGGGCAAGTCACCATGAGCGCACCAGGCCAAAGCACCCTGGCATGTGTAAATCCCAGATTCCCTTATTAAATCCCTCCACGCTAGGCTTAGTGTTGTATGAGAAAAAAAAAAAATCAAGTTATTTTAACCTTCTTACCCATTTTTGTCAATGACTTATTTTTTTAAAAATATAGTTTATTCAGACAATGTAAATTTTTTTAAGGAACTTGTTTTTAAGACTGTTAATTGTCTTCATTGGCAATGTTTTCATTCTGGTCTTATGTGTCTTCCTCACTCTGCAGTGGAAAAGTGGGACGCAGTATGATCTACAGGATGTAAAGTACGACTGGGAAAATCCTCTGCTACCACTCTCATACTCCGAAAATGGCTTATGTCCATATGGATGTTACCTCTTTCCTATAGCTTTTAGGCAGGTTTCTGATTCTGTACGCTGCTGAAGGTAAACTAGGTTGGGATGTCTGTTTATCTACCTTTCCAGTTGTCCCTTCATCTTCCTTTTGGCTACTACTGACCCTCATTTTCCATCACGTGCCTGGAAATGAAGCGAGGCCAAAAGTTTGGGGTGGTTCTGGTTCCTCGAGGAGCCGCGGAAGGAGTGGTGGCGGGAGAGGGGCTCTGCTGTAACCAGGGGAGGAACAGGTACCCCCGGCTGAGTGCACGAGGGCAGAGTCAGCCTTTCACAAGGGTGTAGGTACCGCAGGTCCTCTGGCTTCCCTCCCCCTGTGCTCACAAAAGGACGCGGGCTCGGCGCGAGAGCGGGGTGGCGTACACCCTGCGTGATGTACGAGGTCTGAAATAGGCTACAAAGGATTTAACTGTGCACGTCTGCTCCTGTTACTGGGCCTGTCTTCTGGGTGATGAGAACCTTGACATAGGAATAGCATAAAACAGCCTTTCACAGCAGCAAAGACATCACCCTTTGTCTGTCCCAAAGTTAAACCCATCACAGGAAAATGTCCAAATTGTCTGCATCTGGCTTCTTTTAGTAACAAAAGCTACATTATAGGAGTGTCTGTCTCATGTACAGCAGTTTATGCAACATTGTTTATAAAGGAAGGGCCTGTGCACTTCAGGGATACTATGAAGAAAAATACTAATATATGGTCATTGAGTATTTTGTATTGAATAGTGTCTTTGTATTGTAACAAGTGTAGTGAACCACAAGGCATGAAGACAAATAAAATGACTGTAGCTGGCTTTCTCTGTGTTGAGCTGTGTAATGATTGCATCCACGTCAGATCACTTCTGCAGTAACCAAGGGAGGTCTCTGGGCATCAGCTTTTACTTGGTACAGGTACAGAAATCTTAAGGTGCATGGAGGTCAACTGAGACAGCCACCTTTCTGGGTAGCCGCCCTGTGTTTAAGAATTGTTTGCGTTGCGTTGCAAGTGTCACACCTCCAAGTTTCTCACAGAGAAAGGGGCTGTTCCTTCTATTACAAACAACCAAGGCTGGCTTTTACCTACAAGAAACCAGCCCATATAAAAAGAGAAGAAAGTATATGGTTGAGAAGAGCATTTGGGTGTTTTCATTCCTAAATGTTTATGTCCTGAGACAGGATTTTTCTTTGAGTCTGGACATGGCCTTTGAGTAGGTCTAATTATAAGCTGTATTTTAATGCAGTGGAATGACAAACATAGAAAGAGGTAGCTCCTGCTCTGAAATGCTCACTTTTTCCCCTCCCCATAGCACTCCTATGCTGTAGGTAGGCGCTTTCTCAAGAAATGGTCCTTGAAATTAGGACTGACTTATCTATAAACCTTCTTCTCTTTCACTTATCCACATGCTCATTCTCCTGCAGCATAGTGCTGTGATTTAGTTAGCAAGAGTTTTTTCATGAGCAGATATCTGGCAGGCAGCTCTTCCCCCTCCATTTCCCCCACGCTTTGGTTCCTCCCTCTGTTAAGGGAGGAGGGAGCTCTCCTGTGCTCTCCTAGGAGTACAGCTCGGCACCACACAGCCACCACCATACCAGTCTGGAACCGGCACTGGCTGGCAGTCTTTGCTCTAATTTCCATTTTTTTTCCCAGAGTTGTCTGTCTGCAGCAGGGCAGGAGAAAGGGTGCAGGTGGGTACTGTGTGGCTTTCATGGACACGGCTTCAGTTTCCACCTGGTGTTTGGCGAGGCTTCTGCAAAATTTGACCTCTGTAAAAGCCATGAAGTAAATGCTGGACTTGCCACCTGTGCAACACCCTGACAGGTAACAGAGCTCGCTTGTCAGAGAAACCAGGCTATGTTTTGCAAATCAGCAGTGCCAATTTTGGATCCTTGTGCCTCAGATCTTGCTGGATAGCAACACTTCAAAAACACAGGCTTCCTGCCCAGTAAACCGTTACTGTCAACATCTGCAAAACCATCACTGAATCCAAGTGGACTGACCTCACTAGAAATGAATTCCCCATCCTGGGACATATCAAGAAAGTTCTCCTGCTCCTGTCACACCTGTGACCTCTCCTTTCCAGCCAGCATCCAACAAAGTTTGAAAGATTTCATTGCTGAGAGCACTGAAGAAGTTCATTTTCTGAAACTGACCCCAGAGACATGCTGTGGAACAAGGACAAGCCTCGAAGTCTGCACAGGCAGCACAGAATTCCTGGGGACCATCTGTTTATTTATTTACAAAAGAGGTATTTTATTTATACAGTTTATAGGGACTTTGAGGATCATTTGTCTTCTTTCTAAGCAGTCTGGGGCTGTGATGGTAAAGACCTCAGCACAGCTAATAATTTCAAACTTCACTGCCAGTTATTTTCAGAAATTTTTTTGTGACACAAAGCGTCCTCCTGCAAGAGCTGGAGGAAAGGATTATGGCAACTTACCTTGGATTTAGGGAAGCACAAATCCCTTCCCATCACCAACATGAAGACAGCCATCAGTAATCCTTTCTGGCATGGAGGGACTGATTTATTTCTGTTTCAGGCCACATAAATTTACAGTGCTTCTTACTTCCTTGTGGAAGATTCTCAGTGCTACCAAAACAGCTCCATACTGGTAACAGCCCTGACTTGCTCCTCTAACGTGCAGTGCTCTAACTGATTTTAGCCAGAGCTTTCAGGAGAAACGTGCAGCTAGCCGAACCTGAAATTGAAGGGACAGCACACTACACCACCGCTCAGATACCATCTATGCCCTCATCTCTTCTCTACCCATCAGGCAGGATTTGATGAAGTCCTGCAGTCCTTGCCCGCCCAGGCCACCGAGACCCCACTTCCAGCTGAGCTGGGTGTAGCAACAGAGCTGTGGAAGGTGCAGCCTGACACCCTCGGAAAAAAAAGGAGTTACCAGTGAATGAGCAAACCCTTGGAAAGAGGTTATTCCCATATATTCCTTCATCTGTGCAAGACAGGCCACACAGAAGTGGCGTGAGTATAACAAACTGCCTGAGCGTGCCGCCTTACCCACACCCTAATTCCTCTACATACCTCCTGAAGAGCTCCAGCTATAGAAACTTCTGGTTTATATTCTACAGTTGCTGTTCCATGCTGTATCCTGTCTGCCTGATTCGTACGTAAGAACAGAAATGAGAGGATGTACATTCTGAAATGACCTAATGAAAATTCTTCTTGCCGTATTAGTCACCAGGGTTTCATTTTACTAATACCAACAAGAAACAGATATTGGACAAAGTAAAGTTCAGTACATCACTGAATACCTGCATCTTCAAATATAAAGCATTAATATTTTTTTTTACATTCAAAATTTACAGCTTTTCTATTCAATTAAAAATTCCCGTAAGTTAGAATACAATATGGATTATTTTAAATACAGCTCAGGAAAAATAGCTACAGCAATATTTAAAAGAAGGTAACAGCAGCAGAATTCTGTCTAAAAATAGGATATTATGATGGAATTTAAAGTGTCACTTCTTCAAGTAGGTAAGAGCAAGCAGATCATTTAAGAAGAAAATGACTGTTCTAGAACACAAAACCATCCATCCTGATAAGATAATGTTTACAGATGCTAAGCAATTAAAATACATTACATGTTTAAAACACGAACAAAATATTATCTGTTTTAAAAGGCTGATATGCAAATAATGTCACATCAAGGTGGGTTAACAATGCTGTACCTGAAACTATCCTTGATTTATCATAAGACTCTTCCAAGAAATTTATACTGGAAACTGTTCCAAAGGAAACAAAAAGAAACACGTATCACAGACAAATCAAATAATGTTAATAGCTTGGTTGAAAACCCTGCGTATAATCCATACCGCTGGCAGGAATTGCCATGCTGTATTTATACAGACTTAATATATGATGAGGCTATTACGTATAGTTCCACTCTGGGTTTATTTGCATTTAAAAACTGTTATACTCATAGCCTGCAGCACACCAAACAAAAGAAAGTCTTTAAAAATGAGGGAAAGCTCTCCGGGAGAGTGCAAAGTGCATTATTTTGAAGAGTGCTTCTTATACAACTGCATACAATAAAAAGTGCTTTCTACTATATAGACTGACATGCAGCATATTTGTGCTTTTTTAAAGGCTTTTTATTTAATTGCTGCTGTTCACTAGGATAACCGCAAATCCTTATATTTATCAGCCCTTTTGCGTTCTGGAGGGAAGAACAGGAGGGGGAAAGAAGAGGAGGGATCTGAATGATAAAATGTAAAAATACTTCACAACTGTTTGAAAAGGGGATTTTTTTTTTTTTAATCTTTTTTTTTTTTTTGCTTTCTTATTGCTAGCAGCTGGTATTGGAATTGACAAAGTGCCTGGTAACCAGACTAATGTCACTCATTAACCACCTCCTCTGTCAAAAGCCAGCAATGCGCAAAGCATTATCCGTTCGGTACTGCGTGGAGGAAAATCGTTTAAATATTGCATGAATCACAAAGCAACTTTAGAGACTGTTGGAGATACTCGCATTCTCTAACTGGAACGTTATTCAAATAATACAGCATCTCACACCCAAAATGCTTTTGCAATAACCTTCCCAGGCAGGGGCTGTTTCAGTAAGAGAAACAGAATAGTGGTTTTACTACTTAATGCAACTGAACTTTTTTTATTTCTATGTATTTTTTTATATATATATATTAAAATATATATTATATATTCACATACATATATATATATGTAAAATGCAAATGCAGATTTAATAATTTAAAAATAAGTTTGCCTTCTAGATGGGGTTCTTGTGTGCTTTTAAAATACTTATTTCCTATGGTATGAGCACATTTTGGCTCAGCAAATATCATCTACAAGTTTTGCCCCGTTAATCCCGCGATAGGTTACTCTGCTCGGTCGAACTAAGACCCCGTGGTTCGGCTTGCAGGTGAAATAGCGCTTCTCCCCCACAGCGCCATCATTCTTTCCCTTGGCGCTTCTGAGTTCAAGTCCGAGCCATATCCCCGGCGCAAAGTCTGTAGGACCAATGTACCTGATTGTCCCCATTTCATTGGAGCTGGTCAGAAGAACCTGAGAGCCTTCGTGCAGCTTCACTGGTCCCTCGGTGTTGGCTGTAGCGGTATTGCTCCAGCTGCGCCGTAACACAGAGCTCTTGGATCTAGTTAGAAAAAAAGCGGGGGGAGGAAATAAAGTATTTTTTCTATAAATCACGCAGGGCAAATCTGTAATTCAATGAAGTGCGTGGGAAAAAAACTCACATCACCAGCAAAACATGTAATAGCATACAGGCTGGTACACATGGCAGGCTGAAATACTTGGAAAACCAATTTCTTTTCACCTGATCTACAATATTTGCCGTAGGTAAATTCAGTAGTACAAGACATTTTATTTGGGGCTTAAAGAGTTTAGCCCAAACAACTTTTAATGTGTAAGCATCAATCAAGATCACCAGGACAAAGTGAAGTCCTTCAACAAGACCCTCTGAACTTCACCCAGCTGCGTGAAAATGCAAGAATTGGAGAATATGCAGTGATGAACGACTGGAAAACAATTTTAAATCCCACATGAATTCCAGGACTGTACTCCTGGATACCCATGGAAAAATAGTCTACTATCGGCCCATTTTGGAATGAAAAAAAATGAGCATGTAAAGATCTAGATATTCCACGTGCATAATACAAGACTTTCTTTAAAACAAGAAACAGCAAAGCTAACGGCCAGCTCACCCAAACATTTTAAACTCAAGACACTCACCTAACAAAGGAGTTTCTTCTGTTTATCTCCTTTTGTGAAGATGCAGAAGTGGTGCTTAGACTGCGTCTAAAACCTAAGTGGAAAGGTTAATAAGCTGTGCAGGACTTCTTTAAAAAAAAAACAAAAATAAAACAACCCCCACCGCTTTATGAACTCATATTCTTTGTGTTTTCTTTTATACTGCATTTGTTACACATTCTCCCCTCAAATTTGAAAAATTATATGATGAAACTTCTTATGAAAATTAGTGTCCATAACATGTTCACTTTTTCAGCGAGGACAGAAACCAAATTAAATAAACCAGACAAGGGTAATTTGACAAAGCCTTTTTGCAAAAAGCCTAGGTAAGGAAAAAGAAAAATAACTACTTCAAGTATGTCACTAAAGTTTCAGTAATTTCATATGGCCACCCCCATGCTGATCCTTCATCAATCTCAGTTTAGATTAAGGAGCAGGTTTAATTTATGGTTAACTCTGATTAGAATGCAATGCAGTACTACGGGAAGAGTCTCCACCACCTTAAAACTCTGACAGAATTATTTCTGCCAGTATAGGGTTAACAGTTCCTTCTGCAGACTACATTTTTAGGAAAGGACCAGCCAGGCTATTGGCTGGTACTTTCGTTCCTTGAAAATCTATTGTGCAATAGGATCTGGTTGTAGACTGGTCACCTGCAGTAGGCTATAGGCCACCTCAGCCAAATCACAGTGTCTTCTGCTCCTACCTGGAAAAGTGTGATGTATTTTACTCGACGATGTCTCTGTGAGAGAATCCAGAGAACCTGTTAGTCTGCAAAGCAATAACACAACAAAGAAGTTATTTCAACTCAACTCTGAAAAACCTACTGCTGGAGGCCGCCTTGTCAAATGTTGATTCAGTTCCAATTCTTTCCCTTCCCCATCCACCCCCAAAAGACTCTAATGTTTCAGTTGTCATCAGGCTGGTATGGAAGAGGTGCCCAGAGCAAACTCCTTTAGCTGAGTTACTTGCCTTTTACTCAGCGTGTGTAATTTTGAGGCAAGTTCTTTAACAGTTTGCCTGAGCTAGGATATTCAGGAAAAGAAAAGCAAGACCATGTCTGGCAGAGTAACTAGATACAAATACAGGAGGAAAGAGCACGCTGCTCCTCGGATGTTCTTCCTGAAACCTAACAAAGAGACTACAAACAAAGTGGTGGATGCTTTGGTTCCTCTGTGCAGTTATCTGGAATGAGAACAGTATTTCCAGTCATGTCCAAGGGCAACCTCCTTTTATAACCGAATTTAGCTCAGCGCATCAGGTCATGAAAGTAAGGTTTAATGAACACAGACTGTATCAGAAACAGAGACCCTGGAATGAAAATACTTGAAGTGGCTGCAAGAGAAACAGGGGAAGCTGCATTTCCAATTTATTCTCTGCTTTCAAAAAGCTGATCTAAAGCCCACCAGCTTTTTAATGGAGGCTATAAACTTCCATTAGCAGAAGAAAACATTTATTTCTTCCATAGCTGCTGCAAAACTTTGTTTCCCACTGGAAATGTATTAAAGGAAGCGTTTGGCAACACAAACATTAAAACAGGTTCAGTGCTTACCTCTGTACACGAGATGGTGGTGCAAATATACCGTATCTAGGAAGACAACTGAAGTACTGAACACCTCCCACGGAACCATCATTCTTCCCGTGAGGCTTGTCCAATTCAATTCCACACCAGAATCCTATGTTTCAAAACAGTAAAATCATGGTATTTTGAACAAAACACCACAGGCTTTTTCTTCATCTAGACAGTTGGTGCAGTCGGCATTCACCCACGTCAAGCAAAATGTTTCTAGTTAGAAACTGTCTAGATATTTTATTACAGATATATATTTATTATCTATGTAACTATGCAAAAATGTATATCATAATAAATCTAAAGAGAATTACCTCAGCATTCATATATGCTTTTGAGAAAATTATTGACATTTTAATCAATATAGAAAAGGTAAAACCTTTCATATATATACTAAAGCCAAAGGGGAGGCTACTGAATCTAACATTGGCTGACAATAAGGAAGAAGGAGCAGTGGTGGTTCAAGCTTCCCACTTTAGTCCTCTGACCACATGGTTTATGCCTCATCTGAGATCATCAACAGTAAAATTAAAGTTTTGATATTAATTCTTTCCTTCTCTCCATCTAGCAAGTTATAATTAATACAAATTGCAAGGCTGGTTGTATGATATTGAGAGGAGAAGGGTGTGAGAATCAGACCTGGCTGGCAATTCATCTCCTACAGAACACTGAATAGGCATCAAGATGTTAATAAGCTTGATCATTCCTAACCTGTGATAAATGTGAGCTAATTATGTAAAGGTGCTAAATTTCATACTCCATTAGCAGTCCTTATGCTATCCATCCCCAAAAGATTCAAAATGTAATTCAAGTCACTTGGTACTAAGGCACTGGATAAAACGGTAATTGTAATTATCAGCTCAAGAAACTCAGGAATGACAGCTTATGAATTAGAAGGGCTCAGGACGTCAGAAGTTCTCCCCTTCCTGTATTTAGGATTAAATAAAGAGCTGCATTGCAGCAAAATAAATAAAGTTTGGGTACCTTCCAGAGCTTTGATACATATTAAAATGGAAATACTTAAAAATGCATTTGTTACATTTTCTGTAAATTACTGTTTTTGCAAATGGTGAAGATTTGTCATCTTTCTGTGCTCACTTCTTACAATATGGTGTTCTTCTCCAAAAAGTTTGTTCCTTAATTTGGCGAGGGGTGGGGGGGAGACTTACACTGTCTAACAGCTTTCTGACTTTACACTTGTTATAGTGTATTTGGAAAACCTGTCCCGTTCTCATTGTTTACTTTGTAAGCAACAACATGAAGGTAAGAGCGATCACATTAAAAAGTGTACAATACCAGTTAATTGAGTATCTTAAGCAAGGACTGCCTACAAGGAAATTGCGGAAAGATGCAAGAATGAAAAAAGTGTATGACTTGTACCACAATCTCGCATTCTGTCATTCTAACATTTTTTTTAAATATTGATGCCACCAAGTGTCAAGGCAGAGTACTGCCGCTTACTGCCTGTCAATTAAATGGCCCTCACTTAAACTGGGTACACCAATACTTACCAACTGTTTTTGCATTACTCTTGCAATAAGAACATTATAGGTAAGGACATAAAGAACATAGAATTCGGTTAAAAGAATGGGTATTCAGAAATTAGTTTCCATAACTTAGAACAACTTGCTTCCATTTGAAAACACCCAATGTGCTTTTTTAGCAAGGAGAAGGAAGGGAGGAGATGAAAGGGAAAAGGATGAGAAAATGGTGGTAGAGTTTAGGGCTTTTTGAGATGCTTGTAACTTTTCATCTGTCCTGTGACCTAGAAGTTTGTTAGTTAAGATTTAAATGTTCATAATTACCCTCTTATAGATACCAAGAAGATAAGAATGAGACAGGTATATATGACATGATAAGAGTACCAGTATTGCAAGAGATGCGCGGTGTCAGAAAGGCTTATTAAAAAAGGACTGAAGGCACATTATCTCAATAAGCCATATAGCACTTTGGAGACTAAACTGAGGTTTTTCAGAAAGCTTTGTAACAATACCTACAATTTCAACATTAAAATATTTCTCTTAATTAATCTGTGTTAGCGGACAAGTATAAGTCACATTTTAAACCATTATCTTTTCCTGACAGTTGCATTGAAGTAAAAAATATTCAATGAAACATAGGAGAGAGAAAGAACTTTGAAACAAACCAGTAAATTTAGATTATTTTTTTTGGAGGGAGTGAAGAAAAATATAGAGTTCTCTTAATGTTCAGGTGCTCACATGTAAGCTATTCCATTTGATTCTACAACATACACAAAGAGTATTGCAAATACCTGGTGCAAATTTTGTCATCCCACAAAATCTAACAGTGCCCGTTCTCTGTCCTACCACCAGTACTCTGTCTCCAACCTGAATTTCTCCTTCATCAAAAGGATTTTTCCTTGTAGCCAGAGAACTGTACAACCCTGTTCAACAGAAGGACAAGATCCAAGATTAGTGCCATTGTATCTTTAAAATTTAAGAAAGTCTTCGATAGTGAGCCAACTGATTGGCAAACAGTCTATCTTTAACATAGCATACCTTTAACATATGGCAACACACTGTAAATTTTGCTTAGACAAAGAATTGCTTTCCTTCAGCATGAAAACTGTGGACTACAGCTTCTTCTCTGCAGTTGGAAGGTACAGTGACCAACTGCAAGAACACTTTTCCTCTTGAAGACCTTCTGAAAAGCTTTTAAAAAGCTGCCAAACATAAATTTACAGTTAAACTACTTCCCAAGCGTCTTTCTTGAACTATCTCAGATTCTGAAACAGCACAAGTCATTCTACGTAAGTAACTCAATACGGCAGTAAACTCCCATCTGTGAAAGCATACCTCAATAAAACAGACCATACCGGCACTAATTTTAGATGGCGCTGAAGACACTCGAGTCACTGCCTTTTTATTGCTGCTAGTTGAGTTCCGCTTCTTGGAGTAATTCTGTTTGCCTTCCAAGGAGGCAGTAGAAGAGGAAGAGCTGCTGTACCCAGGAAAACCTAAAAGACATAAATGGAAATAGTCCTTCAGAGATCATATTCAGAAAAGGACAGATTAAGCAGAAGGGAAAGCTTCTGTAAGAAGGAAGTTATCTGTACTCCACAGTGGGCAGAATACAAAGTAAAGAGACAGAATTGGAGGTGGTTAAGCAGCATTTACTCGAACACCTGTCAGGAATGCATCCGACCCTGCCCCGGGAATACGGTGATAGTTGAGTGCTGGAAGAGGTCTCCAAAAGCTTCTTCTTTGTTACTCTATAAAAGTTCTTCTAAACAGTCCCAAGCATATTTATTAACATATGGAAGCCTTAGTAATAAGAGATCATACCACCACACTTCCAGCATCCAGCCTATTAAAGGATTTGATGAGAAGTGGAAGAAAGGTGATATGTGAGTGAATTATTGTCTGGATCAAAGCCTACTATGTTCCATTACATACTGTATTAATATTAAAATCTGTACTATAAAATAAGAATGGGAAATAAATCACTTTTATCTCCATTTGCAAACCCTGATGTCTAAACTGTCTGGTAAGACTTATGTACAGCTTTCCTCCTTCCTTTTTAAGGCTCTCCCCAGTTCTCCCCTTTCCTACTCTCTTCTGCCCAAAATGAGGCAGGGTACAGCAAGACATGTCTATGCCTCAGTTTCTCAATGTGAAAAATTAAGATAATATTGCTTATCTAACTTTCCAGAATTCTGAGAGGCTTAATTCCTTAGTTTTTGCAAAGCACCTCTATATTGACACAGGGTTAGCATGTTCGATATAATTTAATCCTCCAATTTGGCAAAACAGTGAAGAACTGCAGAAAGACAAATGCAGCGGGTCAAAGCAAAAGTATAAGGGACAGAAATCTAAAGACTCTGAGATACCAGCTGCAGCTATGCTACAATGAAGAACGTGCAAATTACTAAATAAATGGTGACTAAACAGGCAAAATTCAACTCCAAGCCCAAGGTATAAATATATGTGTGTGTTTCTGAGTGCATACTACACATCCATATTTAGAAGTCAATCCAGCGATGGATTTACTGGAGGTCAGACCACCTACGACTTCTACATGAACACAACAAAAACTGCTGATGCAGCAATAATGAAACTAAAATAAACTAAACCGGTCATTAAATGCTTAATTTTGTGGGAAATCCTCAGGTGGGAGAAGGAAGAGCAGAAGGGACTCCAGCAGGTCCTATAATCCTTTCCTCCTCCACCAGGCAAAACAACAATTTGTCAGGTGAGTGTTTGACCTGTTCTTAAAAACCTCCCATCAGGGCAATCTCGGGACTTCCTCAGCAATATATTTCACCACATAATTATCTGTACTCTTACAGGGGTTTTTCCCCCTAATATAAAACCTAAATTACGACAGTTTTTGCTCAAGATTTCTTACTCTTGTTACACGTGCAGAATGGGTTGTACTGTTCTTTGTATTTGAAAGCTTCCTGGTTTATTCCTTTAATCTTTAGCCTTTTTAATCACACAATCACAAATTCCATCAGTCTTTTATCCTAAGTTATGTTTTATACCTCCAGTTATTGTGGTGTCTTCTCTGAATTCTTTCCAGTTGATCCACATCTTTTTTGAAATGTGCCAAGTAAAGCCCCCAAGTCACTTCGTGTGCAACAGCTCACGCTCCTTTTTATGCATTCTGGAATGCTTCCCCTTTCGCAACACCACGACACAGATAACTCACGTTTACCTTGTAGTACTCAATACTGCCATCTCGTTTTCTACAAAACTATTACCAGCATGTCATTTCCAGGGTGTATTTATACAGTTGATTGTTTCAGCCTTGCTACATAAATTTGTAGTTGTCCTTACTCCTCTCCATCTCCCCCCTGCAGAAACCTTTTTTCCAATATGTCATGGGTTATTCAGGGTGATAGGTTTGGGTTTTTATTAATATTAAGCCAGTCAGCTCTCTGCCAGGCATTATCTGCATATTTCATGAAGAGACTCTCTATCCCTAGTGCCCCCCAAAAAAAAAATTAAAAAAAAAAAAGGAAAGAAATTGTCAGCCTCATCAGCACAAACTCCAGGAAAACCCCAAGCTGAAATATCCTTCCTGTTTGACAAAGAACCACCAACAGCTACTTTCCAAGTTGGATGTTGGATTTTCCTAAAGGTTCTGCACCTGACTTATGGCAGTATCATCTAAACCACCAGATCCCAAAATGAGGCTTCGCTCCACATCACTTACAGCCTGCAAAGCCTTTGGAGTCCTATTAATTTCAAATATCATCCATCAAGGTGAGACACTGTACTGCCAACTAATTTCACTGTGTGACCAGAACCTAAAGAACAAGCCATTAAGTGCCCTCCATGAACAAAATGTTGGAAATCTCTGTCTACACAAGTTTTTTAGCTCACCTCTGAAAAAGTATCATATAGGACAGTGCTTAAATATCTTACACTAGTCTCTTCCCCCTGACTGTTTACTGATGGAGGATATGAAAAGACACTTTTCTTTGAAAAGAGCATATTCAAAGGCACACTTCAAATTATTTCAGATATACTGCTTTTACCAACACTTGTAGTATGATTTTATAGACAAAACCTCAAAGGAGACCAAATTGTTACAGTTAGTCAAAGACACCCCTGAAAGTGAGGTCCCTTGATGTTTCAAGTTCAGCACACAAAACACTGATGCAGTAGAAGTCACTATCCAATTCTGAAACTAGATAATTGCAGAGAATGATTCATATGTAAAAGGAAATTTTTAAAAAGCCAGAGTTTTGATTTTCGTATTTGAAGTTTGTTATTATGAGTCTTCCATGATACAAAGCCAAGACTGTTAAATGCTATTAGATGTGTGCTTCATTACACAAGCTTGAACATACAGATATAGGAGAGAACAAAAATTCCAACAGAATACATGCACAGCTCTTCATTAAAATCTAAGCAGTAATGACACAGGGCAAAAGGTCTCCCTCAGACACCTAAGAAGGTAATTCTGCAGATCATCTGTAAGATCTTTTACTGAGACAGCTTGCAGCTTGAGGAGCTTGTCTATATTCTTGTCCATGTATTTGGATAGAAGCTGTTACCAAACCAACACAGAACGCCAGCCAAACATCCACACAAATTACTCCTGCTGCTAGTGAACTAAATGTGTACAGTCTGCTTGGGACTTGAATACAGACAGGGAAGGCCCCTTTTTTCTGTAGTGTAGATACAGGACTTCTACAAAGGTAAGGCAGTAATAATACTTCTGCTGCCCTACCCAAAATTTTTCTCAAGATGTTAAAAAATAAAAAAAAAAAAAAAGTAGTTACCGTCTTTTGCAGGTACAGTTTTTCCCCTGGTAGCAGTCATAAAGTTGGCTTCAGAAGCACTGTCTTTTTTTGCCATATTTAGGCCTATAAAAAGAACACATACAATTAAACATATACATCCTAACAATGAACAATAATTTTACATGTACAAAGACAATTTGACAGATTTTTAGATTACTGGATGCATGGATAAAACTGTGCGGTTCCTTAGACTCTTGATACATGGGTAAAACAAGACTGCAGAACTGTTTTGATGGATAAGCACAGATGTTAAACCCCTTAACACATTAAAACAGTCCAAACTATCTTGACAAACAATAAACAAATTGTCTACAAAATATGAATGTTTATATTGAAGGAGTTTTATGTAAATCTTTCAAACATTTACATCTATTATATACGCAACATATGCTTTTATAGTACTTAAGGTATACTATTCACTCGTAATAATTTCACAATTTCTGCATTAAAGATTACACATGAAAGTTTTCAGACCAAATCTTCCTTCAGTCTACAAATAATGAAGTAAATATGCCAGTACCATTTTTAAGAGCCTGACTCTTAGAGCAGCAATGCTGTGATATGCATATGAACTAGCACTGCCTGTATAACTGAACTATAACATGCTGCAATTTGTGAACAGTCATTTTGCACTTCTGACAGCTTCCTACCCTAATTCAATGAAGAATAAGCTTATCTATGATTTATCCCCACCCTGTCATGAAGAAAAATCACATCTTTTTTATTTAACTACCTCTCTCGGCCTAATTCAGCTACAGGGACTGAACTAGTTGGCAAACATACTGTATTTTCAAAAATTTTACGGTTCAGCCATTAAGGCATCAGATCAAAAAAATAGTGTTTGTGACTGATAACACGTTTCTCAATTTGATCACAGTAATCCTTTTTCCAAAAACTTGAAAAAGACCTATTATCATCAGTCTGATGGATTATTCAAATCCAGTAGAAACAAATCAAATCTGAAAATCTCTACACAGTATTATATTTTAGTTTGCAGCTTATAACCGTATCTACAAAAAGCATATTAATTTTTCTCGGATCATGACAAACCAGCGTATTGCAGGAATGAAGTTTAAGGGAAAGAAATGTAATCTGGTGATGCACGTAAAACACTGCAAAACAAAGTCCTGCCTCTGCAGCTTTATTCCTCCCACTCCAGTCCATGAATCAGCCAGGCACATTAATTCTAACGGACCTCTCCACACAAGAACATCTTACAAACGGCAGCTTCCAGGTTAGCATTAGCGGATGTAAGCTCTGCCTGGCAGATGATGCATAACTCACTCTGATTTTTATCTAAAGCAAAGTATAAATGTTTAAAATTTACAAGGATACAAAGGCACCTTTGTGACAGAAAAGGTGGTTTATGACTAAACCGTCTGGAACACACTGTCTGTGACAAAGGAAACAGTCCTTTCCATTATAGTTTAATGAGTTACAAACAGTTCACAACAAACTGAATCAAACATTGAAAAATATTTAACAGGAAAAGTCAGCTTAGATCTGCTCCTGAGCAATACTCCTAACAAACTGATTATTCTGAGAAGCTTTTTATGCAGGATGTCCATTTATAAATAGCTTAAATCTTGTGCTAATTGTAAATATACATAATTAGGGCTTACTTCCCCCTGAATCTATGTAGAGAAGAGTTGCATACATCATCCAAAATGCTGCCAAAATGCATCTCTTTCACCAGCCTGGCACACTGTTTCTATACCCTGCATATCACCGGTAAAGAGTGGAGTTTTAGGATGCTTGAGTAAACTCGATGAGAATGTATGCATATCTTCCATCCCTTAAGCTGTGCTGCCTTAGTATGAGTCACCTAAACAGGGTTTGAAAGGCAAAAGAAATGCTAATGTAATATATTTAATGACATTATTATGTAGCCAGCCAGGCACGGGGCCAGATTATGCATGGTGGGCACTGTACGCAGCAGGGAAGAGTCTGTGCTCCAAACACCTTGGAACTGAAACAGACAGAAAAGATGTATCATTCTTACTTCACAAGGAGGGAATTTACACAGAAGGATTAAATAATTTGAATAAATTACTAAAAGACTTAGCCAGAGCCAGGGACTGAGCCTCTAACTTCAATCAGTAGGCCATATTACAAGGACATCCTTTCTCTCCTAATTTGCCTCTGGTTTTACTCAGATAACTTAATTAGCAGATAAAACACAATCAGTTAAATAGTTCCTTGATCATTTTGCCAGAAAATAAATTACATTTCTTCAATTTCTATGCATAAAGGTGTATACAGATTAGTTTCTAAATTCGCACGGATTTCAGTGAGATGTTTCAAATTACCCAGGAAGATCTTAGTAAATGAAATCACATTAAGTTTAGACATTTAACTAATGTCACAGCCAACCAGAAATTAACTTTACAGGCTCAAGAATAAATGTTGAGGTGAACCTTTTTTTTAATAGATTATATAAAGACTAGAACCTCTTACAGTACATCAGATCACTATAATCACTAAGCAACTACACACAACGTCCTTCCAGTACCAGTATGAAAGCTAGTGAACTTCTAATAATAACATGTAGTTAATAAGTATCTTATCAACCTCTCATCCCAAGTGATGAACTAATTCCAAACAAGTATTTTAATATCAAAATTTACAGGATCGGTGCTAATTTTTGAAGATTAGTATTTCTCTATCCTCTCTCAACATACAAGAAACACTCACCAGAATTCACTTTGGAAGTTATACGCGTCACGTCTATTTTCTTGGATTTGACCAAAGGTGAAGAACGCATGGAAGAACTTCGTACAGAGCTTTTTTTGTGATCAGAAGCCTTGCTTATTTTAGAAAGAGGTGCAAAGATACCTAGAGAGAAAATTGTATGTGCCAAAAATGAACCAGGAGTAATATTAATGCAACAAAACTTTCTGGCTACTCTCTCTTACATCAATTAATTTGGGGGTTTTTTTCCAGAATCATAGAACAGTTTGGGTTGGACGGGACTTCTAAAGGTCACCTAATCCATACCCCCTGCAATAGGCAGGGACATCTGCACATAAATCAGGTGCTCAGAGCCCCATCCGACCTAACCTTGAATGTTTCCAGGGATGGGGCATCTACCACCTCTCTTGGCAACCTGTTCCAGTGTTTCACCACCATCATTGTAAAATAATTCTTCCTTGTATCTACTCTGAATCTACCCTCTTTTAGCTTAACGCCATTACCCCTTGTCCTATCATGGCTTGCTATGCTGTCAAAGCACTTGTAGGGGAGGGAGGACTAGCTCAAATGAACAGTGGAACCAAAAGGCTTATCAAGCAACTTGAACAGAGTAATTGAGGAATTCAGTGAAACTATCAATTAGAATCTGCATTTTGTCCTAATGGTAACATTTCAGTCTCCACTGTTACAAAACAGAAGACTTTGTATATCATAGTATCCACAAAATATTAATTAAAATATCTCAAGCTGGAAGTCAGAAAACAACTACAGGCGTGAATGTTTTAAGAAGGACGGCAAAGCAGGTAAAGAAACATAGCCATGATTGTTCCAACACAATCGACTAGCTTCCACAATATAGATTAAAAAACAGGAAAGACTGTTATCTCACACTTTCAAGGAAATAATCTGAAATTTTGACTGGTTGGTTGTTTCAATGGTTTTGCAAATAGTTGCAGCCAAAACACTATGAACAGTTAAAAGAATCAATAAAACAAACAACCAAAGCACTAAAAAGAAAAGCAACAGAATTTGTTATCTATTTTTATTCTCCCAAAAGGTTCATATCTTCCAACACTTTTTTTTAAAATTCAGGTTTTTAAAAATGTAAGAAAAAGTTAGAGGTTATACCGCGTTTTGGTGCACACTTGAAGTACTGGACTTTTCCAACACTTCCATTGTTCTTTCCTTCTGGTTCATCCAGCTCTATCCCAGCCCACTGCCCACTGGCAAATTCCGTTGTGCCACAAAATCTTAGTGTTCCAACCTAAAGCAAAAAGCATCAACACAGAATGAATTTGTTAAACATGTATTGTCCACGAGAACATAGTACAGATTACAAGGGAGACAGCAAGTCATCTCCAAGCTTTTGATCAGAACACAGAAATACAAACGTAACAATCTCCTTTGATTATTGACATTCCAGCCAATGCATTTTCTGAAACGTCTTCGTCCTTCTACTTACATTTTGTATGAAACAAAAGCAGTGGTTATTGACAGATCTCGTAACAGGCAAGAACTGGACAGTAAGCACCACTGTGCAATACAACTCCAAGTCAGCAAGGTATAGGAGTCTACGCCTAACAGAAGGTTTACTTTCAGTGTCTTCCATCGCAATAGTTCCACAATCATGGCTAGATATCCTGCTGAATTGGAGATTCCATGGAAATACTAGATAAAAAATTTTACAAATGTATCTCTGTGTGCATAAATATGTATATATAGACATACTTAGATTTTTTTATATATTGAAAAGGTTAAAGGGTAAACTTCAGAGCACACTTAACCTTCTCTTTGGAAAAAAATCCTAAATCCTCCTTATGATTAAACAAAATTTTAAAAGCCAGCAACTGTTAGAGCATTTTTTTTTGCTGTTTCAATATATACTATGTAGACTTTGAAGAGATAAGTATATCAAGAATAACAAGACAGACCAGTCTTGCTGGTGGACCTCAGTGTCCACAAATACACATTATAAGCTTACACACTTCAACCAAACAAGGGAGGAATAACTAACAGAGATGCACTTAACACTGATTTAAATTCATTTTTATATTTGATTTTTAAATTAGCTTTAGGAAGAAAAACCTTTGATCTTTCAGTTGCTCAGTTTTCATTATCTCATGTGATCATAATACTATTAGTTCATTTTTCACTACGACTTCACTGTCTAATCCAGCCCTCAGAGAATAAACAGACAGAAACCATTTTTTTTCTTTACTATAAAACCTTCCAGCTACTCTTTCTTAATGTGCTGTAAAGAAACAAACATGAACCAGAGTCTGTTCTTCTTTTACTCTGAAGATCTCCTTTAAATTTGACTGTAATAGGCAGGTACATCACACTAATCCAGACCTGGACTTTTTAGCTACTAACCCAAAGATCAAATTCACTCGGAGGAAGCTTGGCCAAGCAGCCTAACAGATTCCTCCACTCTCCAGGCACCAGCCAAAGGCACTTACCCAGCAGAGGGAAGGGACCAGCATCTTAAACTGGTGGTAGAGATTGCAAAACTGAGGCTCCAGTTTTGCACAAGCCCTAGAACTTGTGCAGGCAAGGAACAGAGGACATCTCGCACATACAAAACATGGCAGGAACAGGAGAAAAGTTTTCTTCCAGCTACTGGTCTCCCTGCACTCACATTTCATTGAGTGCCCATTCAGATAACATATAATCTAGCAGAGCATGAGCTGGTGAAGCCGGGAGACCACAAATCATGTACACATAAACACCTGCTTACACAGCTTTCTACTAGAACTAGAATGACAGGTGCAGTAGGAATCAAGAGGGGAATCCATCTTCCCTAGGGCATCTACTGTGCTTGGCTTTCAAGCTTCATTAAAGCTGATATGTTAGGAGACAGCAGAAGCAGGAAAGGGAACAGGAATCCATAAACACTGCTTGTAAAAATGCTGCCATTCCAGTGCCCTCGTCCAAGCTTCCATATTCTGGAAATGAGAACTGATCCAAGAAGAGGTTAAGAATTGGGCACCATTTTCACTATCCTGTTCTCACTTTTGCTCCGCCCTGCACACATTTATGAGTATCAAGGGAAAGGGGAAGACAGGGCTGAGATCAACTTCTCCATTCAAACAAATGGAGAACGTGGGTGGGAAACAATGTGGGAGTAATGCAGAACAGCTCCTTGCACACAAAGAAAGGAAGGGAGGAAAGCAGATGTGGAAAAGGGAGACCAAAAAGCACACACGCATTCCTCCTTCCCACCTGCCACATGACAGCTTTGGCTCCCTTAAAAAAAAGCTAGCCAGAAAGCCCTCCTGGCCTTTGGCCGCAGAAAAACAGCTTCCAACAACTTCTTAAAAAACACTGTAGTAGCATACTCAATAATAAATTAAAAAAAGGTAATCAAACCCAAGAAGCTTTATCCATACACAGTAAGCACATTACAGTACAAACAGTTCTATGTGCCTTACTTGGAGGAAAGATACACAAGAGGACTAATTCTTCCCTCTCTTGCTATAAAGCCTCCATTAACTTGCAGTTACATTATCTCCCCTTGCTTTCACTATGCAATGGCTTTCTGTAAAAGAAACTTCCATGAACTTTTTACTGCCTTTAAAGAACACGCAGCTTCCTGCACGTACTTCAGTTAAAATGCCTTCTGCATAGCTAGTGATTCCTACACTTTTCCTGACCCAATTTCAAGAATACACCAAATGAAAATACAGAATGGAAGCTGCTTTGCACTCTCGGTGGAGTTCACTTTAGAACACCTCAGTTGTGATAATTACAAATCTGAAGTTATACTAGAAAAATTATTAAAGGTAAAGCTACTCAAACATAAAATTTTGCTCATAAATGCCTTCCATATTTACCAGAAAAATATTTGAAATCTTTAAAAGAATTCTAGCACTTTTAAATCATTTCAGAGCCCTTACTATCAGAGCAAATAAAAGGCATGAATACTAACTGCAATATCAATGTTACATTTTTCAAATACATTTTCTAAAATGTGCTACATTCTTATACTTCCACAGAACCAGTAAAAACCCCGTTGGCACAGCACTGCTTCAAAGATTTTAGCTGCATTGCACCAGTGAAATTGGGTTACTATAGGCTAAGCAGAATTAAAGTTTTCTTTTACTGCCTTCTGGAAGCTATCAGGGGTAATTCACAAATGCATACTCATAACTGAAAGCTGGGCAACTCACAAAGTAATCTCTAAATTTTACCATTATTTTGATGTGACACCAAAAATGTTAATAAAAGCTGAGCCGTGCTGATGTACTATAGCAGACTGTAAAAAAATTGTTTACAGATACAAAATGCAGACTGTGCCTGTCAAAACAGCTTTTCATAGTAGTGACTTTCTTTAACACATAACTGTTCAGCGTATTACTTTCTGTAACCAGATCCTTACTGCCATCCAGAGTTCATACCTTCCACAAAGTGGAAATTTTGGAGACATGCCTGAAATTTGAGGTATGTCTCCATAATAAATGGACTGTCCAGAAATTATGAGGGTAGTACCAGGTTGCTCATCATACCTTCTGTCCTGCAATAACAACACGATCTCCCAGTTTCAGGCCAAGCGATAAAAGCATGGCCTTGCCTGTGACATGATCATAGTTTGGAATCATGGCTTTTGAGATGTCACATGAGAGAGGCACTGCATCCAGCAGTATCTGCTTGATTTCTTTTGCACTGGCCGCCGCATCTGCCATTTCCAGTGGCATATCTACTGGATCCGGAACCACATCTGCTGGAATCTGCCCTTTGTCATTCTGTAGAAACACAGAAACACAGAATTTAATGTTGCAACAAGGTAAAGCTGATCAGGCAAAACCAGAGCAGTTTATGAAGTTTTTAATCCTCGTCATTAGATATTCTTCCTAGAATACAAACAACCATAATAAAAACACGCACATTTTCAAATAAGAATGCCAACACATCTCGAGATATGCAAACTAGCATTTACAGTGTCTTATTTTCAAAAGTTCTAAGTTACCGAAATTTTTAATCTTACGAACGTTATTAGTACTCATAACACATGAAAAAAAACCCACCCATACATATCTGTGTACCTGAACGCAGATTTAGGAAAGTAAGCAAGAATTCTGGTCTGTAACACCAATACTGTAACACTGACACTTTCCAAACAATTTATCTTTACCCAGTGTACAGTTTACTCCTTGGTGAGGTTTATTCCAAACATAAGATAGAATTTAATTAATATATGTTGCATGTATAGAATAAACAAAGTTGATGCCTCGCATAAATACTTGAATAAATCTGTTCACATAAATACTTGAATAAATCAATACAGACTATTCCATGAGAGATGAATCAAGGACAGAGTCCTTTCCAAACACTTCCCATTCCCAGAGAGCAGTGACTGTGATTCCCCGTACATCCCATGTGACACCCGCCCTAGGCGGGAGCTGTTGGAGTACCAGCTCACCTGGAGTTAACCTTAACTCAAGGCCAGGTGGCCAGACAGCAAGTACAGGTTTGGGCCATCAAGCTACTACAAGGGCAAGTTCTACCTACGCTTTCTTCAGCAAAGGCGTTAGTATGGATCTTCACCTATCTGTCAATTTTCACAAAGTTTGTGGAAACATAATTATCTCAGTCTTCCAACTTTGTCTCAACTGAGCCTCTGGACTCAGAAATTACAGGAAGCTCGAAGAGGGAATGACGCAGGGCAAGATTGTATTTGCTTTGTTTCCAAAAACTAACACCATCACACACCCCCTCAAAAAAAAACCACAAAAAACACCACCATTTTGGGGGTTCAATCAAAACCCAAAATTTGTGGCTAGACACATATAGCAGCATTTTACACTATAACTCAGGCCTATTATTTGGTTAGTAGACAGAGCATGTAATGTTTCTTCATTATTAGTTATTTGGGCTAAGACTAAATTTACTGCTAAGCGACACGCTGCATTTCTGGAGGTCACAGATTTCTGAAAAGGCCCACCACTGCCATGACACCTTTTGCAAGACACAAAGAGGTATTAAATGAAAGTTCAAGCAACAAATAGAAGAACATATTGAAAGCTATTTGAACTAACAAACTAGACTGTGACACAAAACCACAAACTTCAACACATAGGTATGACAAAGCATATAAAATCATCCACTACAAGTTACAAATAATTTTTCTGAGGCACTATCACTCCATGTGACACATTTTTAGCTAACCAAAATCCTGGACAGACTGCTCAATTTTTCCAGGTATTTTTTTTCACCTTTTGGTGAATCTACAACCTAACTCCTTACCCTAAAGGCAGGATTTGCTCCATGCTCCAGTAAGCACTTGACAGCTCCTGTACAAAGGTTAAATGCAGCAATATGCAAAGCTGTTCCAAAATCAAAATCACTACAGGTGGCATCCACATCTGCAAATAAAAAATCACATGTAAGGTATGTAAGTCTGTTACATGAACATTTCACCCTACAGATTCCTTGAGAGGACATTAATTTTTACAGTTTATGTTAACATTTATACAGAGAGATGATTATTTATGTACTAAATGGTTATGAGAATTCTACACAGAGTATCAACCTTATCTGCATCTGTTTATTCATACCATGAACCAATCTGGAAGATGAGCATTTACCTTCATTCATTTTATAATACTGATGACTTAACTGCAAAATTGTTGCTATTCAGGGTGCCCAATCTACTGTGCTAAGATTAACAAGTTAGTAACTTTCAGTTTGCATATAAATTAATGTTTCAGAAATATTTATATTTTATTGCTTCCAGGTGCCAAGTGTTAAAATGAGATGCATCTTCAACCAGTTGTTTTCCTTTGTGAGCAGGCAGTGGGGCAAGGGAAAACTGATTATACCTCTGCTTTACATTGATCTAATTACTAATGACCAAGAATGAAGTAAGAGCTAGTGATTTCTATAATTTCTTTTGGACTCTGAAGGGTCTTGCACTGATAGTTCAGAAAATGGAGCACTGCATTTGACTAGAAGAGATTTAGCATAATATATTTTTCTGTCAATTGTTCACAGTATATCTTTCAATCTGCTATGAAGTTATTACTGTTCTAGAAGATTAGAGTTTTAATGTCTATTTATTCTTTCACTCCTGTCCCAAACTATACAAGAAAGATATCTGCTTAAGTCAATTATGTATATGACTGTTAATTAAAAATGCCATCTGATTTAATACACAAACAAAAAGCCAAAAAATAATAGCAATAACATTCCAATTTGAAACACTGTTGAGAATCAAAACTTTCCACCTCAGGGCTGTACAGTCTCCTGGTATTTTCCAGTATTGGTCTCTGTCCCAAAAACCACTAGCCCTTCTCACAACATGATAAACAAAGTATATCCCAAATGAATCAACATTCTCATATAGTTATACTAAATTAATGTTTTGGGGGCAAATAAAACGTCAACATATATAGAAGATATATAAGTATATATGTCTGTATAGATGTGTCAACTTTATACATAATAATAAAGATTAGGTCAAAGATGGGACACATTGGGATCAAATTTTAACATTTTTACAATTGCACTAATATGAATACAAACTTTGTTATTTTAAATTTAATTGGCACATGCATGAAAAAAGGCTGCATTCACAAGACGCAATCATAAAAACTGCTACACATGCAGATGTACCTTTTATACATCAAATGTCAAAAGATCATTACCAGTTTAACACTGAGTAGAAGCTGTGTAGTTGTATACAGCCATTGAAACCTCCATGTTTAATAAGGCTACCAAGTATTTTCCGCACATATAGGAACCAATTTGCAGAAATACTGATCAATAACATCAGCTACTGAGTCAGCCACATTTGCATGTACTCCTATTTTAAAAAGTAACTGACATGTAGGTTTATTTTTTTTAATTAGAGTAGCGTGACTTCCTCAGTCCAGCTTCACGCTTGGAGTTTTTAAACACTGTTTTCCTTCAGCTATGTTCTAGGTCTAAGTTGGCATAGTACAGGTGACAAAAAGAAACCCATAGGTATCAAATGTTACCCAGTAACTACCCCCAATTTATCTAGGGAAATTTAATAAGCTGCAACAGTCTGTCATTAGCATCCCATGCACATTATAGTCATTGTCTATTGGCACCACACAACATTTCTAATTCTTAAGCTTTTAACAATTTTTAGATTTAAAACCTCTAATAAACTAAGATCAAATTAGCTCTCTGTTCTAACAATTGAGGAGCAAATCCGTATACAGAATTTAATTGCAGAGCGCCATAAAGGAAATAGTTTAGCAGTAAATCAAAAGGAAACATCTGTGGGACTGGCTTTTTCACAATGGATGTTTCGGAGTCAGTATACCACTGTCTCAAAAAGTTATTTATACATTAACAACCATTTTTTCTCCAGTTCAGTATGGATCTATCCAAGACGTATTTGCCCTCTACATACAACCACCCTTCTCTGCAAACTGCCTCATGAAATATGGAGCTAAGATTATTCTTTCTATTAATTCAGACTATCCATTGTTTTCATGTCACAGGGCAAATCATTTTACGTACTTTCTGAGAAAAAAAAAATCATCTGCTTATCCAAGAGCTGCCAACTGCCAAGCCATATAACCAGAGTGGTTTCCTTGGAAATCTGAGCAAATTCCCGTCCCTTCCGCAGGCACTGCACAGGAGGCGATGAGAACACCAAATGCAAATGAGGTCTGAAAAAAAGACCTAATCTGCTGATGCAAATTATGGAGACCAGACTATTGAAATGTGATGTGGACTTAACCACTGTGCAGTCTTATTTTGTCTTTTGTTACCAATCTACACTTGTTACCTCTTAAGCATGTCATACCAATAACAGCGCTGTTTAACAATTACGTCCACGATGATTCAAGATGTGGTAAACAAGCCTTGTGTACTTCAAAAACCTATCAGCTTTTCAGAATTTTGACACAGAGTCTTTAGCTACAACTAGCTAAAAAAAGGACATTAATCATTTTTCAACATGGCACAATCAGAAGGATATTCAGTAGAACAAATTAACATTTGTACAATTTTAGTATTAAAATTGCTTACTGGTTTGATATCCTGACCAAATTAGGAACAAATGGTTCTGGTTTAGAAGCATTTCTATATTTTCATTTGCATTAGTATAAACAGGGCTCCAATTACCAAACCTTCATATCATTCCAAATGGTATTATCTATTTATGCCAAACACTAAAGTCAAATTGTTCCTTACATGACCTTCTAGACAACTAAGTAGTACAAAAAAAAGTTGCTTCAGTCACTAGTTTGCCACATGCCGTTGCCAAATCCCCACTTCTCTTTTACCCTCCTCCCAGCATTTCAAACATACTTCTCAACGTTTAAGGAATCTTAAAAACTCTAAGAATTTACCAGAACAGTTACATCTTTGGTTTTCTGCATACACTTTCTTGGTCCTCAACAACTTAGAATTAACCTGTTTGCTTTCCGTTCTATTAGGTACTTCTCTACCATCTTGGACAAAGCTTAAGTTTAAAAACCAGCAATGGAATCACTGCATTAAACCACCAAAAAAAAATAATAATAGGTTAAGAGAAAAATGAACCAATGAGGCTGACTAAAAGAATAAAAAATTAGAAATTATTTATGTATAATAAATGAATCCCACACTTAAAGACCACTACAGACCAGCTTAGGGTCAACAGAGTAACAAAATACAGACAACTACACGAAACAAAAGTAACAATGCCTACCTTTTGGCTTTGCATTTTTCAAAATAACACTAATAAGTTCTGGAACATCAAAGTAGGCAGCATAATGCAAGGCATTCATATTTGTCCAGCGGCTGCGTAAACTGCTATCAGCACCCAAATCAATAAGCTGCGTAGCAAATTTTACAGCGGTTTCAACATCACCTGCAAGGTAAATTTTGTAGAATACGCATTAGAGATTTATTTGACCTCAAAAAACATGTACATGCTCACGTGTAACACATAATGTACATTAAACCCTCATTTAATGGGTTTAACACATAATGTACGTTAAAGCTCACAGCAGAATTATTATGCCTTTCTTTTAGGATTAGGATGCAGAAATCTTTGCCTTTTCATAAAGGGCTGAAAACTCTACTATAGTATATATAACACTACCTGTTTATCTCTAATGTAAATAATGAACTGTGTCACCCATCAAAACCAGGGATTTTAGTATGTAATAGAAGAAAAAAGATTACACACCACAATGTTGAAGTTTACTTTAAAAGATCTGCGAACACCAGAAACACTAATCTATGCCAGACTTCATTCAGAAACACAGTTCAAACACAGAGAAAAACCGGGTTCTGGGTCAACAAAAAAGTAGCACAACATAGAAAAGCTAATAGGGGTGTTCAGAGTTAAATATGCTCTTACTTCCAGTATTTATTATCATAATAAGGCAAACAAAGATTATTGTTTCCTTCTGACGTGATCAAGGTGAAAGAAAAAAAAAAAAAAAAGAACATCACTGATGGATAGATGGATAGTTTAGTTCACAGTTTGTACCGCGGTCTGAAACAGCTTTTTTCCTTCCATTCCATAATTTGCTACATTAAATATATGTTTATGCTGGTAACATTGTTTGCAATACCTATACCGCTAACTCAACTTACTCCCAACTGCCACAGCCATAACTGCTCTACAGTTCTTTATCTTCCTTTCTGATGGCCACTAGAAGAGACAAAACCAAGCTGTATTTAAAAAAAAAAAAAAAAAAAATCTACTGCAAGGAAAAATTCTGTAATAGTCGATGGGATTAGCCTTTGTGAATTAATTAGGTTTCTACATCTATAATGACGTTTCTTTACTCACCAATACCATGAGCCCCTGACTTGCAAGTGTAATGCAAGAGAGTCATATCAGTCAGTCCATCTCTGTCATTCACATTGCAACCCCTTTTAATGATCTGAGAGACAAGTGGAAAACAAACACTTTTTAGCTCTAGCATCTCTCTGACATCAGCATTATTTAGTAAGTCATTTCAGATATATTGACTCCTGGATTCATTTCAATGGCTAATAACAAAGAAGCCTGCCAGAATAGACTGCAACTGCAGAACTGAGCAACATACACAAATCTAATAAATAGCATTATATGAATATCATTAACCTTCATTGATAACAAATTTTAAAGCTTTTGTATATTATTACTTCTATCATACATTTCACATGCTGAAAAGTTAACTGCTTAACTGAACAATAGGAAAACAACATAATTTATGAAGTCTCTCCCATTGTTTTTTGGTCTCTCAACCTCCCTCACAAAAAAAGCCCCCAGTTACACTACAATAGGAAGAATCTTTTACTTCCCCACGTGTCTAAAAAAGCCTGTAATCCAGAAGAAGACAAATGAGAAAGTAGGATGGAATTCCTAGAAACAAGGTGTCTTCTGAAAGGAGCCTATTGAAGGTTACAAAGAGATTTCAGTTCCTAACTCATTTGGAGCCTTGGAAACATTGCCCTTAAGGTCAGGCTTCACTGCGTCTTCATATACTGGAGTTTATGGTTACTGCTAAGTAGGAAACTGAAACACCAAGGTGAAGGGTCCCTAACCAACTCCTTTGAGAAGAAACATTGTTTCCACCATCAATCCAAATGTACTGAATTTTTATCCATCATCTTTCTCTTTCCAAATGAAAGCTGACAACATGTGGAATGCAAGGCACTGATCAGTAACTACTTGTTAAAATGCAGAAGCTGTCTGCGTTTATGATTAGTTCTGCTTCTGAATGAACTGGTTTTATTCGCTGTCAGCATAGTATTTCTTTAATACTGAAAGTATTCAAGGATCTTCATTGATACCTCACCTCATTCCCAATAATATCAATATTCTGCTGGACCTGTGGAACCCACTGCCTTAAGATAGCAAACAATTCAGAAACTGATGTTTTGGGGTTGAAAAGTATTTCTTGGCATGCTGCATCATTGGGATCGAAGAACGAAAACTCTTAAAAAAAAAAAAATCATTAGGCACAATTGTAAGTTTTAACATGCATCTAGTTTTTCAAACTCAGAGGCAAAGAATAGCAGAGAGAGTCACTTCACTACTCACCACACTGGAAAATTAGAATGTTGAATTAATTTAGAAAATTTTCTTTAACATCTGGTCTATTTTTCCTTTAATACTAATGTCTTGCTTCTATTTCTGAACAAGCTTTGAATCAGCAACCAATACAATAGTACTGCAAGACA
This sequence comes from Rissa tridactyla, assembly GCF_028500815.1. Classification (NCBI taxonomy): domain Eukaryota; kingdom Metazoa; phylum Chordata; class Aves; order Charadriiformes; family Laridae; genus Rissa; species Rissa tridactyla. Next base: position 14,228,365 of record NC_071468.1, on the reverse strand, counting down.
GATTTTAAGTTTAGGCAAGGACTAACAGAGATGTGCAATGATTATGCTAATAAGGGTTTACTCTTCCTTCAAGCTAGCCAAAGACTGCTGATTCTAAGCTGTTCCCAAGCATAGACAAGCCTCTTGATCTCTTTGCGATTAAATACGTACATGATTTCTCCATACGCTACAAAACATGTCTTTTCCTTCTTCTTCCATCACAATTTACACAAAATATACCGAAATATAAACATGTGCACAAATCAGGAAAGCATTCTATGGCCTCCATAATTTTCAAATAGTTCATGAATGTATCAATCCCAGCTGGAGGCAGCTGCAGGTAACAAACATCAAACAATTAAGCCACCAAACCAAGCTCAGAAAAAAGACATATTTTTAAGATTTTAAGCCTCACGTTGCTTCAGGCAGCCAAAGTACGGGTGTAAAAACTACCTTATTATTAAAGTATGATATTTCATGTTACTTACAGGTGTATGTGTGTGCATTTATATACACATACCGTATTTTAAATTTGTAGAATTTCTTCCAACTCTGGAAAATTATGTGAAAGAATCTGGATAGGAATGGCTATTAGGAGAGGGAATGGAAGCAGAGAACCTACTGTCATCAGCAAATGGCTGAATCAAGGAAAACACTGAACTTTTACCCCTGCTGCAGCAACCAGGGACTTGCCTTTTAAAAGGTTTCAAATTAACGTACAATGTCAGCTTGCATCAATCGTATATACAAGGCTCTCAGAAAGGACATAGAGGTTAAGTGAAATAGAGCATCAGCCATCTGGGTGTATGACACGGTATAAACTACTTCTGGATGAATAACCATAACCTTTTCTCAAAAAGAGCATACCACACTTCTAGATTGGATTAACGGATAAAAGCACATATGGAGCTTGCTTCCTGGCTATCCAGAGTTCCTCTAACTGCATTGCCTTGATTCAACAAGAATGAAAAAGGACAACTTCGCTAATATTTAGCGTTAATTTTTATTTGCACCTGGCATATAAAAAAGAAGCGAACCCCTTATCTCTCAGCCCTACACTAAGTGTGCGTCTTACCTATGTCCCATGCATTGACACAGACCTACTGATTCATCTACTAATACTTAACTTCTGTATAAACCACAGTTGATCTATTGCTTGAAGTAAACAGACAACTAGTAAGATTAATGATCTTACACAGCATGCATGATTCTTAGTCTACCAGCAAGATTTCTAGCTATGAACTTGAACCAAAGTATATATCAGAAATCAACTCTAATAGACTGGTACAGTCAGCATGCTAGGGTAAAAACCTGAGAATATAATAACAACCATCATAACTGCTTAACAGGTGATCAACTGTAGTGTTTGCAAACCAAAGAAACATTACAGAAAATCTGTTAAAACAAAAAGTTCCATGAAAGGATGCCAATGGCATCTAGATACTTTAAAACATTACTTTCTCCACCGCTATCTTTCCCATGCATTGATTACAGTGCTCAACAGTATTAAGGAAAAATAAATGCACTTAACGTAATGACCAAGTATCTTTGTCTGTTGTGGTTTAACCTTCTTTACTCAGATTCAGTAATATTACTGTTACACAGGTGATAGCGACCTCCTATAAAAGGAATTTTTCTTTTATTCATGGAGTAGGCATAGACCAAGTAGGACAGATAGTAGTGATATTGTAGTGTTATTAGAGGATACCACAACATAACAATGTTTAAAGAAGGATGAATGGAAAATTTTTCTAAGGGATAAGAAAGCAGAATGGAATAAATCATGGCAGTACTTAGAGTAGAATAGGACAGACAAGTTATGAGAATAGGCCTAAACCATGTAAAGAAAGACAGATGTTCATGTACTAGAATATGTTGTACAGAACTGTTAAATTTCCAACCTGTGCTAACTCATCAGATGGGTCTCAAGAATGCTGAGTCTGTCAAAGACAGAACATTACATGTATTTCTTTCTCCTCAATACAGCTGATTGCTGTAATCAATGCATGGGAAAAACAGAGGTGGAGGTAGTAATTTTTAAGGTATATAGATGCTATTAACACCTTCTGCAATATTCAAAGGCATTATACTTGTAGATCCCTACCTACAGTGACATGTTAACATATTATATATCCTGTTTAAAATATTGTCATTTGTACCTGTGAAGACAATTGAACATTATTTCGAAAGCTGATCACCAATACTTGCTATAATTTTCTAACGCTCATTTCACAGTTCTTACCACCATAAAGATCTACACTTTCAACAGAAATATCCCCCTATAGTCTATTGTTTACACACTGAAAGCACGAGAAAAAGTGTAGCTCTAGAGGCTTTAAATGTGATCTAGATGGTTAACCACATTTAATTACTGCAATTTTACATCCTAACACAATATCCAGTTCTATGCTGAGATGCAAAAAACCTACAAACATCTGACCACACACACAAAAGAAACAGTAAGAAGGAAAAGAAATAATTTAAAACAGTAGGAACAGTAGGAAAAACAGAAAAAGCTTGGGTCTTCATCTTTTATTTCCTTTAAAAAAATAATAGATAATTCATTTAACAAGCAGAAAACCTTTCCTGAAAAGGAGGAATAAATTAAGAGCTGATAGCTTTTCTTAAAATTTACTATTCAAATTTATTCTCTACTGATCACAAATTCATTTTCTGTTAAAAGTACATACCACAATCTGAAGGCATTGGTGCTGCAGCAACAGAAAAAGTAACAGATGTTTCAGAGTTTGGGAATAAGAACCGTCCTCTTTCAATAAGGGAATCTCCTTCTAAGGAAGGTTCTGGGAGATCCTCTATGGTCATCTTCTAGAAAGCCACCTTGGGAAGAGAAAAAATGAATAAGTGACCTCATTAGAAATACTTGGGATGAGTTCTATCATAGTAAGATATAACATGCAATGAGGCTAAAATCTTTCCTTTTTACAAACACAAAATATTACTACCATTACATTCTTATAAACTAATAAAGATGATTAGTAAAAGCTAGTAGAGTATGGTGTCGAGGAAACCCAACTTCTAGTTTTGACTTCTTCATTAAACCTGCATGTTGTTAATGAAAAACATTTCTCCCGTTTTCCACTTGAGCCGTAATGAAAATAATAATGCTGTAATTAGCAACCACATGGTGATGATGAACAAATTAGTATGTTTTACAGCTTTATGAAAGTGTGAAGCGTCAAGTGCCTTTCCTCGTACCCTGCATGCATCTTTCTTTTCCTTCACTGTGACCAAGATCACGCTACCAGCTACAGCTTTCTCCTCTTTTAAGATTCTCATCACTTTAATCTTCCCACACAAAGCTGCAGATAATTCATCACTGAGTGATTCAGTCCTGGACTCATGATTCCGTAGCAGCTCCTTTCCCAGCTTCTCCCCTCTATGTTTTAAAATAGCATACTTACCACAGTGTTGTAACCTCCACCCTGGTGCTGTTTCCAGTCAACTTTTCAGGTCTTAGAGCAACCTAAGAGAGAGAAGAAACATTAAATGGACGTATGGAGTTACAGTGACATTTTCTAACAACCAGGCCAAGTTACATTCTAGTTACAGCTCACATGCTAAGATCAGAGGAGAGCTGGCTACCACTTGTAAGACAGCTACTCAGGCAAATTCAGTAAGAAATAAAGAAAAACATTACCTGAATAGAAACAGACATTATTGTGCTATCCAAGACTACATCTCCAGATGAAAATCTAACATTCTGCATCTTGAATTTTCAAGGTTAAATCCTCAAAAGTAAAAGCAGAGCTTCTACTAAACAAGTATAAATTTTTATTCTGGAGACTGTTACACAGTGCTTTTTACTCAGGAATTTGCTTGACAGAAAGAATTCATGGAGCTTCAAGACATGTTTGGTTTTATTACATTTAATCTATACACATGAGTGAACAGGAAAAATAAAAAAAAAGTAGTCTCTTTTTGAGACTTATTTTGGGTTTTGCATCTTACACACAACAAGCTATGTGAATAGATTTATTCTGGTATTTCTCCAAATAAATTTGTCACACTATTTGGGAACCTCACATAATCTACATGCTAATATAAAAGGCATTTTAGCAGTGGATTACAGATGCTAATCTTGAAGTAAATAAATTAAAACCTCCTCTTCTTGCACGCCATGGACAGTTCACACTGTCCTCAACTTGGAAAAGAGGTCCAGATGAAAAACACTCATTTTTCTCCAACTAATTCATTTCCTCAGTCTTACGCAGCTGTACAAATGCATGTGCTGGCACAAAGGGAAGATCAAGGAAGAGGACACTGGGAAGGGCAGGACTATTTCTTCCCACAGCATTATCAAATTGCATCGGCTTACGCATTCTTAGATTCAACAAGGCCAAAAATATCACTAATTATTTCAATTATTATTTTCACCAGTAAGGAAAAGTTAGAGTTTACATTTTGAATAGCTTTATAGTTACCATAAACATGATGGCACAGCTTTCTTGTATGAGGGAACAGAAAGTCTCTTAAACTGCAAATCACTGATTAAATCTCTTATGTAGGGCAACAGTGAAATAAATTTGCTACCATCTGACATTTGTTCAGAGGCTATGATAAAATAAAACAAAACAAAACAAAGTTTTGTAAAACAAACAAGTCCACAGCAGTTTTTCACAGGTAGCACATCAGACTCTCTCATGAAATGCACAAAGGAACAAGTAAAATGCATGAGTACAGAAGAGATGATAGCTGAACCTGCTAAATTAGAAAAAGACAGGAAAGGAATTATAAACTTTTTACACAGCACCGCCATTACAACGTTGAGGAAACAAAAGAAACACAGTGAAAAGCAGCCAGACCTGACTGAGCGGATGGTAACAGGAAGAGGTGAGATTTGTAAAGTATGATGACAAAAGTTGCTGGAACTAGAAATCAATAGAGACATTTGAAAATTAATGCAAAAAAGACTGCTTATTGCACACAGAAAAGCAGACTGAACAGAACAGAATCTGTGCACTTGCAAGTATCCAGGGCATCTTGTACTCTAAAGGGGCCAGAGGGGAGAATACAATCTGTCACACAAATGAAAAGAATTCAGCACGTGAACTACCAAAGCAAAGAAGGCAGGGAAACAACCCGTGTTGTTGGGTAGGTGACACGAAGACCCAAGTGCTACAATGCATGCACCGACCCAACTCTGGAAAGAATGGCTTCGCACGTTTACGCTAGTGCCAACGCCCCCTGACCTAAGTGTGCACATCCTTACACCGTGGGATTTTAATTTGCATCTAGAAATATGCTACCAGGTCATGACACAGTACTGAACCATGCAATGTCAAGGCAACAAGATGTTCTGCACCCAAGACTACCTCACGTATAACATCACAAACAGTTAATGTCACACATGCGCACCTGCAAAGGCAAAAGGGAAGCAAGAAGTTTAAAACTATTTCAAAGAAAGGGAAAAGACAGACAGACAGCATCCTCATAATGACTTCTGTTACGTGCAAAAACACAACTGCCTAAGGTATTAATGATATCCAAGACATACAGACTCAGGTGCGAAGTCCTGGTGAAATGGAATGGAAGGTCTTCCAAAAAAGCGATGATTTCCCTATGTTATTAATTTAGACAGACAGAAAGAAGGGGTCAGAGAAATTCAATGAAAGAAAGGACAGAATTTTCCTGTTCACAGTATTACCAAACTACCACTAAGTGTAGTCTAGCACAGCAGAGAGGATCATACTTGCTATTTGCCAGCCATAGGTTCTTCTAACTGAATTAAATCTGAAAATGAGCAACAGAAAAGTCATTGGGAAGAAAACTTAAAGGAGTCATCAGATGTACACGCACTTATGTTGACAAGACTAAAGTGCAACTACAGGTTTCCTAATATCCACAGAGAAGTGCACGGTACCTCCGCATGTATTTTAAAAAAAAAAAAGCTGTATAATACAGGATCCAACTTTTTCATGTAATCCGGATTTTGTAATTTGCAATTTGTGTTAAAGCACAAAGTTTTCCTGCAAGTGCTATAAAAACCTTGCAAAGGCTAAATCACTTCAAGTGATGAAAAACAATTGTGCCAAGGCTTTGACAGCAGAACTTGTCACAAATGTGATGCTATTTTTGACAATAACCACGTATAATGGACAGCTGAGCGTGTACTTATACATGCTCAAGGAGAAAAATTAAGTTTAGAGAACAAGACTCTTGTACATACACTATATGCTTGCTCCATAGAAGTCACAGAAGGAGTGATGGACATGTCATGTGTGTACAGGTACACTCAAAACAGGTTTTTCAACCTGTGTGCGGGGGGGGCCCTCTTGCAACACGGCACTTTGTTTTGAGAAGCTGGAAGCGTGAGGGAGCCCAGGTTTCAGAGCTGTCCAGGTGGGCTCTGCTCCTCCAAAGCTTCCCGCCACACCGCCCCCAGCAGAAAGCTGGGGTTCGCTCAGACGCGACCACAGGATGGTTATGGATGCGAACCCCCACATACACACACCGGGAGCCGGCGGGGTTCCCAGCCGCCGCCTGGGCGGGCTGGGGCATGCAGTAACGCCTCACCGAGCAGGGCCTCCCCGCCCCCCCATTCCCCACACGGTGCTCGCGCTCTGCCCCACACCACCCCGGCCCGTCGGGCGACCCCGTGAGGTGCCCGCAGCTGAGGCGGGAAGCGCGAGGGAGGGGGGATCGTTGCGGCGGGGGTCGGGGCCGGCCGCGGCCCGGCCGCTGCGGCGTTCCCCGCACAGCCACCCCGCCCCCACCCCACGCACCGGCAGCGCAGCGGGGGGCCGCCGGTCGCCGTCCCGCTGGCCCTGTGGGAGGTGCGGGGCCACGGCCACCCTCTCGCCCCCGGCCCCCCTCTCGCCCCCGGCCCTACCTGCTCCCGGCGGGGAGGGGCGCTGCCGGGGCCTCCCGCGCCCGCCCGCAACCTGAGGCAACGGCGCGAGGCCGCGGCGCCCACCCCGCCCCCGCGCGGCCAGCGCCCCGCCCCTCCCCGCCCAGCGGCCAATCGGCGGCCGGAACCACCTTCCTGGCTCCGCCCACCTGCCCCGCCGCGTCCCCGATGGCGGCTGAGGCGGGCAGAGGCGCTGCCCCTGTGCCCGGAACGGCGGGCGGGGCGGTTCGGTAGCGGCGGAACGGCTGCAAAACAGGCAGCGCTGGGGTAAAAGTGGGTGGGAAACAAGCGTTGCTGCTGTGGGCACAGCCTCCGGGCGCTGCTGGGCAGCGTAAAAGGAAAACCCCGCGCCGGCCCGTGGGATGAGGGCGGGTATTTGGAGGCACAACCCCGCTTCAGCGCAGGGCGGAGGTGCCGCCTCGCCCGAGGTGACAAGTGCAAGGCGTCCTGCGAGGGGACAGGCCTGGAAAAGGGCCAGGCCGGGGACGGATCTGTCAGCATAACCCCCTGCGCCACAGTCAGCCTGGCCAACGCTCAGAAATAAATGTCAAGGGATGGTTAAAGGCCAGCGAACCGCAGATCAGGGCAGCTTTGGGAAATGATCCCAATGCTCCACAAAAAAATGGGGTTAGAAAGTATGCCTGGGAGGAGACGGGGAGCAAAGAGAGGCAGTGGCACGGTGCTGCGTAACTGCGGGTTTCAGGTGCCAAGTGTCCATGAATGCTTAATGCCATGGAACGTCTCTGCACCCACAGCTGCGGAAAGAGACGTGCTTAAAGTCATGCGTAATCACTGGTAGATTTAAGCACAGAACTCCAAAATCTGGGCTTCCCAGATGTCTTAGTAACCAATTGGAGGAACAAAAGTAGCAAGTTCCAAGAAGGCTTTTCAGGGGGTGCTTATCCAGTGCTGTAAACCTGATAAGGATCTAAATCCAAAGATTGGTAATCTCTAAGAAACCCGTGCAATGGTAAACCCATTTTCATATGGCTCGAACCCAGGCCACTCGAGGGGAATTTGACCTGGATAAGAACTCAGACAAGTCCTGCTGTATTTTTATGCTCAATGTGGGTCACTATTAAGTAAGCATAACTGTTGTTTATAAACAATTTTTGTTGTTGTTTTTCCCATGATAATATTAATTGTGGAGGGGAGGCAGGACAAATTATGAGAATGACAAGTGGAAATTACTTCAAGTGAAGTACTGGAAAAGTCGAGAGCTGTAAGTGCTCTCAGATTCCAGAGACGTGAAAGCTGAAAAAAGTGGAACATGGAGTTGCACTTGCGATAATAAACATGATACCAGATGGCTAGAGAAAAGCTAAGATAATTCTTGCATTTCTTAGAAGTGTTCTGTACTTTGGAAAAGACAAAGAAAATTTGTAATCCAGGAAAATGCTGGCATGCTATTTTCACCTGACGGGTACTTTAGAAAAGGAGTTTGAAGTATAACCAAAGACATGGATGTGTGCAAGATCAGATGTGAGCTAAGTATTGGCAGTTGATGTCTGCCTTTTTTGAGAGGCTTGATGTTCTGGGCAAAGGAAAAGTTTTATGGGTGATACAGAATAATGGACTGTAGCAAAGTGCCTGAAATAGAAATTATTAGTAATTCTGAAGACGACTAGGATTTAGGAGAATTTCAATGGAAGTAAAGTGCAAGCACAGGGGGAAACAGTGTTGAGTAGAGTTGAATGGAAACTACTGGGCTGAGGGAGGTTACCAATGACATCCTGGGGTATTATTCTTGGAACTAACCTTTGTTTCTTACTTTTCTTTAACAATTTTGGCAGGAAAAAACAGCAAACTGACAAGACCAAAAAAAAAAAAAAGGAAAGAATTGCTGTTAAAAAGGAATGAACTAATAAGACTGATGAATGGGATCATTTTATGGAATTGACTGAGGAAGAGAAAGATGCGATTGTAGTCGACAGTTACCAAATGAACATCATTACCAATATGATGCAATGGCATAAGAAGCAGACACTTAGGATGCGTAACTGGAGAGTTGTGGCAGAGAAGTGTTCATGCCAGAATGTTCTGCCATCCCCTTGGGAAATTGCGCCCAGTTCTGACCACCCTTCTTTTCAGCGAGAGGCAGATAATCTAGCATGTCCAGAGATGATTTGCTGGCACAGTCAAGGAAAAGAACAGTCTATTTTATGAGGTTACCAGAGCGTGGCTTGTTTAATGCAGCAGAATGAAAGCTGAGACAGAGGGTATGGTTGCCATCTGCCATAAACCATGGAAAATGGTGTGTGAATTCAAAGGTAATGTTGAATATGAGGATAAAACTGTGTGTGAGTACTTTTATGCTAGAAAATGAAAGCAAGCACCTAACAAAGCATCTCGGGTTCTAGAACATCCTTCTGGTTGGAGCAGTAAAGACAAAAACCCAAACATTTTAGCTCAGAGTGGATGCTGTGACTTAGTGCTGCATCCGCAAAGGAGACTGGACACCATTGCCTCACAAAACCCCTGTCTGTTCTAACTTCCACCCCTGGGCCCAGCAATGGAAATTTAAAAATATATGTATTTATGCAAACCTCATTCTGTACCTTTTCACAATATCTTTTTCAGGCACTCCTACGTGCCAGGATATGAGTCTAAATAAAAGTCTGTTCAGCCTATCCTGTCTGACTCATTCGCTGCTGCCACAGGCACCAAAGTTGCTGAGCACCTGGAGAACTCAAAACAATGGGCTGCAGCAGCTCCGACCACCTTGGGAGGAAGATGGGGAAACAATGCTTGTGAGCAACAAGCCTGTTTTAACTAAAATATTATTTCACTTCTTGTTTCTCCTTTGGGCAGAGACAGGGCACTACTAACCAGTTCCTTCATCTTTACAAATTTATGTGTCAGAGGAAAGGGATCATTTAAATGGCTTTGGAAGACACTGCAGCTTCAAGTAGAGCCACTCTAGAGAGTGAGGATTAGGGCAGCAGAGAGTTTCTGAAAGTGAGCGCGCTTAACATACCACTTTCAGTGTGGCTTCGGGACAGCAAGCACATTCAAAAGACGACGGATACTCCAGGAGCTACCCTCAGAGACGGCTGTGAAACAAGGAAGCTGTCTATCCACCCACAGTGAGGACATTTCTCTCCTACAAAAAAAGCTACCGGTCATTGTCAGTCTTCCCAGCCCTGCCCATTATTTCCGAAGGGACACGCCACCCTTCCTTCCCTCTGAGCACCAACCAGCACCCCGCCATGTAAATTGTTTCCAGTTTCTGCTATGTGTGCCAACTCCCAGCTCCTCAGACCACATCCACTGCTTCTGGATCCACAGCCTCGAGCCTGGTATTTCATCAAGAGTCACTCGGCTCCTCTCTCATTAGTGCCCAGGCAGTGAAAGATCACCTCTGCAGAGTAAACGCCTGCTCCACACACACGTGCGTCAGGACTCGCACCAGGAGGGCTGCCCCGGCACACCATACTGCTGGGCAGCAGCTGCCACGCTCCAGGCTGCCTGCGGGTTTGGCATGGATTCACACAGCTATGAGTGCACACATTGTGGTTTCAGACACTCTGCGAGAAGCAGCCTGGAGGAATGCTGTATTTATCTCAGTTTTCAGGGAAATCCTGAGATGCTTTAGGTGAGAGAGTCCACTGGGAACTGGAAGAGGCATGAGTCTAAATAGCTGCACTCTTTTCTGTAGTGTCTTGGGATGTTTTTCGGGAATGCACGTCACCTGGACCTGACTTCTAGGTGCCAAATCAACATGACCACCTTCCGCTAGAAATGGCAGAGGCCATGGCCTGCCTGTTGAATTGCCAGTCCCTCACCTGATAGAAACTCGCTTTCTTTAAAATTGCTCCATAACCACAAACCTGCTTCCACTTGTGAGGACTGATGTAACCACCACCTAGGCTAATGGGACTGTCCCTTTTAATTTTCTAGATTTGCATAACTCCAGAAATCTATACTTAAAGCTTTGTGCTGTTTCACACAGTTCTTAGTCCTAACTCTTACCTTTTGGCAGTCATTGTCTTAACCATTAAAACCAGCAGTGAACATATTACTTACAACAGATAGCAAGCTTTTAAATACCCATGGATTTCTTAGCAAAGAGAAACTATGACCAAGTGACCAGAATACACTTTCCAAAAATAATAGACAAATACAAACATATCTCACAAAACTACTGCTGAGCTCAAGTGGTGTTAAACTCATACTAATTTTTCTCAGCTCCTTTGAGTCATCTGAGCGTACCAACAGCCCCGGGCAGGCAAACACCCAAAACTGACTTTCTGTAATTTTCTACTTATATTTCTTCCTTTGTTAATTCCTTTATAAAGTATTTTTGCTGGAGAAGGAAACCAGTTTCCTGCCTGTTTTCAGCAACTGTTTTTTCTTGTCCTCCTGCTGTTTGGGAAAAAAAAAAAAAAAAAAAAAAAAAAGTTCTGCTTTTGCAAAACAGGTTTTTGAAAGCATTGAGTTCATATTTATTGCCTCATGCAATTGGTCTGAAGCAATCTACCTAGAAGTTAGAAATAAAAATAGAAAAGGATTTGAGCTTCAGACAGCCAATTCTGAGAAGTTTATCCTTGACCCAGAGTCAATATAAATTTTGTCTTTCACTTGCACCATCCTCACTAATAAAGGCCCTGCATAGACACACTGGAGTCTTTAATTCTTTGCAAATAGATTTCCTTCAAACCATGATATTCCTATTCCTTACCATTTTCAACAGGTTTCCACAGGGGAAATGGGATGATGCTTTGTAAGTATTTCTGTTAGCGATTACAGAAAGGAGAGAATCTATTCCATCTCCCAGCACGGTGCCAGCTCTGCAGGAGAAGCTGAAATAAAAAGCAGCAATTTCTTATTTACTCAGTGATATCTAGGCCAACAATATGAACAGCTCCCTGGTTATATTCAATTTGCTGATATAAAAGAAAAAAAAAAAAGCAGGTTTCTTTCGGAGTAAAATAGCTCTTTAAAGTTGTTGTTATCACTCAAGCTCTTTGTAATTCCTCAGTGAGCAGAAATTCAGTTTCCCCAGAAGTCATCCACAAACGCAAACCTTAAATTTTTCAGACCCGATATGAGCATTTATGCGCATTCCCCTTGTAAATCCTACAACCTCTCAAAAGCAGTCCCTCATCATCATTTTCCCTCATCATAATTTTTAAGCCTATGTTACCAGTTTTACATGAAATTTTATACAGTTTTTAATCAACTGGCTCTAAAATCCATCCCATGGTTATGGCATTAGTAACACCTCTGGGGTCTGAGTACTGCACATCTCCATCCAGGTTCAGGCCTTATTCTTGCCTTTTCTAGGGCACTTATATAGTGCCACTTTCAGACTAGTCTTTGGTTTTCATCATCTGTTGCACCAACTATGTCCGACAGAGTGGAACATTTAAGTTCTTCCCTCGAGGAGTGCTACGTGACCAGGAACAGCTCCCTCAAAATGAGAATACTGCCCATTTTAACACTAGAAAGAAAGTATATGAAAGGAAGAGCAAAGGCGATTTACACACAATCCACATGCAAAGGAAAGCCTCCTTTAATCCCCGATTATCTTATTTTGGGTGCTTTCCTAGTGTCCATTCCTCAAACACAGTTTTGTGTTCTTCCGGGGTACTCATAAAATCGCTCAAGTCAGCAAGTACACAGGTAACAACACTTGGGCATCTACTTGAACATGACCAACTCTTTCCTTTTCAACTTTTGTTCTGCAAACAGTAGCACTGTAAACCAAAATACATTACTATAGTCACTGCACCAGGAATGACATCATCATATAGCAGTCATAAATTACAGATTACAAATTTGTCTGATCCTCTTACACTCAAAAATACTTCTGTGTCATTCTCCTCATCAATATTCTCTTCTACCACTGTTTTTTGACCTAACTTACCCATTTTGTTTTCTTTTTTGTTGCATGACCATGAGATAAAGCATTTTCCTTAGCATTTTCCATGAGGTAAAGCATTTGGGTTTTTCTGAAGTGCCTCAGACATGCAAAGCAATATATAACTACTTAGTAACAAGAATATTGATGAGGAAAATGCAGGTTCATAAGTGGTTGGAAAGAGGCACATCAAAGTTCCTGCTCTCTCACAGAAGCTGAAAAATTTGACACAACATTAAACAGTCATATTGCAAATACATGCAAACTGCAATTAAAGTTAGGATAAAACAGATGCCTTGTTAAAACTTTTTCTATGGCCCTCAATCTCTACTTAATAATAAATAAATAATAAATATTGGTTTAACATTAATATTTAAAATAATAAATGAGTACACAATAAATAATCATAAGCTATTTTGCATTTTTTAACCATGCGTGTATTTCCTATAAGATATTAATGCATGGCCTGAAAATAACCGGGGGGGGGGGGGGGGAAAAAGTGACATGACTGTAAAAATCAAAGGAAAAAGTGAGAAAAAAGAACTTCCCAAATACAACAACTCACATGGAGTTAATTGTTGAAAAATTCCCAGTGTGAACAGTGGAACAGTTGGAGCTGCTCTTTGAAGAAAAGTCACACAAGATTGTATAGCACAATTATTAGGCAGCTACATAAAGATGTCTCTCGGCTCCCACCGTAAACAGAAGAGGTGCGCTAAGGCTCATTGCTTGATCTACTGGGTTTTCCTTGACTTATTGCAGAGGGCTGCAGCATCCTGACTGTTAGGATCACTAGTATGAAGCAGCTGCCTAAATCTGCTCCGTTTCTCCACTTTGGACACATTAGACACGTGCCTAAAAGGGAATGCAAAAAGAGCTGGGACCATTGGGTAGAAACCACATCGGGGCGAGACACCAAAGCAGCCAGGGCGTGAGCCACATGACTTGCAAGAAGCAGAGCCAAGAAGTAATTACCTGACAACTTCTCAGAAAAACATAGAGGGAAATGACTATGCTATCATAAGTACAATTAAGTACAATTTATGTGTTCCAGAAAAATTACTTTAGAGAAAGCACATAGAGTTTTAAAAATTTTCCTGGGAATCACTGTCATGCCTTGTCCCCTGTAAAACAAAGTAATTTTGCTGCCCCTGTTGAACAGAAAAAGAGATTTAAACAAGGCTACAGACAATAACGACTTCCCATGCAGATATTCTGCTACTGCAGTCCAGCGGCAAGGAATGAATCGCGTAAGCAGTCCTTTAGAGCCTGAGGATGTTTTGTAGGCTTGGCAGCATGCAAAGATTTTTGGGAACCAGGCAAGACACCCGCAACAACCAGGCAGTTGGAACACATTGCTACAGAGAAGCTGTAGGCTTCCAGCCAGCGTTACAGTTGGCTACTGTTGTCTGTAACCTTTGCGACACTGAGAAATGGCCACCTTCGGTAGAAAAGCGGCATCCGGAAATTAAAAGACAAATCCACTGAGGCCAGTTTAAATAATGAAGAGGGAAATTGTGGGGTGATTGCTATTATCACCCTCATCCATGTACTGCCCTTCCTAAGTAAATACTTGGAAAAGATAAATATCTTCTGCTTCATCCCATTCCTACTTTAGTTCTTTAATTTCTCTTTCAGAGAGGTTATTCTGTCCAGACTTTAGAAGTGATTCAAACAAGAGATTTTTTGGTTGTTTTGGTTTTTTCCAGAAACAGTTCTATATTTTTAATTTGTTACCTTATTTTCTTAGAGTTTTAACCCATAAAGTCTTGCAGTGAAGAGAACTAAGCCCTAGCCAATGAAAAAGAACTAAAAGTAAGCATGTCACTTCTGTGACTGAAAAGAACACGCTCAAATTTTATCCCAAGATACACACAGGAAGGAAAAAATGAATTTTCATTTAATTTTTTTTTTAATCAGTTTAGATCCACTAGATGCAGGCACCATCTTAACAACATATGTAAAACTTATTCTGCAAATACTGTTATTGTGCAGTTTGGCTTTTCAGGTTGGGAAGCTATCTAGAAAAGAAAACAGTACTTTCCAAGAACGATCACGTGAGGGGAATTAAAAAAATCAAAATCTCATTTGGAAGTCTTAGAAGGAAAAAGTAAACAGCTGGTCACTTGCAAGCAGGGGAAAATTTTGAAGACCCTCAAGGCAGAAGTCTTAACAGGTATCTCTAACCCATTTGATTTCGTGTCTTGTACTCTCCAGTGGATACATACTCGGTCAAGGTCACCTTTCTCTTCATTAAGGAGTATTTAGTGGCATTTACGCACCTGTTCAAACAGTTTCCCTTCAAAAAGACTTCAAAATACAGTCTCTTCCTTTGAATCTCTGCCTTCAATGTATGTTACGGTTTTGCAACAAGGGAAAAAAAGAGGGACAGGTACCAAGTCCTTTTGCCTCCCAATATAGTGCAGAAAAAAAACCCTCTGCCTTCATAAACGGGTGCTGACTGGCTGGTGCCTGCTTATCCTAATGAGCTTAAAATCTTATTTGTAGTGGACATCTGTCAAGACAGAAGCGAGGCACGCAAGTCCTCTTAATCCATTAGCTCTAAATCCAGCAGAGCTTTCACACTCCTTTTTTGAATTGAAGAGGAAAGCCCTGAGTGGGAACGTACAATGGGACAGTGCACAACTTCAAGAGCGGATCCTGGGCAGTAAGCACGTGAGATTTCAAGGCAAACAATGCAAACTGACAACAAAACCAGGATCGTGACGGGAAACTCGTGAGAAAAAGTCTGGTCTACAGTTCGTGATGGAACAGTGAGTTTGATTTTTTTTATTGTGTTTTCTCTAATTCATCTGGATTTTTAATCAAAAATAAAGCCAAAGACAGAGAAAGGATGGGCTGCACACCTTCTCACAGTGAGATTGCTAATACTATTGCAAGAAGTGGTCTTAAGGCTTTGAATAAACCCAAAAGTGTTTTGCGTATTGACCCAGGAGATAAAGGAATCCCTCTGCTGGTTAAAGGTTCATCTTGCTACAATATTGATGAATTACACCAGTATGGAGTCCAGGGGAAAGACTACCTGAGAGAAAAGGAGGATAAACTGTCAGAGCAGGACGAAAATGATAATTTGCAGTTATCTTCAAACGTTCGTTCAGACCCCCAAATTTCCAGGGAAGACAAGAAAATTGAGAGGACAGCCACGGATGCTGAAGTTGTTATGTCAGAACTGATTGAGTCTCAAAAACGCATCACTGAGGCCATACAGATCAGGAAGCAAAGCTCCTGTGAATCAGAAGCATCAGCTTTCATTTGGGATGACAAGAATGAAAGCAACGCAAAGCAAATCCCAAAGAAAGGGAAGAAGCAAAAAAGTCATAAGCTGGCAAAGCAAGGTCGACCTAGCAAAACTAAAGAAAAGTCTGTTTTGGCCCCGTGCAAGACAGAGAAAAAAGTAGATTTCCCAGAACTGCTTGTTAAGGCTCATCAGAGTGCGTACGCCTACTTAAATCCCAACCTCTCCAAGTATGAAACTATACTTCACATGGCCAACCAGACTACCCAAACTCAGCTCTTCCTGCAGCAGATGGTAAGCTTTCTCCTGCTTCGCTTTGATGAAATCAACCAGCTCTTGGAAGAAATTGCCTATGATGGGGAAAATCTTCTCAAAGATGTAGGTGGCAATCTGGCATGGCCAGCAGAAAAAGGTGATTTGAAGGAGCACCCTGATCTTCTGCAACAACTACTGCAGTACACGGTCAATAAAATGCAGTTACTGAGTGGGACACTGGCCTCCCTCACTTCTGATGCCCTGCAGGAGACGTGCAGCTACCTGCAGTCTGCTGCAAGCAACTTGGAAGGAAAACTGAAAGCAAAGCAAAGCTTTGATGAGCGCCTGCTACGGACAGTAAGGCTGCTTGAAGCCTCAACAGTGGGATCCTCTCAGTCCCATGGTGATGACAGGACTCTCTATTCTGAGGATAGTGGCATTGGTGTGGACAATGAATCCCTCAAAGAGTTCAGTGCTCTCAGCCAGCATGGAGGACAAGCAAGCTGTGATTCCTGTGCACATGGACATCTGTCCCAAAAGCATGCCAGAACAGTGGAGCACATGCGTGATGGGACAGTGTCACCGAGCACAGCCGCATCCCATGACTGTGCACTTGAAAGGCATTTTAAAGATATATTTTATTCATCCATGCAGAGTAGGGAAGCAACTTCTTGTCAGGGTGGAGTACCAGAAGGCAATTCTACCATGCCCCAATATGTAGGCTTGACCAAAAGCCGTTACTATAGCTCCTTCCAGTCTGACTCTACTCAAGAAGGTGAACTTTTCAAAATCTGTGAATCAACAGATTTTCCTTCTGATGATGATGACGACGATGAAGGGAGCACCCTGGGGGAGGATGATGACAACACAAGTTTATCAGAAATGGGGAAGGATGCTCTGCCAAGGAGGCCCCTGTCTTCACCTGCAGTCACTGATAACACACAAAGGCAGTCCATCAAGAGGACGGAGAATGTAGACACAGAGGAAATAATTCTGAAGATGAAAGATGCCATCAGTGAAAAAATCAAGTTTGTCCCAGCTAAATCTGGACGTAAAGAATGGATAGAGGATGAGAGTGGAAGAGCAGTCCTAACAACAAGGCCCAGTACAGCAACGGGCAGCCAGAAAACCATTGGGAAACAACGACGGTCCAGGTCGGAGGAGTCCCTCAGAAGCCAGGCAGAGGACCCAACTCTCCTAGAGCTTCAGAGAACTCAGAAAGAGCTCAGCAAAAGGCTGGAAATGTTTTATGGAAAGAAAGATACAGATAACAACCTGGAGCCTTGTAAATCAAGAACAGCACCTTATTTGCAGGATGAGCAAATTACATCTAAGTCCTCCAGGAAACTGAAGTCATGCCTCTCAAAAAATTTCAGCATCCTGCCTAACCAGGATAAAGTCCCTTTGTTCATGGTTGATCAAAATCCTGCCCTTCAGCTGGATGAAAAAAGGGGCAGGAAGCCTTTAAGAGCTACTGTGCCCACCCAGCAGACATCAGGAGGCAAAGAAAAGGAATCTCCTGGAGCACAAATGCTCGGTGGCAGCAGCTGTGCCCCTCGACAGTCTGTCAAAAAGCTTATTGAAACTTTCAGTCCCACTGATGATCTTGTAAAAGCTGCACCTTTAAGATCTTTAGGACCAATAAAGTGCATCAGAAAATTTGGACTTCCAGTCATCCCACCCACCGTTCCCTTCCAGAGAGGCCTGGCACCTTTAAATCTTAAGCATCGTATTTCACCAGTAGAAGACACAAACCCTTCAAACACCAGTGGAGTTTCTTCTAGTTTTCCAAATGCCTTTCCTCCTGCACCAGCTGCAGAATTAAGCAAGAAGGACACAAAGGAAGAGACTGATGAAGACATTGAGAACCTGCCACCACCACCACCTGAAATGTTAATGGACAATTCTTTTGACTTATCTGAGCCTGAAGAAACTGCAAGAATAGAAGGAAACTCTTCAGAAGATGCCAAAAAACCCACCAAAACAGAATTTCATGCTGCTAAGAGATCACAAGTTTCCCCAAAAATGAAAGCCTCCCTTCAGTCTATTGATCTATTGCCAAGTAAAAATATTAGCAGCCCCAGTACGATCACTAATAAAGGTCTCAGGAATATGGGAGCAGAGAATGAGAAACTGCAGAAGTACCCTCTGGAGCTGAACCCTACCAATGTGCATATCCCTAGCCAGGAGGAGATACTGGCAACCCAGAGAAAAGAGGCTGCGGATTTGTACAAGCAAACCCATAAAATTATTCCTCTTCAAAATCCCAGTGGGGCTTCAAAACCACACAGTAACAGCTCAGAGAGCAGAGAGCCCAATTCACCTGCGACTTCAGTGCAAAACCAGAAGCATGGTTCTCCTGATTCACTCAGGAGAAACGAAAAAGGCTCAGCGTTTGCCAGGAGGGTCTCCCCAACAAGAACTCCTTCTCCACCAGCTGAGAAACGGCTTTTCAGCCCCGCAGCACACCACAGACACTCTCTGCAGGCATTTAGCAGCCCGCAACCGAGCTCACCCGTCATGCAGAGGAAACCCAGTCCCCCCTCTAGCCCCAGGATGCCCAGCCCACCCTTGCAGAAGAAGCTGCCCTCTCCGCCACCCCAGCGAAAACCACTCAGCCCTCCCACAGGACACAAGCAAAGCTCACCAACGCCCCACCGTCTGCTGGGCTCCCCAGCCTACCGCCGAGATGCAAGCCCCCCTGTGTTCGCCAGCACCCCCTCCCCACCGACTTCCCCATCCCGCTCCTACAAGGGGCCAAGAGCTGGGCTGGATGCTGGGGATGAGCACCAGCTCTCCTCCTCCAAGAAGGGCAGCAATGTCCGTTCAATATTTTGCCCAGCCACCTCTTCCTTATTCGAAGCCAGACCACCACTGGTAACCACCAAACCTGCTGCGGAGGTGACCAGCCAGCCTGAAGCTTCACCACTTTCCCAAAAGAGCAGTCTGCTTTTCCGACAGACTGGAGACCGGACCAGAAAGCTGTCCCTGAGTGCTGCCAATCCTCAGCCATTCGTGAGGAGAAGTTTCTCTGACCGCCGACCAGGGGTCCAGTTTCGTCTTCCAGCTCCTGTAACAGCTGGCAGTGAACCGGCGCTTAACCAAGCAAGGTAAGAAAATTTCCACTTTAGGTGAAGGAAGCAGAAGTGTAGCACTGTATTGGCTTTCTAAACTCCTGATGAGAATTTAATGTCGTTAAGAGATTTCCCAGAAAAGTGCCCTGTTCATGCGCAGAACAAATGGTTGGGCAAAGATAACACTGTAGTTGGACTAGGTGATCATCGTAGGTCCCTTCCAACTGAAATGATTCGATTCTATTCTAGTGTCTTGTCCCAGATTTCAGTAGACTACCAGCCTGAATAAAGGGAAGAGTTAACTTTCCGTGGCTTGCTCAAGCCTTACACTTGCACATCTGCTGTGGCAGACACCCCAGGGAAAATTCAGTGTTGGTTTCATGGCACAGAACTCCCCTTATTTGTGTCAGGGCTAAGGACATCCACATTTAATTCTTAAAAGCTCTAAAGTAACCTTCAGGTTATAGACATCTTTAAACAACCATGAGAAGGTAGGGTTGGATCAAGAGGAAGGGTATCGTTCCTAACATCAGCCTCTAAGACAGTAAACTGTTCAGCTGAACTCTGCATTAAAATGTTTCAAATCAGCTGGCAAGAATGACAGACAGATAATGTGTAGGCAAGGATCTGTATGGACGTAATTATAGATTTGGAGCTTCTTGTGTAGGCTTTCAGATCTAGGAGCTAATTTCAGGTCTGATGGGTCCCACAGCCCAAGCCCAGTTTTTAAAGTGGAAAAACCTCCCGTGACTACTGGAGATTCATTGCTCTGAAAAAGTCAGTTTAAACAAATTGAAGCACCAACACACACTGATTCCGTGTTTGCAACCATTGGTGACCTTTTTTAAAAAAACTGGGCTTAGCTTTACATTTTCTCTACCGCTTAAAAAAAAAAAAAAAAAAAATTTTAAAAAAATCACAAAACCAGCCAGGAACCAGAAATGGGTATTTGGGAATACTCAAAGATCAGCGTTAAGAGCCTGGAAATACAAAGTGTTGTTATTCTGGTTTCTTAGCATCTTAGGATGTTTAAATCCATTAAACTCTAAAGCTCGGCAAGAGGATTAAGACCCTTCTCAGGTAACCTTTCCTCATGTGAGGGGTATTTTTACTCTTGCCACCGAACAGCTGAAATCACATGAATCGACCCCATGAGTAGGGATTGCAAGACCAACCCTAACAGGAGATAAAATTGCACTCAATGTGTTGCGAGTAACAGGGACATTCGTGGCTACTGAAGTCAGATGTCCAGGCATTCCCTCCCCAAAGACAGAATAAGGACCAAATTTCCCACGCTGACAGTAGAGGAACGTGCTGAACAAAACACACAAAAACCACTGGGAAATGCACACCGTTTTGCATTCCCAGTTCTAATATTGCATTATATTCTGACACTTGAAGATTTACTAAGAGTCCTGTACATTGTTGCTGGGTTTTCTGTTGTTGTTAGGTACTGTGTGAAGACAGCTTTGTCTACTCCAGTGCCTGCTAGCAGAAATAAATGTTTTCAAAAGAGGCTTTATGTCAAACCTTGCAAGACAAATGCACTGGCAGTTTTATGGATCAATTTTTAAAACAGTCCATTATAAATTCTTAGCTAATTTATGTTTCAATTGGGTGCATTATCTTTTTATTGTAATCTGTCAGAGCATAGAGAGTAATATAAAAAACCCCACTGTAAATAAAATCGTTCCTTTCATGAAAAAAATTATATATCCTAGTGTTATGATATACAGCATTTTGGAAAAATGGAATATATCCTGATCAAAATTCGGCTTACCATTTATACAAATGGACATCAAAAGTAGTCCTACTGTGTTAGTCCAAATTTATATCAATATAAGCAAAAGGGAAATTTAGCTTGTTAATTACCACATGCACTGATTTAAGATGCAATACACTACTGTGTGTTTTCTTACACATAAAATAAGCTGCCTGGAGTAAACTTTTACAGACCTTGCACTAAATGGCACTAATCACAGCAAATGTGCTGTTGGGCAGAGGAGGACCATTTTAGGATTCAGCACATGGCAAAAACTCTGAGAGCCCCTCACATCACCGCTGGTCATCTCCTCCCACTGAGGACCAGAGCGGTTGCCACAGCTGTGAGCACCACATCCCCGTGCAGATGCTGACCTGCTCTTACAGCAGATGCCGTAACAGACAAACCACCATGCTCTGATCCATCTTTCTCTGTCAAGTTTGTTAAGCATCCAGGGCTTCCTCTGCTTTGCAATTCATTCAGCTGACAGAGGAAAATTTCAAAACGTTTCCCTAAACCAGATGTTGTATTCTTAAAACCCCTCATTCTGGCCCTGTTTGCATCTAGTCTCCAGTTCACAAGCTATTCCCACTCAGCCATCAGTCTCCTTTCCTTCATTCCTTCCCTTGCTCTACCTCTCCTCTCCAAGTATAACAAAGCCTTTTTTTTTGGTCTGTGAGGTTTTTGTGTATTATTAGCAGCTTCAAACACTAGTTGCAGGAGGAAGGGGAGACAGAGTCAAACCTGCAAGACCATCAACTCCTTTATAGGTGAAACATTTTGAAAATCAGTGAGTTAGCTGGTTTCTCCCATGCTCCCAAACTCCAGGATATAACCCTCCACTTTTTCCATACCCAATTATAACATCCATTTGCTGAGAAGCAGATTGCTAAAGATAGGAGCTTGTACAAGCAACATGTTCTTCATCAGGCAGCTGAGTCCCCTTCTCCCACTCACCCCCTTTTAGAAGAAACACTCAAAAAAAAAAAATAAAGAGGCTACTTCCATCTCATTTTGCTAGCTGACATTGCCAGGCATTAAATGTCAGTGCTGTGCACAGATTTGCGTGCCTCCTGCATGCTGACTGCTTCCCTAGAAGGCAAAAATCGCTCCTTTCCCAAGCATGTCTCCTGCCCGTGCCATGCTCTAAGGAATATCAGGACTTAAAACACCATTAGCCCTAATTAGGGCTGGAGCTAGAGCTTTTCTGTTTAGTCTTAGGGTACCTGGACAAGAGTTTCAGGTTTCAGCACTCAAGTCAGTACAACTGGTTCCCTTTTGGGCAGCCTGTGGATGGACAGACTGAGCTAACTTTCCTGGTTTCTAAGCTTGGTCATTTGACAGCAATCAGCAGTTATTGGCATTTTATCAAGGCATAACATGTCCGATTGCTCTGCTCATAGAAATCCTGTTAATCTGTAACAGGATTTCTGTGTATGCAGTTAAATGAAATAATATTTCATTGCGACTGCTAATCTCCCAAGAGGTAGAACAGAGGTAGAAGATTAAACGCTATGGCCTTTAAGATATTGTTCAAGGAGGGCTTGAGAATGGATTGGGTTGACTGAATCAGGCCCAAAGCAAATAGCCCAAGTGACAGCTTCTGCAATTGGGGGATATTTAAACCCGGATTAGTTTCGTGACTGGCCACATATCACAAATCTCTTCACCCAGCAGTTCATATCAGTAAGGTCCTAGCAGTCAAAACAGGAACATAACAGCTTGTCTGTAGTTGAAAGCTAATTCAGTTTAGCAGTTTATGTACTTAAAATACAATAATGATTCCCAGATAACTCTGGACTATTTCCTCATGTTGAGTTTAAACCACCCTAATTAGTTACAGCAACACAGGGCACACTTCACCATGAAGGCTCATGGCGTGAGATGTTCATGACTAGCTTCATGAATCCTGATTCTTGAAGTCCCTGTGCTCCTAAAGATCAGCAGTGTGACCTCAGGAACATCATTTACACATTCTGTGTCTCAGTTCTCCTGTCTCCAGAGTGGCAGATTTATACCACCAGAATACACATCCCATAGTCACGTTGGCATACTCAGAAATCACTGTAACCACACTAAGCAGATGTGTAACAGAGGTAAGACCTTTCCTCCAGCAGAGCCTGGAACAAGACTTCGCTCAAATCTGTCTCTATCTGTAAGTGAACCCAGATTCATACTGATCCCCCGTTAAACATACAAAACGTTTGCTTCCCAAGAGAGTTTTGGAAGGGGACAGTACAGCGCATTTGGCATCACATTAATAAAATGAAGATGGCGCATGTAAAGAGCATATGTACGGGAGAAGATAGGGAATGGCATAGTATCATACAGCATTTGTGCTTTCTGGGTTAACATGGTCTAATCAGCGCTGTTTTTAAAAAGTCACAATTCGTTAGCCTCTTAACATAAGCATCTTTCCTTCTGCAGCTTGGAAGAGAGCCCTCAGAAAGCAGGAGACTCTTGGAACAGCCCTTGCGTCCCTGAAATCAGAGAGTCCAACAGATCTGCTTCCCACCCCGAGCTCTATGTGGTGGGCCATGGGCTGCAGAGGGACTGACAGCAGGCGCAGGAGCAAGGCCAGAGGCCCCAGAGGGAGGAAACAGCCTTACCCCAAGCCTCCAAAATGTGGCTTCATTTTTTCCTCACACGAAAACAACATGGTGGCATTGCATCTAAAAACCCAAACTGGCCCCAACGGCCCAAGGGAGTATTGGCAGGGCAGTAGCCAGCTGCTTCTCCTTCGGATTGCATTCAATGGTTTAACTCAAAGATTTACATCGAGCGAAAGAAACACTTTTGCAGTTGGGTGAGTCTGAGGCAAACTGATTCGATAAAAAGAGGACATGTAGCCAAGTCCTTTGTTTCACTGTGTAGCCAAAAGAGTTAAAAAAGTCAGAAGTGATCATTATTTGACATGTTATTTGTTGAGGAGGCATCACAGTTTCAGTTATATAAAAAAAAAAGCAGCTGTTGTGACATTTCTGTGGGAGGAGGTAAAATCCTGAACCACTTGAGTTTTACTGCAAAAACATCAATGGCTTCAGCAAAGCCACCTCTTTACACTAGCTATTTATCAACATGCAGAGACAGAATAAGGTCAAATACAAGTTAAAACAAAATAACCCCTTTTAAAGGAATAAAATTAGGGATCTTACTCCCTCAAAAAGGCTTTGATTTTCCAAATCACCTTTGATTATCATGTAATCCCATCACCTCTAGTTTCCAGGGTACAAGGCTTAATCCCGATTAGAGCAGTTTTTTAATAGCCCAATCAAACAACATATAAATCCTGAGGCACCTGAGGACATGTATCTTTTTTTGTTTGTTTTGTTTTTTAAAGAAGAGAATGCTAGTATAGAGAATCCTTTCCTCCCCAAAACAGGTTTATATTCTTTCTATTTTATGCAGTTTGAGAGGAATTATTGCAATTTCACTGAAGAGTCTAGACAGATTGTATTAACAGATTCTTGTTAATAAAAACACAAGTTATTTACAGTCGATTAATCCTAGGCTTTTAGAGCACTCACTGGAATACAGTTTCAGAATTTAAAGGACCTTGCTCACCCATCTAATTTATCATCACAATTAAGATGCAACTTTAATGTAACTTTAATTAATTTGACGTGTTTTCATATGCATTTTCAGCACAGAACAAGATCCAGAAAAAAAGAGCCATTTGTAGTCTCATTTGGACAGGAATAATTTTAATCTTTTCCTACAGTTTTCATGATGGTGGTATCTGGGCACTTCACACAGGATTTTTAACCCTTCCTGCCCACATTTTTGATGGGGGAACTGAGGCTCGTCTTATGCTGTACAAGGGATCCCTTTAGATACTGAACTCCTGAGTTTTAATTTAGTGCCTTAATCGCAACCATCCTTCTTCAATTATCTCGGTGCCATTTTATGACACAGACACAAGGAAACCTTAATTGTCATATTTAAGGTGAGGTATCAAACAGAAAGAAGTAACTTGCAGTGAATAGATGCTTTGGATCGTCAGGGGTTTGTGAGCTTGGGGTGGCAAAGCAGCCATACCCATACAGTACGGCTAGGAGAGGTCAACAGATCTACCTTGTAATCACCCAGGCAGATGCACCATCCCCTATTAAACTGGGAAATCACAAGGGAGGTACTGCAAAGATCACCAGCAGGGCAAACTCTGCAGGCCAGTCTTCCCCCTCATCAGAAACGTAGTTCTCTCCCAGCTGCATGAAAAGACAAAAACATTTGCAGGTGTTTGGGATTTGTCTGTTCTGCTGGCGGTAACCACGCAGAATAGATACAAATCAGAAACATGACAGCAGAAAAACAGCACTTTGTGTGCCTAAACGTAGCTTTGAAGATGAAAACATAACAGAGTGGGAGGACAACTTCTGCTCGGCTGCTGCAATCATTTTATCTCTTTATGGTTTCAAGCTGAAATTCCCGAGCATCTATGGTGGGTGGTAAGAGAAAGTATTCATTTATATCCGCCAAGCGCCAAACTGTGGTGCAAGAGCTACGTCAGCACATGGAGCAATGCTTCAGCAAGCAGGCTGGAAACCTCCTCACACATGCGCTAGCTGGACATGGAGTCAGCCAAAGCATCTTTCCCCAAAATCCAGGCTCCCTTGAAGATGTGGTACATGAGCTGGCACCCTACCACAGCATCTCTCCTGGCTTTGTCTAAGGCTGTGGTCATCAGGAGGCTCATTGCAAACATAACCTCACCTAACCACTGCAGCTGCCGAAGGATTCTGATGCTGCCCTGAGGATGCTGCAGCAAACTGAACACTATATTCAAGAAACAGAGCTCCTCCAGGACTGATCTACAAGTTTGGACTACGAACTCATGACTACATACAGCCAATGGGTTCTCTTCAGTACAGCTAATGTACAGGACTAATATAAATAAGGTGTTTACCTTCAATTTGTATTGCAAGCATGAGATTAAGAGTAACTATAGTATGCAGGAAATAATAGTTTGGCTGGACAGTTTAAAAAAAAGATACTGTTTGTTTGGGTTTTTTACAGGTTTTTTTGGACAACACTTCCACTTTTCATATATACAGCATTTCTGGAATACAACTGTTTTATAAGACTATGCTCAACTTTAAGATTTATTTTTTACTGATGTAAATAAATCAGAGTTTTTATATGCAAGCTATGAGTTTGATCTCTCTTACGTTCTGTATACAACCGGCTTAAATCTTAGCCCAATGTTATACTATTGATTTCTTCCTCGGTGCACTAACTAGTGCCTTGTGCTAAAAGAATTCCATTTGCTTCCTCCCCACCACATCACAACCCTGTCTTATGTTTTACTGGTACATCAATTAATTTATGTTGCATTTCCATTAAGCAAATATGTCTTTTTAAGCTACAAGATCCAGCCTGGACACTGACAGACCAGAGCAGAGGTCAGCCGTGCTTCCACCCTTCCCCTGCCCCGATTTAAGCTTGAGCTACCTGGCAATTTTGTACTTGGTTAGTAGAGCCTTCTATATACAACCATGACTAAGTTGAGCACGGGGCCGTGGTTTTGTCCTAAGGGTTAAAAGCAGAGTGCACCCAGTGTAGTGGAGTCTCATTGCAGAGGGGTTGAGCGCAGAGGGGTTGATCACAGAGGGAAGCAGTATCAGTTTTCCAGCCAGGGCTCCATAGCTGCAAAAACAGCAGCGAGGCAGCTCCGTGCTGCACTTTATCTGCAGACCTTGAACAAGCTGGCAGCTGCCCGTGCTTCCAGTGACACTGCTCAAATCTCAGACCTTTAAGGGACTTGTCATTTCATACCCTTAGCATGTGAAGATGCCTAGAACACGAAAGCACTATACACACTCCAGTTACTTCTTTTGACTTCAAGAACTACCCCAGATATTAGCAATACGGTTGACAATATGATTCAGGTTACCAATAAAACCAGTATATTATAGTGTTTGCACTGCCACACCTCTTAACATTCAAAGCATTTCATAATCATTTATGAAATGTTATCATTAAGAGGAATATTCTGAGAAGTTACTCCCATGGCTACAGGTAGAAAGGAAAGAAATCACAGCACAGAGATAAAGTAACCTGTTCTTACTGTCACTTCTTATCCATAAGGAGCTGACAACATCCCCTGAAGAGAAATCCTTCTAGATTAGCAAATCATTAATCCTTCCACATCAGATAGATTCAGTGCCACCATGACTGCAGCATGTATGAGTACATGTTGCAGGTATAAACTTCAAACTGAGGTTTTGATCTTCCTGGGCAAGATCCTGAAGGTTTCATAATGCTTGCAGTATGGATTAGGGGCTCACTTCCATGTTGTCCTCAGGTAAAGACGAAGGTTAATTCAAACTCACAACTATACGTTGGATCATCTGAAAATTGGGGCCAAAGATCCCAAGTTTATATTTCTTGCCCACCACCCATTTTGGATGAATAATGAAAATATCAACATCAAAAAAGGATGTGCAGATACAGACAGTAAATATTCGGCAGAGCAAGGTGATTAAGACCCAGGACCATGCTATCCTTCTGATCTCACTTCTGTTCATCTGCCCGGCATCTATCCTCTTCCACCCTTGCTAGCACAAAATTATCTACAGCCTTCACTGTCCCTAATTGCTCTCCACTTTACTGATGTGCTGAATTTCAAAATCTGGCCTTTTACCTCTCCTCATCATATTCTTTTCTCTTTCTTTACGAATATACAACTCTGTGACTGCATTCAGTGACCCTGTGAGGATTTCTGAAGTTAATCTGCATAGAATACACCCTTTATCAAGGTTATTTTAAAGGAGAAAGGGGCGATAAGCCTATCTTACTCCATATGAATCCCTCCTGCTTCAATAAAGTTTTCCTTGAGGCATAGATGAGCTGATTATATAGCAATTAAAGAGAAACTGAAAGCTTTCAATGTTATAGGCTGCCCTTCGTTTATTGTTACTGCTACTGAACCACGGGGTCTTTAATACATGAACGGGTGAAAGCTGAAGCCTGGGGATGCTGCCAAAGACCCATCCTTCCCCAGACCAGTAACTGTAAAGCAGTGAACAAAACTTTCCAGGCATTCCAGCAGACACACGAAGTTATGTAGCAAGGCTGAGATGACTCTACAGATAAAAACCAACAAATTCACTAGCTGCTTGGCTTTTAAATGCGAGTCAAAGTCTAAGTCAATCAAACTGGGCAATTTCACTCTTGTTGCCTTATCCCCTTTTAAACCTAATATAAGTTTAATATTAACACTGGAACAGGCTGCCCAGGGAAGTGGTTGAGTCGCCATCCTTGGAGGTATTTAAAAGATGAGTAGACATAGTGCTCAGGGACATGGTTTAGTGGTGATTTTGGCAGTGTTAGGTTAATGGTTGGACTCAATGCTCTTAAAGGTCCCTTCCAACCTAGACGATTCTATGATCTCTTACATCCAAACTGGAAATTAAACCTGCCAGTACAATACCATGGCTTTATTTTTTCTATTTTTTTAAAATGTTTTCCTCCACTTTGAAGCTTTGTGTCTCTTTGCTTGTAAATATAGTTAACGTGGACAATTGGGGCACAAGGCAATGCCCCTTTCTGGACTTTTTTTAGTATCGAGGTTTTTATCAATAACCTGATATCCATGCAGACCCTTTCATCTTTATATTTCAGAGAAAACACATGCATATACATACGTGCATTAATTATCATAAGAGACCTGGCATACAAGTAGGTTGCCATAGCACAGTTTTTCATGCTGCTAAGGCAGGGCACGGAGAGCATCAGGGATGCCCTGCTGTCACACAGGGCTCCCCAGCTGAGCAGCCAGTAAGACACAGGTAAGCAGTTACCTAATTCTGTCTCAGAAAAGGTCATATCAATCCACATATCGCAGTAACAGCAGCTGTTAATAGGGTATCTCTAAGGTGCAAAGTAAAGAAATAATCTAGAAAACACCACGGACAATTAAAAAAAAAAAAAAAAACGATACTACATTCTTCATGTTGAAAAACTCAGTACTTCCGAACTATTTATCCTATCAATATCTAAGAGAGGCAGAAAGCACGTACTGCATCTCTAGCCCTGCCAAGTTAAAAATTTCCCATTTCCAGACCCTCAGAGCTCCCTTGACAGCCAAATATCTAGATTAAGTTTTCAACAGAAAAAAAGTCACTGGAAACACCATGGCATGAGGAGTGCAGTAGGCATTTGGATGCTCGGTGTATCCCCAGTTTCCCTTGGCTGGGCAATGGCTCTGCAACCTGTCTACTCCCAACACACTGTGAAGGTTGTCATAACCTCTTCAGAGGTTGTTTACAAACCAGCAAAAATAGAAAGTTACTTCTTTAAATAAACAGTGTGCTAATAACTTTAAGAGTCCTTTGACAGGCTTAATTTAGACTCCTTGCGGCAAAAGGGAGATGAGAACTTGTGTGAGCTTCTCTATTCTTCAGATGATGCTTCCCAGGAGACAGATATGCTCCAGAAGTTCAAAGCAACAGCGCTGGGGCTCACCATCTCCCACCCACCCGTTCAGGGATGACAAGCCAGTCCTGCAAAAAGGTAAGCAGGAAGCTAGCACAGGGCCCAATGGATCCAATTATTTCAAGTTTTCTATCTCAAATTTTCTTTCCCTCCTAACTTTGCATAAAACTGAGCCAAGACCCAAGCTATATCTAAATTTAGTTTTGTGAGCCAAGCACTTATCAGTACTCCAAAACATCATCAGGAGGACCATGCATCATTCACCTTGGTTTATTACCATGTTTGGAGACTAAGAAATGTTTCCAGTATGACTTTAAGGAGAGAAAAAAACGCCACCCTTCCAACAGCGGGTGTGCAGGTAGGTGTAAAGTTTCACTGCCTTTACTATGATGTATTAAAAGGATCTGAGAGAATTTGGGGGGGGTGGGGGGGTAAACAGGCCATGTATTTCCCTAATTTTATCTCCAAGGAAAACCAAAAGGACACGTTTATTGTGCTGGTAATGGCAACCCAATAACCTCACGGACTGTTCTTCCCTGCAACATGCTGCCCTGCCTGGGCTTTACTAGGCCAGGATTAGATCCATAGCTAAGCAAACACAAGTGGCCACATAAAATAGATTTTTTTCCTTCAGAAAGTCTAATTAACACATCACACATGCATTTTCTTCTGTAACATCAGAAACTGGCAACCATGCAGACTTTGCTGTCAAAATGTTATAGTGAAATGTTTTTCCCTGAGGCAGAGGAGTAATGGCAGCTACAAACTAGAATGTAAGTTTAAAAGATTCAAATTATTATGAAATGAAACTGTTAAATAGTTTCTTAAAAGGCAGCACTGTCAATGATCACACAGTCTACCAAAGAGTCAGAGACAAACCCAGAAGCGCGTGTTCCAGCTACACAGGAATTCATTACGCTGGCAAGCACCGACCCAAGGCAATAAATTATCGCATAGCTCTGAGCTGAACGGCACCCACGCTGGAGTATAAATAGATTTGAGAAACCCTTCTCACCTGTTGTTGGCCTCACAGTCAACTCATCCTTCTGCAAACAAGTTACAAACACCACCGCTTGACTGCTGTCCTGGGTAAATACACATATATATGCCTTTTCAAAAGCAGTGCATCTTTTCCCAGTGAAATACGTTTCCTCTCCTTACATATAAAATTGTGATTGAGGACTGCTGTGAGCCACAAATGATTCGGATTGCAAATGTGCAAAGCTTTGGGATTTGGGCCAAGTTTTATTTGCTCAGGCCTATTGTGAGCACAGAATACATCTAGTTAGAAAACTTCACTGTATACGGGACATTGTCCCCCAAACATGTAAATAAATTACAACATCATAACGCTGAGTAATCAACAGCAGCAGCACATAAAACAAAGAAGTCCTGGGCAAAGAGGAAGAGGAAGAGAGGGCCAGTAAGGAAAGGATATGGTGGGACAGATTTATTCCTTGTTGGAATTGCATTAAGGAAGATTTTAGGCCAACACTTACTGGGTCAAGAGCAATCTGTAAGTTTGCCAAAAAAATAGCTTCCGACGGGTGTGAAACACGAATTACTGTCAGCCCTGGGCAGGACCAGAAGAGGACCACGCTGTGACCGTTACCTTCCAATGGAACATTAGTTGCAGGATCCCTGGAGAACAAAACAGCAGCACCGCCCAGCAGCTGACAGACTGCACAGCGAAGTCCCAAGCTGCAGAGGTCCAGCCTGCAAGGGCACCTACCGGAGCCGTCAGGCTGGTTTAGCCAGAGGGTGACTGTTCCCTGGGGAAAGAGAAGCATGTTTTGTTTGCACTGGGTGATACTGAAAATAAAAAACCTGCCAGAATAATATGGCAGTCAAAGCAATAGAGATCCTAGCACTGGCACAAGTGTGTCCGTATGAAAGTCATCTTATTAGTATAGCCAATTTCCCTTCTTGAAATAATATGTACTACCATTCAAACATTTGCACTGGTGGAAATGCGTCAGCATTGAGCAGTTTTATAGCCTGATACATTATATACACTGACAGCATACACAGAGGAGGACTGTTGTACAGAGGAAGTGTCTCCGTGTATGGATGTGTGTGCACAGACGTGTGTCTCTGCAGAGGAAGGCAGAGCAGCAGCAGTCGAACCACAATGGACAAGAAATTTCAGGTTGCGCCCAAGAGCCTGGGCATAACTGCAGTGCCAACCGCTGGGCACGTACGTCCTTTCCAGGACCCAGACCTGCGTATCCCGCAGCCTTCACTGCGGTCTCCAGAGAGGACAGAGTATTTACCTTCTGCTCTCAAATGCAGCAGAGGTGAAACATGGCTACACGGTTGTGAAAGTAGCACAGCCTTCATTTACCCAGGGCACAGCTGTTAGCACAGAGAGAGGCTTTACAAGCTCCTTTACCACTGCCAGTTGCATTCAAAAACCATTGGGGGGGCTTTTAAGGATACACAGGATCAGTTTGTTGGCCAAAGTTACTGTTTTGTTCAGCTAAGGCATAATGGAGGCTTAAAGGTTCAGGTCAACTCTAATTTTAACTAGAGTGGTTTTCTCACCTCTGCCTGCATCAAAGGCAGTATCAGAGTATCAGGATTCAGTGTCAGCTGTCAGAGATTTGGTAGCAAAGCAACCAACTTTGATTCACATCATCACTATTTAACAAGGATGAAAATAGCCACCCCAGTGCAGCCTCCTCCTTTCTTTTGCTATGCTAACTTCTGTGGGTTAGCAGCTGCACCGCACATTAAATGCAATAATTAAATTAATTAAGCTGGCCCTGCAAGTGCAGCCTGCAGTCTTCTCTCTGGTGAGACTTCTGTAACAAAATTATAATAAAAGTAACTTAGAAAAATCAAATATTTAAATTCTTACCAGCATTGGAAGAAGGTCCAACATTGCTCTGCCTTTTTTTTGTGTCATCCAACAACCTTTATAGCTTCTTAATAACTTCTGAGATGTGCACCTGTGCAAACATGTGGCCAGAAGAGCGCACCTGAGCTGAATTAACAACCACTACCCGTTAACCCCTCTGTTTGTCACTGCAGACAGTCCCATTGTCAGCTAAATTTCATCTGGCTGTGGTAGGAGTGCCCCTCTCATGGCAAAACTGTCTCAGCTGGAGAGTTAAAAAAAATAAACCACCTAGACAGAAAATAGGTACCAGCAGGCAATGCTTTATTCTCATCGACTGTGGGGAACAGTATGCAGGAAAGCACCACTCTAGGCCAACAGAGAGTTGAGAAACCAGTTACACGAGTTACTTTTCAAACCTCCTCTGCAAGTGCTATAACTAAATGCATAAAAACAGGCTCTGGGAAGCCTCATATGATGTGCTTTTTTTCTCCCAAGTGCAGAAACTTCCCCCCACATTCAGAAGGGCCCGAGCACAGACAAAGAGAAAGTAAAACCAAAGAGCTTTTATATTAAGCAGCCTGTGCAGAACAGCATTTATGGGGCTCCAGAGGGAGAGACCTGCAGGGGAGGGAAACAGCAAAAACAACCTGTGAGGTAGAAGAAGCAAAACCAGGAGGCCGTCTAGAGATGGCAACGGCTATAAATAAATAAATAAATACCTGTTAAAATAGATATCAGGCAGTAGCAAACTGCAGGTGCTTAATGAAGTGACATAGTTCAAGATCTGCTGTTTAAACTCAGCCACCCTCTATCATTCTCCAGTGCTTCACCCCTAGCATTTGGGTGCATGTGTATAACCTGCGGAGCCCTGTCATGCCTGCGAAACAACTGCCCGCCACCAGGCTGTTGCTGTTTCTGCTAAACTGTTAGAAAAATTTCTCAAGATGCTAAACTCAAAAATGCTTTAGCAGATCCGCAAGGACTATGGCTGCCCACCAGGCTCTGCAGGATCCCCAGAGACACCAGTGTTTCAGAGCCAGGTCCCCGGCCTACATCACGTGCCAAGACTTCGCAGAGATGAGCTCTTGAGAACTCCCTGCTACCAGAAGTTGGGAGTTAGAAACAAAAAACAGCAGAAAAAAAAAAAACCCCAAACATTTTAGAAGAGTCTACTAAATGATTTTGCCACTTTAGTACTGTACTAAAAAGAAAAAGAGGTTCCTTAAGAGGTTACACAGTGCAATAGTATCTGGCAGGCTGGAGTCCCGTATATCTTTAGACATAGCAAAAAATGCTGCAAATAAATGTAAGACCCCAGGAGCCCTGGGATGGACAGATCTCCCTGCAGTATTTTGTGGCCTTCCAGCTTCATACAAGGTCCTTGTACCTGCCAAGAACCTGTTAAGGCTCTTTTAACTTTCCATGTGTCTCATGTCGTTATTTTCCTGTTTTTTGCTCTCCCCCAAACCTTGATTTTTCTTTCTTTCAAAACTCTGCCAATATACGGAGGATAGTATGAACATAAATCAGGCTGCTTTGTTTTGATATCTGACTATACAGATGTACCAACATCTGCTGCTCTCAGCCCTTCCTCTCTTCTCTCACCACTTCTCCCCTTTATGCTTCCAAGCCTTTGTATGACGGAGGACTGGCATAGCCCTTACTCTGTTTCCTGAATCTCAGGTTCGGAAGTGCTTTATTGGTCCACCTGTAAGGCAAACCCTTTGCTTCTCGAAAGACAGGAAAAGAGACATTTAGAAAATGTATATATTTTAAAAAAATATACCTCATCCCACAATGCCTGCCCACAGCTTACCTCTCCCCAACTTCTGTAGGACACTCTCAGCCCACTCACTGCCCAGCAGCTCGTGTGTCACCCAGCACCCCCTGCAAGGTGGTGTCACAGCCCCCTGCCCCTAGGGATGCCCCAAGGTGCTGGGAGACATTCAGATGGCACCGGTCACCTCGCCACATCAGACCATTGCACAGGGGACTATAGAAAAGATGCATCCCCCAAATCAGGAAGAAAATTTCGGCACAGCTGGGGAGATTTCTGCTGTCATGGGACTGGGGGTCTGAGCTTGACCTGGACATCTCAGGTATCTGCCATTGCACCAGCAGCTACCAGAGACTTGTAAAGGGGCCTAAAGCTTGGCACCTAGGGCCTACACTGGTACATACAGTGAGCTGTACAACTTCCAATAACCCCCCCGTATATCGTCTGGCCAAGCAGGTCCTGGTCTCATTCTCTGCTTCCTTCTTCAAGCCATCTAATACTATAGCCCAAAGGCTTCCAAAGCCCATCTTTTATTTTGTAAGTAAATATATGTATACATATATATGCACATCTCTTATTTTCCAAGTATGGATATAAATATATTATTTTCCTTTTTACAGTTACAAATTGCATTTACACATAGGTTTTATTTTTTTGGTATCTATGCAAGCTTCTTAGGGAAGACGAGCTCAAGATATAAAACTTTTGAAAAATACTTCCTTTTAATTTTTTTATTATATTTTAAAAGCTGAAATCAAAATAAACGGTGAACATCTGTAGCTATAAACTCTGTAAGGTAAATCCCATTCTTCAAACATGCAGAATAAAACCAATGCCACCGCCACGTCCACCTGTCCCACTCGGCGCCTCTCCATCAGCTTCCTGGAGCACACCAAGCCTTCACTCAACAGTGAGGTCCAAAATGTCGCAGAGGTTTTTCACCACATGCCGAGACTGGGTGGCGGCATGCTCCTTCAGCCTGAGGCCCATCACTTGGTAGAGGCTCTTTGCAAGCTTGGCAACCACAGCCTTCACGTTGCTGCTTCGGACAGGCAGGATGTTTTTTCCCAGGAAGAACCAGAGCACGG
Source organism: Rissa tridactyla (assembly GCF_028500815.1). NCBI lineage: Eukaryota > Metazoa > Chordata > Aves > Charadriiformes > Laridae > Rissa > Rissa tridactyla. The sequence continues at coordinate 14,193,165 of NC_071468.1, read as the reverse complement.
GCAGGACGTAGCGCTTGACGGTGTGGGGTTTACGGGGATAAACAGATGGCACGAGCACTGTAGGGTGAGAGAGACAACCTTCTTAACAACCTGAATGCAAACAATTACCTAACTTTATTTTTGGTTCTTGGGAGCCTTTTCTGGCTAATATCAGCAAGCATAAAGAGCCCGATGATCCAGAAACAGGCAAGAGTAACAGTAGCTGAACATCCACTGAACAGAACAACCAACCTCTGAGAACCTTAATTTCTCCAAATCAGAGGCTTTGTATCTTTGATAGACTTAGCAAAGAGAATAATACACATCTTGTAAATCATTTCACTCTCCGCTTCTGCATTACAAATGACAAAAATGTCAAATCGCTGTTTATTTCCATTAAGACATTGTCTAAAGCAGCTGCTGAAGATTTTGAAATGCAGCTTAGAGAGGTAATTGAAAGACTTCTAATAAAAAGGATGATTACTTTTTTGTGACCTTTGATGAAAAATGCCAAAATTCTAATCTGGCAGTTCCCTTTGCTCAGTGGCACACAGCAAATGGCAGTATTATACCACACTTCAAAACTTCAGCCCGCAAAAGATGTGTGCTGCTTGACAGTTTTATTAAGAAACATCAGTGACTAACTGATGTCTTTGGCAGAATGGTCTAATTTGAGCTTTTTTTCCCCTCATAGTTGGTGGCTTCTAATGAACAGCTGTTTCAAACTTCAGGATGTCTTAGGTAATTACCCAGACCCCATTGCCATGGCATTTGAGCATCTCCCAAGTTTAATGGCATTTACCCTCACAATGTTCCCTGAAACAGGGGAATAGAGATACAAAAATCTTACAAGGGGGATGAAATTTAACCAAAAAACAAGCATTCCCTCTCATTCTCTCTGAAGTCTGCTCTCAGCTCATTTTCTGAACTGAACTGTATTAAATACAAACAAAAATTTACTACCAATAGACTCCTTGCATGGCAAATTTTGCTGAGAGATCAAAATCTGAAATGGTCTGGAGACAGAGTTCTTATTTTCTGTTCAGTGGAAATGTTATGCAGTAACCACTTATTAGTCTGTAGTGGAAGGACCTTCATTTTCTCTATGCTGTTAAGCCAGCATCAGTCATCAACATTTAAACAGCTCCTGAAAGTACCTAAAAACAATTCTGGTAAGCAGGAAAAGGGTTATGGTACCTATTTTTAAATGGGAGTTAATTTGAGTTTAACTGCTATTAAACACAGCGGTCACTATGGAGCTTCAGAAGAAAGAGCTGTCTGTTCCCACTAAATCCCAGAGAGAACATTTGCTCTTTCTAAAGTAGTCCCAATTTATGTTCAAATGCTTCATTTGAAAAAGAGATTAAATTACTGTAAAATTACATTCTATGTTTATGGAGATTTACTTTATCCAAATTATCTTTAAAGGCCCTTTTACGTTTGCTATGGCTAAACATGCCTTTTTGAAATTCATAATGAAGAAGCAAAGTGTATTAAACCTTGGATTAAAAGACGCTGGCATAATTAGCAGTGGATTTAGCCCTAATTAAAGCAAGGCTATAAATAGTCTTCTCTAGTATACAGTGAGATTATATTTTTTCCCATCCTTGGCTATTGCTGACGTAGCAAGCTACTATTATAAATCAATTATCAGCTGCATTTGTAGTGTGTCGGACACTGCTGATATAGAAATAGACTGTTTGCACATCCTGAAATTGTCAGTCCAAGGTCGTATCTGCAATACAGGCAGGGAGCCTGAGTGGGTGAGGCTGAACTGCCCACTTCTGCCCCTCTGCCCCCAAATCCTGCCTTGCACAAAACCCTTACCTGTAACATGTGTGTTGAGTTTTCACCTATACTATGACCCCCAGGCTCTGCAGGGTTCAGCCTCAAAAGTTTACAACAGGAGAACAAGAATCCTGTGATGACAAAAGACGCTGATCCTCAGAAATACCAGTTGCCACAATTTTTTCTAGAGGATGGTCATTCACTTTAGGAAAGGGGCCTCTTACAGACCTCCGTGACCTTTACTGTCCTTCAAAGAGAGGAGCCAACCAGGGTATTTTTAGCCCCTCTTTTCCCTGGAGGCGGGTCCTGAGCTGCCCCAGTGAGAGCTCAGTGCTGGAGCCTGAGCGCCATCCTCATCTCACATGCCGCACGCCTCCACAGCAGCCAGGCAAACCCCTGCCAAATACACCGGGTATGTGTATTTTGCAGGAGGGACAAGCTCAGGACCTTCTGGTGTCCGATGAGGTACTGCACCCTATATTCAGAGGCATTCCCTCTAAATATTCCCTCTGAAGTCTTCTTGACTTAGCAGTGGATATTAGCTGAAGCAGGGATACCTGAAAGTTGTTCTGCGACAACCAGCATAGCTTGGCCGCTGAGGAAATTCACTCGTTGGGACAAGTTTTGCAGCAGCAATGTGTTATCTGAAAGAGAAACATTTATTTCTGCTCACTCTTCTGATTTTATAAGAGTAAAAAACAAAAGGGGGGGGGGGATGGGACAGGACGACCAAAGTAACTGCATTTTGTAAAATAAAGTACATTTCTGCCAGTTTCTAGTCCTTTTCTTCTTCTTTCCTTCCAGCTTACTTGGGAGGATTTAAAATTCAAAAAGAAAAGCTCTCATTTCACATTTGTAAATCCAAAGTTGACTGCTGTACAAGGAGCTGTGTTAAGCATTTCACATCAGGGCATCAAAATCTAAATCACATGTAAGCAGTGAAAAGGTTTTCCATCGTGGAGCTTTGCAGAAGCGACCTCCCTCCTCCCCCTAAAGAAAAGGGTGAGAAGTCTCAAAAGTGCACACATCCATTCACACTTTAAGGGTAAGCTGCTGTTAAATCTTTACATTAGCTGTTGGGATCTATGGACAAGACTCCAAGTTACTTGTACAAGAGAGAATTACTGTTCATTGCAATACAGTCTGCTCTCGGGGACTCTTGTAACATCTCTGAAATCAGAACTTGTCAGAGACTGGAAAACTAACTGATTTCCCAATACTTGCCTGTCATATGTACGTTAGTTTTTCCTATGCTGCCTGTTGTTGACTTGGGGTCTTGTTTTAATTCATAAACTGTTGCCTGTATTGGTCTGCAAAACCCCAGTCTTACCACTTTGATAAGCCAAGCAAAGCTTTTCCCGGAGGCAGAATGCACATGGAATGTGCTACGATACCTCGCAGCCTCACCAGGAGTGAGTGGCACTAATAAAGCAGGCAACCTGCTTTTTTGGGAGCCACTACAGAGACAAATCCCAAAGTGGTTTTAAGTAGCACTGTGCTATTAAGTGCTCCTTTTTGCATGAGATATAAAAAGGAAGTCCCTAATGATCTTCTTGCAAGTGTGCAATAAAGAATTGGTCCTGCTATCCTAATTAAGCTTCTGCTTTGGTAATTACACTCTTTTCATTCACCTTTTTAAACAGACACTTCACTTTTTGCCTCACTCTTGCAGTATTGGCAGATGCTATTTCATACTTGCTGTTCCCCCCCAGGGAGTTACCTTACAGCTGCTGCTTTGAAAAAGATTCCCTGAGACCTGGAGATCTTGAAGGAGCACAAAATGTTAATTAATCGTTAATATCAGTATTTACACAGATCTTTAGGGGAACACTTGGGTTTTGGGTGGGTGAGGAAGAACTGTTCCTTTTCTTGTTTTTTAGGAAGCTAAGTCTATAGGCACTATTCATCTTTCCATTTAGGGGTTTCAAATGCCCTGTACATTTTCAAACAGTAAAGCTCGAGTCAATAACAAATTTACCCAACCATTACTTTAGCTGCCTTGAGAGACCTAAAGACAGAGGAGCTTTTAATGGCTGTTAGAGAAAACAAGGCAACAGGCAGTTCAGTTCTTATTAACTCAGCTTTAATTCTCTGGACTAGATTTTAGCTAAACCTGTTGGCCATGGGACAGACAGCCCAGCATTTGCAGTATGAGCAAAAGAGAAAAAAAAAAAAAAAAAGGTGGCAGTGGCCACCTGAAGGGCATTTCTTTCATGACAGAGGACAGAGTAGGACAGATGTCAGAGGAGAGCAAGATCTATGTCTTGGTCCCATTGCAGTCAGGCTTGATTTGCTGATTTGCCCCTATCTACAAGGTGGGTCCTCAAGTGGGGTTAGAGTCCCAGGTCACAGCTAATGACTAGTCAGCTGGGGACATCCAAGCACACGTCAGGGTTAAGCTAAATAAATGATTCAAGCATTATTTGGAAGGAAATTGGTTTGTTTGTAGGTAGAATTTGAGTCTCAGGGATGGGGTTTTGGTGGGGGTTTTTTTGGTGGGTTTGTGGGGTTTTTTGGTTTGTGTTTACATCAAGTGGCCAGGCAATTTTCTAACCAGCTTGCATTTTTGCATGGATCATTAAAGGTGACAGATGAGGAAGTCTCATCTAAAACTCGGAATCTGAGACATGTCAACACAGACTCACAGAGCAATAGCTGGGCTCTTAGCTATGAAACTCAGTGATGCAATGGGGCAAGACATTGTGCTCACTTACTCTAAGCGAGGAGCATTGCACTATTCTTTAGAGCTCTGAGGTGGTTTTTTGTCATTTGCCCACTGATTTTAAATTGTACAGACAGACAGTTTTAAAAGATGTGGGAAGGTTTCGCTCATACATTTTTCCAGCAGATTCTTCCTTCCCCCACTAAAGCCCCAGGTCTTGAATTTTGAAATATTTGTGGTTCAGTTGCCTGTTTGAATTTTTGCAAACATCCATAAAAATGAGCAGAACCAAAAAAATATATCCCATCTTGTTTGCTTGAACCTGTCTCTGGGTAAAGTCAGCGTGATGAGAGACAGATCTGCCTTGCTCCTGTTCTGACATCTGCCAGCGTGGAAAATTTACAGTGATCTCTCAGACTTGGTGAGAGGGGAATGACAGAGAGCTCCATACAAAACCCTGAAGGGATCTGTTTGCCACATCCTCTGTTAGCAGGATTCTGCAACTTTTCCCTAATCTTCTCCCAGGCACCACAAAAAATGGGTAAGGGCCAAGAGCCGTACAGGTCTCACACCCTTCTCTCGATTTCATGACCAGGAATAGCCCTATACTTGGGACACAGAAAGGCAGCGGGTCAGCAAATTTACTGCGTTTGCAAAGCAGCTGATGTGGAGAAAGTTGCTAATTTCCCTTTAAGACCTGCCTCTTCAACACTGAATTTTTCAGGCATATTCACCCAGTGCTGCATTTTCACAGCTGACATAAATCTGTGTGGCAAGGGAATTTACAGCAGACCTTGGCTATGTAGTTATTGGCTATAGCAATCTTGCCCCACGCGGAACACGTGGAACAAGCCATCATTTACAGCTGGATTTATATCTGTTTGTTCTAAAGAAATGAACTTGGCAAATCATAAATTCCCTTTAAAAAAAGAAGACAAAGACAAAAAGTAGAAAATAGACAGGACCAGCTAATGCCCATAATGTAGAGCCTTCCAGGAAGCTGTTCTGCAGAAACTCTGATGGGCCAGTGTCCCTTCATGCCAACAGCAAAGCAATTCATTTGGAGAAGTCAAATTGGGTCCAAACAACCTCCAAAAATCCCTTTGTCCCTGAATTCTAGCAAAGTTGTACTCCAGGATTTATTGTTCAGCTCCTCCCGTACCAAAGCAGACAAGCAGCACAGAGCCAAAGGCTCCTGGGACACTGAGGAAATGCTGGTACACATTCAAGCCTCTCTGGGAACTGGTGCATAAGGACTGCACCGCCACAGCTTCTGGTTACCCAGAAATTTTTACAGTTGGCAGGAATTCAGATCCCTTGATATATAGCATAAATGACACGAGTGATCTGCAAACCAGGCATCAACCATAGAACCCAAAGTCTTTACATGGAACCTGCTTTTTCTGTAGTAGGTGTGCATGCTATGCAAACACATAGCTTCTGGACAGCCATAAGGGAAGGGCTGAAGGTGCGCTCTGCAGGGCAGGTGCTCACAGACAAAATGAGCCTGAGGATCTTCAAGAGCTTTAGGATGACCCTGGTAGGCAGCAGAAGACGTGCTGCACAACCTGCAGTGGGCCATATGGTTCAGGACACAGGGCAGATCAGGACCTCACCCTCTTCCTACTGTAGGAACATATTTTACATCAACAGGCATACTTGCAGCCCCATGCTCAAGCCTCCAGAAAAGGGGATGATAATGGGCTCCTTACCCTTCTGGAAGAAGGGAGACAAGGCATTTCTAACTCCACACACGTGGGGATCTCCAGGCTGACTATGCAACAAGCATTTCATCCTTCAACTGATCTTTGCTATGATAATGCAGTATCTTATTAAATTCAAGGGATCAATCTTTGAATTCAAAGTACGTTTTCATTCAGGCTTTACATGGCTAGCCTACTACCTAAAAACTGCAAAATGAGTAGCTGAGTTCAAAGTTTGTCATATTGGGATCAGAAAGGGCCAGACACAACTGCTCAGGAGAGTCACCACTGCCAGAGCATGGAACAAAGCCCAGTGAGAGCAAAGAGCCTCCACCACCCTTGCCACCATGTGTTTCAAGGAAAAAGCACGTTCCTTTCATCTTGTTTTACTGGTGGTAAACTCAACAGAATGCACATCTTAGAAATCCAATTCAATAAAAACAAAATTAATGCAATTTCCCAGGAGGAAGGGGGAAAACAGTCATGACAGATGCTAGTTGCTTTCCTCATGTGCTTCCGGCAGGAACTTAAAATAACCCCTATAGTGTCCTCTCTACTGAATTAATAACCAGACATATGATCCAGGTGATAAGCAACATCCATTCAGCTGCACATCACAGCATGATACAACAGATCGGGATAGAAAGAATGCAGGTAAACATCTTCATAAACATCTTGCAGCAGTTGGATATTTTCACAGATGACAACAGCTATCAACAGACTCAGTGTTCCCTTGGCTCCAAGATAGAGGAGCTGCAGTTGAGGAGAGTCAATGTCAGAGGTCAGCCTTACCTAGGTGAGCAGTGGATGCTTCCAGCACCTTCATAGCTGCAGCATGAATCCCCGAGTTCTTTGAGTTTAAGTTGTCAGTGACTGCTGCTACCACAGAGATCAGCACTGGGTTTAAGGCACCTCTGAGCATGGATATCATCAAAGCCAGCACCTCCAGTGCCTTCTGTCTCACTTTCTTGTTGTAATCTTGAAGTCTCAGCATAAAAACATCAAAAATCTGTTAAAAAAACAGACGACATGAAAGCTGGATTAAAATGTCTTTGCTTCAAGAAGGGATGTAGAAACAAGTACCCAGCAATATAAAAGATGAATGTAATCCTTTCTGTCAGGTCAACGCTTGTTAGCACAATTTCACTGTTTTCCTGCACGCTACTCACCGTAGCAGTTGCACAGCCTCATGCTAGTTGAAGAGATTTTCATACTTTATTAATAGGTTTGAGTGGGGACAGGATAGTTCATATGATGATGTTTCTTTTTACCTATATCATTAAATTAATCCCATTTTAATAAAGCAAAATAATATCTTTGGTATAAAGGTAGGAAAACGGGTATTTATGATGCCCATTCTTACATAAAGTTGTCTCAAGTGCTGAGAGTAGTTTTGATTTTGCTAAAACTGTGGCTAGATGAGATCCAAGTTTTGTTTTATCTGTCTCAGAACCTGTGTCTGGAGGAGTGCAGGGCTCTGATGAACTCTTCAGGATCCAGACCATTTGTCTAGCTAACAGGTAGACTTCTGAAGTTTAATGTGCTGTGCAGTTATTAGAGAAGGTTCAGTCCCTTGACAGCCACGTTATCAGGCACCATTTTCTGGAAAAAAGCAGCTGCTGGGAGGAGAAGGAAGAGAAAATCTGTCTCTAGCCATTTTCCTCCTCGTTTCAAAGAGAAAAAAGGACCACCAGGAAGGGTGAGAACAGTCTTTCCCAAGCAGGAAAGGAATGAGGACAGGAGTGAATAAGCGGAGTTGTGTCTATGCAAGACAAGATAAAGTTTATAGGAGAATCCTTTAAAATAAATAAATAATTTTTTTTTAAATCAACTCAGTCTGATACTTCTCTCTCCTATCCCAAGCCGTTTTTCTTCTACAGAATAACTGCCAAGCTTTCAGTGGCTGGATTTCCTTTATTTCAACCTAGCTGGTAGTTGGAGATAGCAGAAGCCACAGCAACACTAAATTCTGTCATCATCTCGTGAACCATGCGCCAATAGACACCTGCCAGAGAAATACGTCTGGACTGAAATTACTTGACCTGAAGCCTGGAGCTGAATTAAATTATTTTGGGTAAGAAGGGACCAGCCTGTCCCAAACAACTAGCATGTAGTGCCACACTGAGTTAACTTTACTGGTACTGGCTTGGGAAAGGAGCAACAGAGATGCCCTACATACCTGGACAATGTTAGTGGAGATGAGCTGGGGGCTGCTTTTGCAGTGATCTAGGAGGAGCATCGTTCCCTCAATTCGTGTCCGAAAATCCGTGGATCTCAGGAGCTTGTCAAGCTCCATGAGCTGTTCAGTCTCTTCTACAGTCCGAAGTGACGTGCAACGGACTCTCTGATGGGGTAAGTCAGAGCCAGACCTCAAACTGGAAAATAAAAACAAGGTAAGACCTTTTGGTGATAATATCTTCAGTTAATTGTGAAGAAAACATCTTGGTGAGACTTCCTAATGATGTGATTTCAGCCAGATCTTGATCTGAAAAGCAACTCTGATCTCATGACAATCATTACAGGAGACAATCTGCTTACTTCGGCACCTAGGATGGGATTTATCTCATTTATCTTCAGATGTCTTCCCAGGTACTCATCTAGCATCCCTTTGTGGGGAAAAAATAGGCAATACTTCTAAGTTTAAATGCCTCATCTTATGGGATGTGTCTGTATTATAAGGAAATTATTTACTCTGGAGAACTGTCTCTACAACAGGTATGGGAATCTGTATAAATAGCTCAGATTCATCTGAACAGATGAATCCTGCCCAGACAGATTAAGGGGAATATCTGAAAGGATCCACAGGATCAGTAACAGAGATAAAACCAGAAGCCAGCCATCCCACTACTACGCTTACATTATTGCTCCTCTAGGGACTGGATCCACAGCTTAACAATCCCAGTGGGAAGAATTCCCTTGGATCAACCTCTCTGCCGTGAGCATGGGGAGATCCTAACAATGCTAGTGAGATGTGTGGTCACCTTCCTGACACTGCTGAGCACAATAGAGCTAAATAAATCCACTTTTTATTAGAGGAGAACATGTACAAGTAGCTCTTCCACTGGCATGGGGAGACAGCAAGGACCAAGTTTCTGTCTCAAATGCTGACTACAGCACTGAGGAAAAAAACATGCTGTCCATCAAACAACCAGTAATGGGTCTGAATGACAGGAATAGCTACGGAAAAAGTCCATGTTGAGACATCTGTCAACCAGAACTGCTCAGGAATTGTCTTGCTGGTACTGTCAGAAAGCAATGATTCAGCCAGGCCAAACCACATGCACAGAAAGTGCTATTTTTGGGAATGGCATCTTCGTTCTAGACTGGTACTTCTCCTCAAACCACCCATCTGAAAAAAACTGTACTCAGATAAGAATACCCTGATTGAAATTATTTGTCCCAAGTCAAACAGCAGAGACACAACCCTCCCACAACCTCCATAACACTCTTCTCGCCACTGCACTGGATCTTCTGAACTGGAACCAGTGGGTGTCTCTTCCCCTCTCTCAGTTTTTGTGGAAAACCCTCCAGAGAAGTTGTATTTAGCCTCATGTAAAAGTAGACATTTTTTAATCACAAAAGATTTTGGGGGCAAGGAAATAATCTCTGGCTCATCTCCACCAGAAAGATTTTACTGAGGAAGGGACATGTAAAGCTTGTCATGTGCATTGTCAGATATAACAGAAGTGCTCAGTACCCTTCATCATGAGGTAAGTTGTTCCGATGCATCCTCAAGTAACTGTTCCTATACTTCCTGGGGTCCTTAGCAGGTGGAGGTCCACATTTACGGTCTTCTTTCTCCTACACATATATATAAAAAACCATGAATCTATCAAAGATAAAATAGGAAATTACTTGTCTAAAACACAAGTTATAACCAGGATCACTGCTACCAAGAAAGGCTTAGGAAAACATTTCATAACTTAGAGAGGGAGACAGGCCAGAGATTCAGTGATGTCTACTATTTGTTTTCAATAACCCAAGGCAGGTTACAGGTGCTACCACAATGGGCATTGGTATAAAATCCTGAATTTGGTAATCTTGAGCACAAATGAGAATAATGCGAACTGGTAGGGAACGAGCCTTCTTAAAGGGAACAGCGGGAAACTTTTGGACTCTGCAGGTTGGCCCATTGTGTTGGGAATTGATTTTGTTCACTCTCACTCTCCCTATTCCTGTACAAATGCACATTACTTTGTAGCATGTAAATGGGAGGAATGAAAGAAAAAAAAAAAAAAGAAGAATTTCCACTGGATGCTGAATTCACAAAGCTTCTTCCAGCTCCACAGCGCATGACAGCAGGGCAGTATTACCAGAATACAGACAATAGGTGTACTAATTATGATTGCCTTGTGCATCTTTTGTATATTTGGAAATTTTCTTGGCAATACTACTTCCTTCATCTGTTGCAAAGACCTCTATTATCTTCAAAAGCACTATTCTCACTTCCTTGCTTTATTGGGGGGTGATGTTGGATTTTTTTTTTTACACTTGGAGGTAAAATCATTTTCTCCTATTTCCCTTTCCTGTTTGTGGCTGATATTCAAAATACACCCACTTTATATTTCTAACCATACTATTTCCTTCACTAGATAAACAGGCTAAGGAAGGATCAACAGTTTATTCCCAGGAGCAAAATGATTTAGTGAAAGAAGAATGATATAAAGAAAGATTAGATGTGTTTAATCTCATATTAGCAATCTCAACACTTGCACAAAGGAGACATTTCTCCTGCCAAGCACTTACTTTCTGCTTAATTTTTGCCATAACATCCTCCAAGTCACGTGAGGGGACAAACTGTTTCAAATGCTTATGAAAGTTTTTATGACTCATCAATATACTCAGCATCTTCCGTCCACAACACCTAACACATGAAAGAAAGAAATTAATTATTGGTTTTTTCTACGGACTATTACTGTCTTTTCTTCCTAGCCTTCTGAATAAACAAAGGAAAAGTGTTAATAAAACAAGCTGATATTTTAAACTCGTCGTGTGTAATACTTTCATGAGAAGGTATTACCTATTCAGCAGAGATGTTTACCTCCACTAATTGCCACTGCATAATGCTGCCAGCTGAGCACAAGAGGAAAACATAGGGAAACAGGAAAATACAATTTCATACTGAAATTGTGTGTACACTTCTGTTGGATGGCAGGATCCCATGGGATGAGCAAAGCACATCTCCTGCTTTGCTGTTGCACCTTATTTGCAGTGTCTGCTACTATTCCACAATAATTTACCTGTCTTTAACTGGTGGAGAATCTAGGACAAATCACCTCATGCTTACTATTTATTATTCTATCCTACACGTATGCACATGGGCAGCTACTTGCTCCTGTGTTCTTGCCATCTAGTAGTGGGAATTTAAATTAATAATCAAAGCAAGTTTTGTTTTGTTTTGGTTTTTTTTGGTTTGGTTTTGCTGCTATGAAAATATATCTATCTTCAAGAGGAAATCTGGAGGTCACTCAGCCACAGACAACAACGTTATACAATGTTTGGAAAGATAAATTTGTGGCCATCATAGCCAATTAAATCTGCAGCAGGGATTTAGACAGACTGAATACATTGGTTAAAGGCAGCTGGAATTTTTCTAGGACAGTCTTAACCTTAACAGAAGTAGATGTTTGGGATCCTTCAGTGATGAACAATGGCCAACACTTCAGCTTTGCATTGTGCACACAAGACTGAACAAAATTGTTTGATTGGCTAATCTGAGTTCAGTTGATCTGAATAAAGAATCATTCAAGTCACAGGAATTTGGCAATGTTCCTTCTTGCTGGACACCTTCATGTTACTCAGTACAGTCATTTCCCCAGCAACATCATCCACATTGTGAAGTGAATTTCTTAATATTTCCTTTACCTTCCACTCTTTTGTGGTTTTATCATTTAGAGTCAGACATCAAACAGTTCTCAAATTTTAGGAGGTGAAATGAAGATCATCACCTTGTGTCCTGATGACAGTCCTGAGCGAGCTTTACCAGCGTGCGCACCAGCAGCTCAATACTGGAAGGTGTGCCTGACAGCAGCTTCTCAGCTCCAATTCGCTCCATCACAGTCAGGAGGTGTTTGGCCGCACACTTCCGCACCAGGACATTGCGGTGCCTGCAAACAAAAGAACACGCACTGGGGCAGAGGGAAAAGGAGGGCCAGAAGCACAGGCCTTGGTCACAGCGTGCTCCCTGTCATTGCTGGGGGAAGGAGGCATGTGTTCTCCCAGCAGTTTTAGCCTACTGGAGAAGATTCTGCCCCTCAGATAAACACAAAGTTGGCATTGTACAGAGGGGCTACCTGCAAGGATGAGGCAGGAATTCAATCTCCCTGCACTATTTGATACTCAATTTCTTTCCTGAAATTAACTCTGAGAAAGAGGGAAATGAAAGACAATTCATGCTGACTCATCAGAGGGCTCCCCCTGTACAGACAGGATTGAAGTTTATTACATCTTTTTATCTCCTAATCTGCAGACCTTTGAAAAAAATTAAACAGGGGGAAAAAACCACTGTGGGGCATGAAGCTGCACAATATCCATCAATGCAGCCCATTTGTTCTTTGAGGCTTGGCAAGAGGTACATTTGAGTGTTTTACTCTTTTAAAAAGCTGAGGAAAGCGTAGCAGACGTTTTAGCCTTTAGCAGGTTGTCCTTTCTAGAGGGTGTCTACTTGAAACTATCAGGCACAGCAGTAGTATTTTAAGGCAGCACTTGCTTCAGCTGTCCCATGGGAGTTGCCTGTGAAAGCACCCGTAAAGTGACTCACCATCTCAAGGCTAACATGCAGTGTCAATTTGAATAGAAAGTGGAACTCTTAAGGACGTGACAGTCAGACAGGCTCCTCTAGGCAGGAGCAGCACCTGCTGAGCAGGCTGTGCCATACCCACCGGGTTCTCCCGCACATGCTCCGTGCCTCAGCAATTAGCCTCCTTATTTCTCAAGTTAATGGCATAATGGTGATGCAAGGTTTTTTCCAGCGCCTTTGCGGTTAGCATTGTGAAATATCAAAGGGCTCTCACTGCTGGAATTGCCATTGTCCCTCTTCCCACAAAGCCACAAGCCTGTATCGCCACCCTTTGCAGGGACTTTCCCTTCCCCGTCATTCACCACGTCTAGGCAGCCTTGACAGACTGTGAGAACAAATAGGCTGCAGTAGGGCAGAGGTAGATGACAAGAGGAAGGGAGCGAGGCTGATCAGAGAATTTAATCACCAAGTTCACAGAAGATGCAGAAGAAAGGACCCTTCCCTCCCATCATTCCCTTCTGCGTCCTGTCCCTTCTCCCCTACCCACACAGTTTAAGGTGACAGATATCACTAAGAGAAGGATGACATACTGGACTCCGCTAGCCATGAGAGCAGTCATTGCTCGTGCAGGAGTCACGCTCCCCACCATGACTCCCAGGGATTCATCGGCCGCTTTCTGAATGAACTCGCTGGTGTCCCCCATCCTTTGGAGCAAGACACGAGCAACCTCATCCACCTCATGGTCCATGTGCTTCTTCATGGTCCTGAAGAGCTCTCCAAGAGTGATGATTGCATAGCGACACACCCTTGAGCGGAGGTTGTTCACCTGAGGAAGTCATGAGGGGAAACGTAAGAACAACCTCAGTAAAGGAAATCAGTTCCCCTAGAAAAAAAGTTCCAGGAAACAAGGAGACTTCTTGCTGTGTCCAGGTGGAACACAAGAGCACGGCAAGATCAGAATACCACAAACACAGAAACACACTTACTCCTATACCAACTTCTTCTCTGGCCTCAGACCTGCTTATACAATACAATTTTAATGAGACTACAGGCCTAAAAAATATTGTTTCACCTAGAACAAAGTATGCTACTTAGCCCATAACATGCACTGCTTTGATTTTAGGCCCTCCTATTGAAAATTAAAAAACAAACAAACAAACAAAAAAACCCAACCACTAAAGCAAGGGCTGTTTATAAACTACGTGAACTATAAAGGCACAATTCATAAAGACAAGACAGAGGAATAGTACTTTCCTCCTGTCAAAAATTGCAGCGCTGGCAGTTTGAGCACTCAACCAGGAAACAAAATACGGGCTCAAGTCTAGACACTAATTTGCAGCAGGGACTTGAGTCCATCTGCTGCTTCATCTATTCAGGAGAGCCCTAGCTGTTGGACTCAAGGATCCTGGAGATCACATGCAATTACAGCTGTGATCAGTGGGGTTTTACAGCATTCAGTGCTGCTCCAAAGCGATCCTTGCTTCCAAAAGGCTATCCCACAAGGGTAAGGAAGAAGCATCTCAGAGTAACGTGCTTTGTTTGAAAGATACTTTGAAGGACAGACCAGTGCTTCTTTCTGCCAGACTTGGTTGTGCTTATTAATAAAAACAAACAACGTAAGTGATAGAAGTGCTTGTGAGAGAAAAATCTGGGACTGGAGTGAACTGAAAGTGGAAAGATGTCTCTGCACGTGAGTGTGTAGAGCAAAGAGGAGAAAAATTCCTCAGAAATATAAAAGCGATATAAAAATCAGATGAGCTATGCTGAAAGGGCTTCTTCTCTTAACCCTGATCTCAGAGGGGGACAATCTGAGTCCTGCATATCTAAACAGAAATTTTTGAAGAGTCTAAAAACACAAGGGGCATTCAAGCCTCCAACATCATTAAATATTGGATAGAAGGACTGGTTTTCATGGAAATGGGCTAAATCTTACTGTCTTCTGCAAGCAAAGGAAAATTTAATATATTTGGCAATCGTGTAGTAAGAGTACAAGGTAGCTGGTTCAGGCCACAGACAAGTGACAAGTTGGAAATATAGCCACAGATGTTATTAAGGAGCTTAGGTTGAGACCTCTCAGTTAACTGAGAGACGAGATAGTGAAGCTGCGCACAACTGCCCTGCAAATCCCACAGCCAGGCTGCTCCAAGCACCCGGTGGCTGCAGTGCAAAATTCCACTGGTGCACAGAGGCAGCAGATCAATGGAAAGAGCGAATTACCAAAAAGCACACAGAAAGGAAGAAGACGGCATCAGGAAACACTGGAAAATAAATACCTGCAGTCAGTCCCCCAGGATGCTGAGGAGGAGGAGGAGGAAGTGGGACGAAGCCAGGAGGCAAAAGCTGCAGTGTTTAATTACAGCTTGGGCAGAGATTTGGGCTATGGCAAATTACAATCACCTGAGTAGTGCCTTAGTTTCTGCATTTGTATATTGCGTTATAATGACACCTAGCTCAGAAAGAGTCAGATGCCCTACATATCAGTAAATATAGCTGCATGTACAGACAGATCACATAAATAGGTGACATAGTTATTAGAAAAATGAGGTCTGAAAATAGCAATGAAAGCAGACACTGAGGACACACGTAAATGAACAAGCACATACCTACTCTACGTCCCATGTACGAGGTACGTGGGATACAATTAAACATGATGTTCTTACCTCTTTGTTAACAGCCAAGGAAACATCATGAAGTCTAGAAAGAACGACTTCTGACTGGCAGACAGCCATGCGTCTGATGCTGAAGAGTCCCCTGGCCTTCTGCTGCCTGAAAGGCAATTACCAAAAAGATTGATTTTGCTCACCACCCAAGAACTAGGCAGCACCCTCTGAAATTACCAGGGTGTCAGCTCAAACAAAGGGAGGTGCTTATCATACAGCACTTAATTAAATCATGGAACCTGTTGCCACAGGCTGCTGTGGTGGTCAAAAGCATACACAAGTCCAAAAGGCAAATAGATGGTTTCAGAGTGGATAGTTTAATTTGTGGCCATTAAACAAGACAGCCTCTCCAAAATCCCTGGCACATTAAGTCCCTATATCACTGCTTCCTAGAAGCTGGGAGACTGTGCCACATTTCTGTTTCTTGCACCCTCCCTGGACCCTGTCCCTGAGATACAGTCCCACCTGGCTGCCACTGGAGCATTTTCCCTCCTTGCCATCCCCAGAGGGCAGTTCAGGAGTGAGAGTCTGCACTGCCACTAAATAGCTGAGTTTGCACTTTGCAATCTAGTTGTGTGCCGATGTCACGTCCACACCCCCCATCACCGCCCCAAAAAAAATATGGCAGTATGTCCTAAAAGATTCCGCGCCTGGGCAAAAACAGCCAAGATGTTGGATTTTTCCAGAAAATCCCTACTTAACATAACACCCACAACAGCAGAATGTTACTTGAAAAGTAGTAAAATCCCATGTCTTTCAGCACTTTCTTTGTGAAGGACTGAGCTACCTGAAGGCACATGATGCTGTCACTGGTTCACCAGGGCTACAGGGCAGGACTGGGGACACATCCCCACTGGGGTCCCTGAGTGTAACCCAGACCCTCCACACCTGCAGCAACTCGTTGCACCTCACAGGGCTCCAAACAGTAACAAGGAAGAGAAAGGAGAGAGGGGCAAAATGATGTGATTGCACAAGGAGGTGCATCATGGAAGATTTTTCATGGTTATCCCAATGTGAATGGAGCCTCAGTGGGTGTGTTCTGACCCAGATATCAAAAAGACAACCAATATCACCTGAAATTTGTAGAGTCTCCTCCTGTCTGTGTCTAATTTCAGGACACACTGATTATCAACAAAACATCTTTGGTCTGTATTAAGCAGTGAGGAGGAAAATGTTGAATTATACAAGTGCAAGATTCCTAAAGGATGGTGTTTTTTTTTTCTTTTTCCTTGTCTTCTGCCATGAACACTTCAGGAGAAATGACAGGTTGAGCAACTCTGCACCACGTCTCAGTCCGTTTCTCAGACATAGGAACTCCCCATAGGCACTGCTGGGACTCACGTGCAGGAGGTCACAGGGAGGCCCTGTCATCTGCTGCTGTTGCTGGCAGCGGGACCAGAGATAAATCCTTACTCTGTCCCAGTGACCCAAGGCCCCCAAATCTCTAAACTCAAAGCTGCTTCCATCCTGCTTCTGACTTCAGCCAGCAAATCATCCTGTTCCACAACTTTTCTCTCTTCCCTGAAGAATGCATTTGCAGCTACAGGGAGCAGAAGGCAAAGCTAGGAAACACCATGGACGTGCTGCAGCTACGGATCAAGGCAAATAAAAGGTTGCTCTCACATCTTTATACTGTGACTGCTTTAGAGTGGTTTCACTAGTTCCCTTTGGATGTCTGATCTGTCTGGGCTCAAAGGCATTAGAAAATGCTTCAGAGGAGTTAGAAAAAAACGTTTCTAACTTACCTTTACACTGAGAGGGAGGAAGAGTAAAGAGGGGCTTTTCTTACCAGTCATCGCCGCTCAGCCATGCAAGTGCCTCGATCAGTCCCTGCTCTGCGTAAGGGAAGGGCCTGGCTTCCTGAGCCGCCTCGCACTCTGGCTCATTTCCCGACTCCACGATGTCCAGAGCCATGGCTGGCAGTGAGTTAGCTGGAAGGAGATAGCCAGGCATGAGCATTGCATACCCCTGAGGACAAGTCACCTTGCCACCAAGCAGACTGCAACCCAGTCTCCCAGCCAAGATTACATATGGGTGCAAACTGGCATTGGTTCAGAGGCTTCCCTGCTGTCTACTTCATTGCCTTCCCCAGTACCCAACCATCTCACAGTCACCCCCAGCTCCTTATGTAAAACTGAAAATTGCACACACACAGCCAGCTCCCAAGTCCATGTAAGTACCGCAGCCAGCTTGCAGGTTCATAGTGCCACAGAGTTCATGCTCACTGGGAGCCAGTGCTGCCCAGCAAGGCTTGCTACCCCAGGAGTAAGCTCCTGAGATGTGCACATACCTCCCTGTATCACCTCCCTGTTACCTGGAGCACTGGGGACAGAGAAAATGCCTCCAGCTGCCCCCAGCGAGCATCGACCCTGAACAACTGAGTCCTGCTGGACTCGGGCGAATCCCCAAGAAGCAGCCACCAGGGAACGGTGATACCTGACTCTCTAAATCTGGCAGTGCCCCTATTTCCATTTACTTCAAGAATTCTAGACAGCAGGCAGATGAATGCACATACATTTTAGCATACTATTGGGAAAGTAGTAGTTTATGGATTTTGCTATTTTCCAAATGTTATGAATATTTACTATTTCAGGGGTACCCACTGGCTGTATTTCAAAGATGCTGAGGTGAAATTTATTTGTCATCAAATGTACTTGTTTGCAAACTGTGCAATGCCTAAGCTTTCTCTTGTGGAAAAATGCAATTTCTAGTCTAGATAGTTGTGACAAAAAAGCTTTCCAAACGTGAACTGAGAATAAAAATATGTAAATATAGATGCAAAATGTTGGCAAACACACTCTCTTGATGATAAATATACAAGGTATAAGAAAATTCAGATGACAAATTCGTTTGTTATGAAACCTATTTGTCATCAAAAGTACTGTAGGTCAAAAACTTCATGTCTTGCCCTCAAAAGCTCATTTTCTCAGTGTAGATGAAAATATTTGAGCTGTCTAAAAATATTGAGTATAAATATTGTACAGAATCTAGATGAACTGCTAGGGACTGCAGGGTTTTTTATGCTAACTTAAGTGTTCAACAAAGTATGGAGGACGGAGGAACTGTAAAATCAAAAATATTCAGATGAGGACTAATTTGGATGTCACCAGTAGCACTGTCACTGACATTAATGATGTTGCTGCATGAGTATGTAGATATACATATATTCGATTTGTATATATATATACACACACACATATATTCAATATGAATGGAGAGCCACGCCAGGCTAGTTCTGGTCAATTTTGAAAATCTGAGTAGCATCACTATGAAACAGCAACTTGTTATTCCTAGCTCCCTTTTTCTTCACTCTTGCTACTCAGGATCATAACATAAGGTAGGCTACCCACAAAGGAGAGATGAGAATCACTACGTACTCACTATCTGCTGTGTATTTATTGCAGGTAGCAAGCAGCCTGTGAGCACCAGGCAGCCTCTCCTGTATGTCATCTTCCACACACAGCCACCATATTTGAGTGGGGCAACAGAAGAGGCAACACTTGTTCCCAATTTGCATTGCAGGCAGTGAGATGAAAGAGGTTAGAAGCCATTGAGCACTTCTAGGTGCAATAGCATGATTGTACTAAGTCGCTAATTTCCATGCAGAGACAGCCCTTGCTGGAGTAGTAGAAAAGCTGGTTGGAGAGCCAGACAGCAGCCCAGGCAGAGGGCCAAGACAGTGAGTGGCTAACTGATTATGGTGGTACACATATGTGCACAGTGAGCACGCCCTGCCAGACTGCACCGGAGCTCAGGCCTGCAGTTATAACTGCCTCCTGGCACCAGTGTTACATTTTGGTCTCTCAGTATGGGCAAAAGCTAGAGCTTAAGGCTTTGCCACTACTTCATTCAGCTAAATCTCCCAATGGAACTGTAAGCACCAACTGCTCCAGTATCATCAGGCTGGAGTGGATCCAAAGCAGGTTTGCTCTCAGTCCTCAGGACAGGCTTTGGACCTGAGATCCTGCCTGTGGTTGAGGAACGGGGCAGTTTGTGCTCTTTGTGCAAGGCATGAGCTGGTGTGAGGGCTGCAGCCGAAGCAGGCTCACCTGAGGGTCTGCATGGGAAGCTGCCACCCTGTCTGACGGCAGGGATGCTGGGCAGTGAGGGCCTGTTGACTTGCTTCTCCATGGTGATACCAGAGCTCTGTCTGCATGCATTTCTCATGCTGGGGGCAATGGAAACTCTCCCATTGACAGGTGGTAGGCCAGAGCCTGCAGAGACTGAAAAAGACCTTGTAAGTGGGGAGTGCTGGACAAGGTGGCTATGGGCTTGGAAAGGGCTAGAAATCTTGATGGAGCTGGGTAACATCCCTTTGTTGTCCCAAACACCTCCAGCCATAAGAGTTGCACGCTAACGTGGGATAGTGATCACAGAATGCAGTGATGCTTTCCCTAAGAAATGAGGAAAACTCAGTACTGCTTTTTGTTTGCTTCCCTGTTTCAGAGGCTGGCTAGGGAAGTTACATTTCTGGGGCTCCCACCTCAGCACTCCTCACCAGTACTTCACAAAATAATAGCAAGAAAAAAAGCAGATAACCTTGCGCGATGCCCTTGGGCTGAGTGCTGACTCTTGAATTCGCTGTGGCTGCACTCATGGTAGCACATGCAGCAGCACAATCAGAGCCTGTCAGCTGCAATTAAGTCAGGAATGCTGCTTGCTCATGTGTGTAAAACGTAAGCACTGGCTAAGGGCTCCAGCACGGCTCTGCAACCCAAGCTCCTCAGCAGGGAGTGGTGTGAGCATGATAATCTGTCCTACCACACGAGCAAGATCTTTTGTGTTTTAATTAGAAATAGTTCAATTTTGTTTCTTCCGGGTTGCACCTTGGTTGAAAAGCATTCTTTTGGACTCACCCATTCACTGTTCCCGGAGGCTACTCTTGATTAAAAAGTCTGAAGCGTCAATGTAGTTTGCAAAACAGAATTATCCAATCTGAAAGACTTTGCAGGAGAAGGGTGGAAGGTGATATTCTGTGGCTGACTCAGTGTGGGCCATGGGCAAGACAATTCATGCCTCTGTATTTTTCTTTGAAAAGCAGAAATAAATCCTATTCTGACTTCCACTCAGATGCAAGTGTAATGGCCTTCCAGTCTGATTTCATAGGCATTTGCAACACTTCTGCAAATAACAAGCAAGTGAACATAAAGGCCCACAACTATCGCAACCACTTACTTTCTTCAGCTGCATCCCCAGGGTCCACACTCTGTGTAGGAAACTGCAAGGACTTTTCCTTTTCTCTCTCTTTCTCCCTCTCTCTACGCAAAAGCTCCATCTCTTTCATTCGCTTCTCCTGTATTTTCTTCTGAGCTGACTTGGACAAGGTAACATGGATCTAGTTGCAACAAAAATACATTATTCAGCATAAAGACAGATACACAAACCATACAGAACACCTTATCAGGAACATAGTGGTAGTCATCGTCTTTAATGCCGCTCCATATACATCCCAATGGTTTCAGAAGAATTCCTCCTTTCCTCACCTTGGCATATAATTACACCCAGTGACGTGTAACACTTCATTGCCACAACCTTCTACTGGTTCAAGATACTGTTTCTCAGTCAATGTCAGGAAGCCCCGCTTGAACCAAGAGTCACAGGAGTGCTCCAAGACATATGAAGAGCTCACATTACCAGTGAACAGCCAGTTCGGTTCCTACAGGCCAGAGGGAATAAAAACCCTCCGCAATAACTGGCAATGAGAGGTAATTTGCTGTTTCTTAACAATCACGGCCAGTAATTGCAGCTGCTTTTCACTTCCTTGCTTCTGAAGGACTCAGCTGCTCTCTGAGAGTACAAGAGTCCAAGAAAGGAGTCGTGTGAAAACAAGTTGAAGAAACGTTGGTCTTAATGAATAGAAAAACTGAGAATGAGATACAACAAGGAAGGTAACCAAGGAAAAGCAAATCTCACATTTTATTTTGCAGCCTTGCTTATGCTCAACATTATAATATTTGCTTCTGAGCATGCACTTTGCGTATGTTCACTGATGTTCACTTGCTCTGTCATTCAGATCTGCTCTACATTGGCCTTCGTACATAAAGAATGCTCCTCGCGTAACCTTAGCACCACCTCGCAATCAGTGAGTTCTGCACCAGTGAAAATACTTGCTCGGTAGCGGTCAAATGTATTCCCAAAATAATCTGCTCCCCAAGAGACGAAGATCATGATTTTCAGTGACATTTTGTGCTAAGCACTGAACAGTCAACTGGAAAGGAACCCCGTCCTTAGCCCTTACCCTTCCATTGCTGTCCTTCGAGTCATCATCACTCAGAAGGTGAGATCTCACAAGTTGATCAGTCTCCTTGGCCTGGATGAGTGGGAGGTGTGTTAATGGGGGCAAAGGTTCACACAAACGTCCAGCAGACTTCACGCCACCAACGCAATGCTGGAGAGCAGGGGAAAGAGGTTCTGGAGTCCGGAGCTCTGGTAAGACACAGATATAGATTGTGTATGAAAACAATTAGGAACATATTGCCTCTCCAAACAGATGGAGCACTACCATATTGCACTGGCAGCAGAAATGACATTGCTCTGTTGGCCATCAGACTCAAACCTACTGCATGATAAAGGCCTCAGTCCTTGGCTTCTGGTGAGCAGCTGTGTTTGATAGAGAAGTGCAGAGATGGAGATTGCCCTTGCCAAAAAGGTTCCTGTGTGTTCCTATGCATTTTGATTTTAGTAAACATTCTCTTTTTCCCAGTTACTAAAAAACTCCTGTTTTTTAATAGCTACACAACTTTGTAGAGGTATGAATCAACGTTTTCTCCTCTTTGCTGGAATATTTTAGAGAGCATTTAAAGAAAAGCTTAGGATTGCTAGAGTGTTACCAAACCAGAATTGTGTTCTTGAAGCTAGAATTCATTTTCCCCAAGGGGTTTCGTTCTAAATTGTAGCAGATCAGAACAATTTCTGGGCAGCCTCACTAAAGGCTGATTTTCTTAATGGGAACAGCACAGTGTAGCTCATTCTGAAATACTCTCCAACAGAGCTGTTAAAACTCAGAGAACTAATCATTCCTTACACGGCTTCACAGATGATAAAATCATGTGATAGCCAAGCAGTAAAAAAGGAATAACTTTCTTAAATCAGGATTTCCCCCCCCTGTGGAACAGTCAGGTCAATAATAAAAGACAGAGAGAGATGATTTAACGATATAGCTCATTTCTAGTCCAGAATGTATCCAGCAAGAGTGTCACCTTACTTACTCAGCAATACTTCTCCCTAGTTGATTTCAGCATCCTAGCCACATATCAGCAATAAAGGAATCATTCCTATGGGGCATTCCCATTATTTAGCAGAACTAACACTGAGCTGAGGGACCAGTGGATCTCAGTCCTTTTTCTGCATCAGCAAAATTATTTGTTAAATTCTCATCTCTCCTATTGCTACAAACCCACAGGTGGCAAAGGGACAGCAACAGTGTCGTTGAGGTTTTCAACTTAAAAGTACTGGCTGGCACAGATGCACCAGACACCACATCTTGTCTTGCAGAACCCTTAATGCTAGTGATAATGCAAAGCAGGGAGAGGGGAGAAGGCAACCCCAGCCTCAGTTTGCAGATAGAGTAGGGGGAGAGGTTTGTAATCATAAATCTAGCATATGTGGTTTGAGGTAAATGAGTTGCAAAATGGAAACCTCAGATCATTACTCATCATTTAATTTAGGCTTGTGCTTTAAGAAGATGGCAAGCTCAGATTCTGCATAGGCTGGATCCTTTTTTTTTTAAAGTCTCATTCTCTATAAATGGAAAATTCACAAGGGCTTCCTATCACACAAGGTTTCACTTTTCTCCCAGTGCAAAAATAGGCAATGTTGATGAATCAACTTCAGATCTCAAGGGGTTTGGTTCAGAAACTGCTCCAAGGGAAGGTTTTGTCCTTCGAGTGTAGGAGGAAGGAGTGGGAACATTTCTTATTTCATGCAAAACACCTCATTTTTCTCTGACCTTTGTGACATGAGAGAACACGCAGGGAGATAAAAGGTATGAGCATAAGGTAGAGAAACGTTTTCTTTTCCTGCTGTGCATTTCCAGGGCCCCAAGGTACCCCTCCAGCTCCTGCCATTCAAAACCCCATGCTGGAGTCATTTTCACTGGATCAACAAAGCACGTTTCCCAGTGACTGGGCTCTGGGGGGAGCCGTGTGAGCACATCAAGGAACTGAAAAAAGTTACAGGATGGTTTTCCACCAAACTTTCACAGTGCTAACCATGAGTCAGGATTCCTATGTTCATTTTAGGAAAGCAATGCCCTGTACCTACCTAGACATTCAGGCGTCTTCTTTTCACTTCCGCTGCCTGATCTTGGCCTTAAGAAAATTGAGGATAAAAGAATATATCAGGAGACAGAGAAGGGGCGTAGCATTAAAGGAGGCAAACTCTCTTAGCAGGGTAGTTCCGATGAAGGAGGAAATGCAACCCATAAAACCAACAATATGCAAAGCTGATTAATTGCCATTAAACTTTCAGTTGCTGGAGTCACACACAGCTCATCAAGCTCCAGCTGAAACACAGGAGCCATTCTTCAATCTGGGCCTTAAATATCCAATTCTGCTGTCTCTCATTTTGGAGAAACACTCTCCAAAGTGTCTCTCACTGTTACCTGCATCTTTTCTGAATCAGCAAGAGATGTTAAGCAAGTCATAAGTCTGTATCGAGGGCAGATACCTTTATACTGCTGCAGATCCTAACTTTGGCTGGCCATGTCTTAAACTGATGACAGTATCTTGTATCTTGTTACACATGGTAATATCACTGATGTCTCCTGAGAATAATACTACACCTCCCTGCTCTTTCAAGAAGAAAAAGGGTTTTTCCAACTCAACTGGTAGGTAAATATATTCTGTTTGCACTTTAAAAGCCATGCTGAAGCTTCTAAATTGGAACTATATTTCTATGGCTCCTTATTTACTGTTGTAACTAGGATAAGGTTGACAGCTAGATTTCCCCACGCATATCCAAGCAAATATCTTTCCATCAGTTACAGCCCTGTAACTGTTCTCTAGCACCTTGCCCCCTTTGACCTTAAAACCATATGTGAATATTACACATCTATAGGATTAGACATCTAGAAAACGAGATTTATCTGGGCTTTCATTTCACAATGAAAGCCCAGACACAGAGAAGTTATGACTGACATTTACAGCAGACAGCTCTGCAATAGCCAATATTTGCCCTAACATATTCTTGCAGGTACAGATATTGGCAGTCAAAGATCACACACAAAACCAGATGCTGTATTCGGAGCCATGCAATACAGTTCCCAAATGGCACCACAAAGATTACAGAGTGAATCAGTATCAGAGTCCAGCAGAGAACCTGCTTTTAAGGTCCTCTTAAGTCCTGCCTTCTCCTCCTCCCTCTTAGAGTGTATGATGTTGGTTTTGACATCATGCTGGATCATCATAGATAAGCAAAATGGTGAATGCACAGAAGTTTGCATAAATATATCAGAGATATGACTGCAGAGAATAACCTCACAAGACGTGTGAGGTAAAGGGCTTATTGGAGAAACAGACACCTTGGCTTACCTCATCCTCAGGGCCTCTTGGAAAACCAGCTGCTGAGAGCTTGGGAGAGGCACTGCAGCACTGCCCGGAACCCCATCAGATGGTCTCGCTGACTTCGGTATAGGGGGGATCAAAGATACACCCAGTGACTTCTTGCCATCCTCATCACTGCAACACAAGGGCTGCAGGGAAGCCTGGAAATGGCAGAACACAGTGCTCAGCTCTAGTATCCAGCCTTCCCCCTTGATGCCACAAGAAGTTTAGCCATGCTCTTACCTAGGTCTTGGCAGAAAAAGAAAAGTCAAACTGATGGAGCAGCTTGGCCTAGGATGGGCAACGGAAAGGGAAGTGGTGAGGGAGAGACTGTGTCCCACACTTGCCAACTCATTCCCCACGTTCACCTCTGGCAGTGGCTATGTTCCCACCTGGCATCTATCTGCTTGTCATAAGGATGTTCTGGGGTCCTGTTGCCTCTGTTAGCCTTTCTGATGGTACAGGAATGGGTTTAGATCACGATCCTCCCACCACCCCTAAAGTGCCTACCAGCCATTGCTGAACTCCAGCCAAGTCATAGAACCATAGAATGTGTTGGGCTGGAAGGGACCTTTAAAGGCCATCTAGTCCAACCCCCCTGCAGTAAGCAGGGACATCTTTAACTAGATCAGGTTGCTCAGAGCCTCATCAAGCCTGGCCTTGAATGTCTCCAGGGATGGGGCCTCCACCACTTCTCTGGTCAACCTGTTCCAGTGTCTCATCACCCTCATTGTAAAGAACTTCATCCTAATGTCTAATCTAAACCTGCCCTGCTCTAGTTTAAAACCATTGCCCCTCATCCGATCTCTACATACCCTTGCAAACAGCCCCTCCCCAGCTTTCTTATAGGCTCCCTTCAGGTACTGGAAGGCCACTATAAGGCCTCCCCGGCGCCTTCTCTTCTCCAGGCTGAACAACCCCAACTGTCTCAGCCTGTCTTCACAGGAGAGGTTCTCCAGCTTTCGGATCACCTTTGTGGCCCTCCTCTGGACCCGCTCCAACAGGTCCATGTCCTTCTTGTGCTGAGGGCTCCAGAGCTGGACACAGTACTCCAGGTGGGGTCTCACGAGAGCAGAGTAGAGAGGGAGAATCACCTCTCTGGATCTGCTGGCCACAGTTCTTTTGATACAGCCCAGGATGTGATTGGCCTGCTGGGCTGCAAGCACACATTGTTGTCTCACGTCCAGTTTTTCATCCACAAGTACCCCCAAGTCCTTTCCTGCAGGGCTGCTCTCTATCACATCATGCCCCAGCCTGTATTTATAACAAGGGTTGTCCCAACCCAAGTGTAGGGCCTTGCACTTGGTGTTGTTGAACTTCATAAGTTTTGCTCGGGCCCACCTCTCTAGCCTGTCCAGGTCCCTCTGGATGACATCCTGTCCCTCTGGCACATCAACCGTACCACTCAGCTTAGTGTCATCAGCAAACTTGCTGAGGGTGCACTTGATCCCACTGTCAATGTCATTGATGAAGACGTTGAACAGCACCGGTCCCAGCATGGATCCCTGAGGGACACCACTTGTCACCCCTCTCCATCTGGACATTGAGCCATTGAACACCACCCTCTGGATGTGACCATCCAGCCAGTTCCTTATCCACCAAACAGTCCACTCATCACATTCGTATCTCTCCAACTTTGAGAGAAGGATGTTGTGGGGGACCATGTCAAAGGCCTTGCAGAAGTCCAGATAGATGATATCCATAGCTCTCCCCTTGTCCACTGATGCAGTCACTCCACTGTAGAAAGCCACTAGGTTGGTCAGGCAGGACTTGCCCCTGGTGAAGCCATGCTGCCTGTCTCATATCACCTCCCTGTCTTCCATGTGCCTTAGCATAGCTTCTAGGAGGATCTGTTCCATGATTTTCCCAGGCACAGAGGTGAGGCTGACAGGGCAGTAGTTCCCAGGGTCCTTCTTTCTACCCTTTTTAAAAATGGGTGTGATGTGTCCCTTTTTCCAGTCAGCAGGGACTTCACCTGACTGCCATGACTTTTCAAATATCATGGAGAGCAGCTTAGCAACTACATCAGCCAATTCCCTCAGGACTCTGGGGTGCATCTCATCAAATCCCATAGACTTCTGTATGTTCAGGTTCCTCAGGTGGTCATAAACCTTGTCTTCACTTATAGTGGGAGGGACTTTGTCCCACAGGTCCCCGTCTTGAGGTCATTCTACAGGACGTGTGAGGAGAGAGGCTGGCAGTAAAGAACGAGGAAAAAAAATTGTTCAGAACCTCAGCCTTCTGATCTGTTATTACCAGTTTGCCATTCTCAGTCATCAGGGAGGGCATGCTTTCTTTGACCTTCCTTTTCTAGTTGATGTACCTGTAGAAGCCCTTCTTGTTATTCTTAGCATCCCTTGCCAATTTCGGCTCCAGCTGCACCTTGGCCTTCCTAAGCTCGTCCCTACATACCCGGGCAGCATCCCCTATACTCTTCCCAGGACACCTGATGCTGCTTGAACTTCATGTGCAGTTCCTTCTTGCCTTTTAGTTTGACCAGCAGGTCCCAGCTCAGCTGTGCTGATTTCTTACACCTGGGGATCGGGAGCTCTTGTGCTCTACAGAAAGTGTCCTTGAAGATCTGCCAGCTCTGTTCCGCCCCCTTGTCCCTGAGGACTGTTTCCCAGAGGGTCCTATTGACTAACTCCTTGAAGAGCTGGAGGTTTGCTTTCCTAAAATTCAGGGTCCTGATTAGGCTCCTCATCTGGCACGTATCCCTCAGGACCGTGAACTCCACCAGTGTGTGGTCACTGCAGCCCAGGCTGCTTCCAATCTCGACATCCCCAATGAGCTCACTCGCATTGGCGACTATGAGGTCCAGTATGGCATCCCCTTGGGTAGAGCTGTCTATTTCCTGTCTTAGGAAGTTATCATTGAGGCACTCCAGGAACCTCCTGGACTGTTTACAGCTCGCTGTGTTACTTTTCCAGCAGATGTCAGGGTGGTTGAAATCCCCCAGCAGGACGAGAGCCTTCGAGCATGATGCCTCCTGTAGCTGGAGGAAGACAGCTTCATCAGTAGGTTCCCCTTGATCAGGTGGCCTGTAGTAGACACCAACCACGAGGTTCCCCATGTTGCCTTGGTCTATAATTCCTACCCATAAGCTTTCAACTTCCTCTTGGCTGTTCTTTAGGGACATCTCTTCACACCCTATCCCTTGCTCAACATAGAGGGCAACACCTCTGCCCCTCCTTCCTCACCTGTCCCTTCTGAACAGCCTGTAGCCATTGACAGCCATGTTCCAGTCATAGGATTCGTCCCCCCAGGTTTCAGTAATGGCCAATATGTCATAGCTTTCCAGCAGCACGGTAGCTTCTAACTCCTCCTGTTTGTTGCCCATGCTGCATGCATTCGTGTAGAAGCACTTCATCCAGGGTGTTGGCTGTGATGCCTTCTTAAAGGAGCACCCCTTGGGGTGTTTCTCAGGTGTTTCCCTGCTGACTTGGACTACCTCAGGAGCCCCTGGCTCATCTCCATAAGACTTTGGCTGTGATGTAGCATCCCCAACATGCCTCAGGGCAAGAGGTCGAAGGCCCTTCCTAGCGCCCTGTCTCTCTAACCCTGATATGATGTCCCACCGCTTGTCACAGACAAGCCTAATATTATCATCCTTCTTCCTCTTCGCATCTAGTTTAAAGCTCTGTCGATTAGGCCCACAATCTCTCAGGCAAAGACCCTCTTCCCCTTTGAGAAGGGTGTTTCCCATTAGATGCCAATAAGCCCAGTGCCGTGTAGGCCATCCCGCTGTCAAAAAAACTGAAATTGTGGTGACACCAGCCACGGAGCCATGTATTAATGGATTGGATGCGTCTGTTCCT
Organism: Rissa tridactyla; assembly: GCF_028500815.1. NCBI lineage: Eukaryota > Metazoa > Chordata > Aves > Charadriiformes > Laridae > Rissa > Rissa tridactyla. The sequence continues at coordinate 14,164,274 of NC_071468.1, read as the reverse complement.
TCCAGTGTCACTGCCTGCAACTGGAAGGAGTGGGGAGAAAATAACTTGTGCCCCAGACTCCTTTACCAACCTTCCCAAGGCCCTGAAGTCCCCTTTGATTGTTCTTGGTCTGCGAGTCGCAGCTTCATCTCCATCTACGTGGAAAATCAGTAATGGGTAATAGTCCAAGGACTGTATCAAACTAGGGAGTTTCCTAGTTATGTCCTTAACCCGGGCTCCAAGAAGACAGCAGACTTCCCTGTGAGGAGGGTCTTCCCAGCATATTGGACCCTCAGTTCCCCTCAGGATGGAGTCACCTATGACTACAACCCTTCTTTTCTTCCTTGTGGGTGTGGTGATGATACAGGCAGTATGCCTTTCTGACTGTGGAGATGTCTCTAGTGTAGATTGCCCATCATCCACATCCTCATTTGACTGGCCTTCCTCATCCAGTACCTCATATCTGTTGTTCAGAGGTACTGGGGCAGGGGGCAGAGGGGGCAAGGAGAGGGTTCGCCCACTGCCCTGACCATGAACTTGCCTCCATTCACTCCCTTCATTTAGGCTTTTGCCTGTCAGGAGCAGGGTACAGGGGCCTCTTGATCCTGGTTGCTTTCTGCTTAGGTGCTCCTCTTTCCGTACCAAGGAGGGTAAAGCCTGGCTCCATCAGTCTGTTTCTTCTTCGGCCTCCCTAATGCTTCTTAACCTTTCAACTTCCTCTCTCAGCTCTGCCACCAGGCTGAGCACATCATTTACCTGTTCGCAACACATGCAGCAGTTCTCATAGCTGCCTCCCATTGCCGGTGAAAGGCTCCAGCACTCCCTGCAGCCGGTGACCTGGACGGCTGCCTGTCTCTGTGGGAGCTCTGTCTGGGTTCCCACATGCTTTCTGGCTGAGGCTGAGCACACGACCTTCTTCCGGGTGGAAGCCATAGCTAAGCTCCTTAGTCCCTTCGAGAGTGGGATGACTGCCCTTGTCGTGGTGCTCTCAGGCGACGCCCACTCACCGCTTGTTTACTCAAGTGCTCAAGTGCCCAGCGACCAGGTCGCTGTGCTCCTGAAAGGCTTCTTTTATGGGGGGGCGGGGAGGGGAATTTACGCCTCGTTTAGACCTGCCGCTGGGGGTGCTGGCTCGGCCCCGCGCCTCCTCAGCTGCCACCAGCCCCCGGAGCTGCCGGGTACCAGCCGGGGCTGGCCGCTTTTCCAGCCTTCGAAAAGCCCCAAAAACGAGCCCCTTGCCGGCCTTTTTTTGCCGCGACTGTCTTCCCCAGTACCGACTTACCTGCAGCTGGAATACGTTTGTCGGCGAGCGACCGTTGGCGCGTTCACGCCCCGTTCAAATCTCCCGCCGGGGGTGCTGGCTCGGCCCCGCGCCTCCTCAGCGGTCACCACCCGCCGGAGCTGCCGGGTACCGGCCCGCGCTGGCCGCTTTTCCAGCCTTCAAAAAGCCCCAAAAACGAGCGCCTTGACGGCCTTTTTTTGCCGCGATTCCCATCCCCAGTATGGACTTACCTGCACTGGAGCTGGTCTCGTCGGCAAGTCCCCACAAAGTTATTTTACTCGCTGACAAAACCTGCTTTTCTCAAGCCCATGATTTTTTTCTGCTTCCGCCCTTCCTACGATCCCCCACCAGCCTTTTGGCCCAGATGCTCCTGTGTTCTCTGGATGCTCAGTGCTCTCTAGCTCCCATACTATTCATCATCTCAGGCTCACTGTTATTTATGAAGTTCAGCAGAGCCTGCTCCTCTATGTAATGTCTCTCTGCCCGCTGAAATTACCTCAGGTTCCTTATTCCATGGCTCGGAAGGGGGATGGAGGGAGTGGGGGCAGACATGCACCCTTCCTTAGTATCCCATTGTTCTTGTCAGAGCTATTCAAACTCCAGTGAAACCAACAGAGTTAATGTCAGGCACACATATGGCCCTGTATCTGCAAGGGTGAAATTAAGTACTCTTTGATTGGTTATCCTGTTTACAAAAGCTATTATTCATCTGCCATCTCCTGCCCACCATGGCAAAATCAAAACAACTGCGGCTTCTGTCCTTCCTGCGAAGGCAATTGAGTGGATGGGGTCTGGACTCTACCGCTCACGACCAAAATTGACCGTTCCCATCACTGGCATTCCTGGGCAGACCCATGGGGGAGGAGGAAGCTGCACAGAAGCTGCTAAACTCCAGAAATTATTATTAGAGATAACTGTGCAGAAAGACATGGCTGTACAACTCAAAAGCTGGGACAACCTGAAGTTGAGCTTTCAGGACAAACTGCTCCAACAAACAACTTTCTTCCGTCTAAACCAGACAGAGCTGATATAAAAAGCCACCAAGACACCAGTGTGTCTGCAACAGTAGACAATGTAGAGATAGTCCACAGATACATGTATTTTACTAACTGTAGAAGGATACGCTTGACCAGATTAGACACATTTAGCTGCTCTGACCCATTGCTGGTGTTTTCTCAGTCATAAAACACAGCAGGAGTCACTAGAGAGCACAGAAACTACTTAAAGAGTTCTTCTCCTATTGATATACGCCGAGGACATGAAGTCTGCAGCATGCATGTTGTAAAGACAACGTGAAGCGCGATGTCCAGCTGAGCTCTTCCTTGGCTCAGCATGGGTTTAGGAAAGGCAGGTCCTGCCTGATGAACCTGATCTCCTTCTATGACAAGATGACCCGATTATTGGTGGAGGGAAAGGCTGTGGACATTGTCTACCTAGAATTTCGAAAAGCATTTGACACTGTCCCCCATAGAATTCTCATGGAAAAACTGGCGGCTCATGGCCTGCATGAGCATACGATCTGCTGGATCAAGCACTGGCTGGATGAGCGGTCCCAAAGAGTGGTGGTCAATGGAGTTAAATCCAGCTGGTCACAAGTGGTGTCCCTCAGGGCTCGGTGTTGGGACCATTTCTGTTTAACATCTTTAGTGATGACCTTGATAAGGACATGGAGTGTATCATCAGCAAGTTTGCAGATGACACGAAGCTAAGCGGGAGTGTTGATCTGCATGAGGATAGGGAGGCTCTACAGAGAGACTTGGATAGATTGGACCGATGGGCCAACGCTAACTGTATGAGCTTCAACAAGGCCAAGTGCCAGGTCCTGCACTTGGGCCACAACAACCCCACGCATCGGTACAGGCTTGGGGAAGTGTGGCTGGAGAGCTGCCTAGCAGAAAAGGACCTGGGGGTTCTAATTGACAAGCTGCTGAACATGAGCCAGCAGCGTGCCCAGGTGGCCAAGAAAGCCAATGGCATCCTGGCTTGTATTAGAAATAGTGTGACCAGCAGAAGGAGGGAGGTGATTGTCCCCCTGTACTCAACACTGGTGAGGCCACACCTTGAGTATTGTGCCCAGTTTTGGGCACCTCAATATGAGAGAGACATCGAGGTGCTGGAGCGAGTGCAGAGGAGGGCAACGAAGCTGGTGAAGGGCCTGGGGAATAAATCTTATGAGGAGCGATTGAAGGAGCTGGGACTGTTCAGTTTGAGGAAGAGGAGGCTGAGGGGAGACCTCATGGCTCTCTACAACTACTTGAAAGGCCATTGTAGAGAGGCTGGTGCTGGTCTCTTCTCACAGGTAATTAGTGATAGAACAAGAGGGAATGGCTTCAAACTGCAGCAGGGTAGGTTTAGGCTGGACATTAGGAAAAAATTCTTCACAGGAAGAGTGGTCAGACACTGGAATAGGCTGCCCAGGGAGGTGGTGGAGTCACCATCCCTGGATGTGTTTAAGACTCGTTTAGATGTGGAGTTAAGGGATATGGTGTAGGGGAGAACTTTGTAGAGTGGAGATGATGGTTGGACTTGATGATCTCAAGGGTCTTTTCCAACCTAAATGATTCTATGATTCCCTGGGCTTTCACCACAGAGAAAGAAGATTTCAGAGCTCTGCCTACAGGAAATAAACTGTGGATCCACCACATGTGATTAGCTTAGTTTCCTTACTTTATATTCTTTTCCCTCTGACTTCAGCTCCTTGTTATTCCCATCAATCTCATCACAGCCTGTGCCATCTTCCTCATGCTCCTGCTCTCCGTTGTTCATCCTCCTGGGCTGTGAGGAAGGAAGGCCATTCTGGATGCGAGACATAGGCTTGAAGATTACTGGGAGCCTCTGGGAAGCTGACCGGGAAATTAATGGCTTCACAGTAACCCTCTTAGGGTCACTGCAGTCAGTCAGGCCTGCAAAGCAGAGACACAAAGTATAATAGAAGCAGCACTGCAAACCTAAAGCACCTGAAGCTAGATATTTCATTGGACAGATTTCTTGCAGACTTCTAAATAACTGCACTGGGAAACACGCTCATTCTGGCAGACACTTGAAGCAGGCCAGAAGACAACACTTACCCACTTCCACAGAGCCACCAGAGGAACACCCTGGTCCTCTGGGCTTCCATCAGACAACAGGGAGCCCATGGACCTGTGGTTACTCAAAATAAGCCTGGCTTATTCCTCCCGGCTCCTCTCCCTGCCCCACAGTTGTAAATCCCTACAGCAACAGGAGGGCTACGCAGGGGACTGAAGCAGGGAAGGTTATTGCAGGGGTGCAAATACAGGGGAGAACTGTTCACTGGGGATGTGCGTTAGCTCTCTAGGCTGGGAAAAGACCCTTCTTCCCACACAAGGGCGAGCAGGCTCCAGCCTTACCTCTCTGCGAGGCTAACAGACTGTCAGACATCCTCCTCGTCTTCAGCTTGTTCTCTATCCGAATGGTTTCCAGGGCAGCTCTGCTCACCTCCCTCTCTTGGGAGTCCCAAGTCAAGTCTTGGTGAAAAAGGTGGAAGAGATCACCTCCATCCCCAGCACTGAAGTCGTGCATGCTATCTTGACTGGCCCAGCCATCCAGGGAAGAGCTGGCCCTTGAGCACGGAGATTTCACAACTCCATCCCAGAAACTCAGTTGCTTCTTCATCTGCGTTGTTAATATGGACTGAAAAGAAGCTGTAGATCAGGTAAAAAGGAAGAAGTGAGTTAGTTGACCTCATACCTTTACAATCAACCCATCTAATGAGTGAGGCATTCAAGGTTTTTTTAATCATTCATAATATCAGTTTGGTTTTATTTTTCATAAAACTAGCATCAGTTTAATTCTTCTGAACAGCACTGAGCTAGCAAGCCAGGAGAGAGAGGTTGAAGGCCCGCTGGTAAGAGGGGAAAAAAAAATATTCCCATTTCAGGCCTTGGTTTCTGTAAAGACTACCAGTAAAGACCCACATGGTGCTACTGGTATTTCTGAAAAGCATAAAAACATCTCAGCAAGCATGCAGACCTTGCCAGAGCTTCTACAGCACCATCCCATCCTCAAGGTCAGACCTGATGGGCAAGCAGAGGAAGCACTAGGAATTTAATAACCAAGACCACACATTGATAGCAAGAATAGAAACAGAACTCGCATCTCATTACCATGCCTGATTTATGGCCAGTTGAGCCACAGTCCCTGTCCTGGCTAGCAGTAGTAGTGATTTGGCTTCTGCTGATAAAGGAGGAAGCATAATGAACTATGAGAGATGTGATGCCATGCACACCGCTGGAGTACAACAGCATCATCTGCAGCTCTCTTGTTAGTCACCTACTCTGACACAGAGCCAGCACATGAGAACTGACCTCCAAGGACCATTTCTCCATGAATTTTTATTATTTTTTTTTCATTTGAGTGAGGCCATCATTGCATATTCAACCCCTTTCCATCCTCACCTTCTTCTTCAGTGGTCCAACTGCTGCCACAAAACTGCAAGTTTGAAGCAACGCTTCCATCTTGCAGAGCTGTGTATCTGGGTTCGAATTCGGGAATGCTCCCACAGTAGACAGCGACTGGGCCGCAGCACTTAGTCACCGATTCCTGGCACTGCCCTGCCTATAGGGGTTCCTGCATGGGAAACTGCTCAAGTCAGGTGGTGTTAGTACAACATAAAAATATATCCAAGCTATGCATTTTCTACAGTCTGTGAAAATCATGGCCAGAAAGTCCAAATGCTGGAGGAAGACTGCTGTTGGCAGCCTTGCAGTTACGGGGGAAACGTAACTGCACCCCAGCAGCTGCTTTCCCCATGGCTGGATGCCCCACAGCTGCAGAGGCAAGTCTCTCACTGCACCCGCTGCTGTTGGACACAGTGGAGTTGTTCCCACTGAACTCAGCACTGCCACTGCAGCAGGAGCATTGTTTCACACGTTTGATAACAAAGAGCTGTAGTGTCACACTGGACTTGCCCCAAGAACAAGAGGAAAAAATGGGGGGTAGAATAGTTTGCTCCTTTTTAACACAAACGTACCCGGATTTAAGGGGAGGCACAGGGCTAACGATACTGGAGACTGTTGTGTGACCCCTACCTCTAGAACTTCCCACCAGTCTGCAAGACGTTTCTGTAGAAGGGTGTAGATAAGATTTTATGACACATCCATGAGTAATTCTGAGACACAACTCAAACCACAAGCCAAATACTTCCAAATTTGCCACCCATTGGGAAAGGAAGGAGAAAAGCAGTTGAAACAACAGCTGTTGGAGCTAAATTGCCTGCATTATAGTATAGAGTACGGAAGGATGTGAACTGCTTTTGAAAATCCGCTCATACGTGCCTCCAAATCTCTGCAAACAGAACAACTATCGCATGGAAGCTAGGTGCAGCCAGAAGGATCAATCATGGACACAGTTCAGATAAATTATTACAGAAGGAAAAATGCCTCTGCACTCAATGGAAGAAGCAAAGGCTGGTCCCTATTAATGTGTTCTGTAAGCTTAAAACAAACAACAAAGAATGCCTGTACAAGGACTTTAGGTATCCTACTATCAATGAAAACTCACAATCAGATAAATGGTATCCTCAAGCAAATTTCAATAGAAATTGTTCATATTGCAGCAAGGCCCTGTAGTGCTCCACCCCCTGCCCAAGAGATTCAACTCTGCTCAAAAACTGTCAAAGCATTCATCTGGAATAAAGCAAGTGATTTCAGAAAGGCCGGACTTAGCTGAGGCAGTTAACCCACTTCTGGCTTTCACATTTTTTGGTAGTCTAGATAAATTCAGAGACAGCTTAAGGCCAAGGAATGAAGGTCCTTAGAGTGGTTTTAGAGCGTAATTCCCATTTTAATGAAAGGCAGGCACTAAATAGTGTTAAAGTTACAGAAGTACGTCTATTTGGACTGTGCACTTTAAAACAAGGAACAGAGGTATCATTGTGAGTGGGACTAGGACATAAAGCAAAGATTAAGGTATATTTTCTTATTGCATAGGATGAATATCTAAGAAATATGCCAGTGGTGACTTCGGCTGGTTAAAATCACCTCCTAAATGAAGCTGAGCATGCCCCATTGCTTAAGGTACTAAAAATGCCCAAGAGAAAGCAGTAAGTACCAGAAATGAGTGTATCCTGTAGCTAAAATAGAAGATTGCCTCTGCAACTGACTTACCCTGTAACACAGAGCCAGGCTCTCCATGCCTCAGTTTTGTTCCTCTGTCAGGCTGTCCTACCTAAATGCTAGCATGCTATAAATTGTAATTAGGACAGGCATTACTTATGGTACCTCCATGGCCCCCAAAGGCTTAATTGCCAAAATTCAGGGCAGAGCTCCTAATTCAGGCCAGCTACGTGATATAGAAAACCCCAAATGTACAGGTATGTAGCGCTATCCCTTTCTCCCTTGCACGGAAACCACTGTAACCAGAATGATAATGGCAGAGCAATTTGCCCGCAGCCTGGGGGAAGCACGGGGTGTGCAAGATTCACCTCCTGCCACTGCTGATAGGAGCATGGAAAACGAACTGCTGCCATTGTCCGTACAGAGGAGAACAGTGGCAGAGTGAAAAAAGCGTTATAAAATGGCTTTCTGAAGAGGAAAAAGAAGGAACACAGCTGCATTTGAACAGCTCCGAACCCTGGTGATGTTTCAGTAGACAGTAACTGTACTCCTTGTCATCCTTCTGCTGGGTTAATCAAAAGGAAACGCATCCTCTGGGATTTTCAGCTTCCTTGGATCATTAGCACCCAGTAAATGAAAACGGAGATTATTTAATGCTATCCTTACTTTCTTTCCCAACTAACAAGCTATTTTCTTTGCTGGATTCCCAGTGCAGGAAACATACAATAGCATTACGTGAAACATGCTGGTGCCAACAACCCTACAGAGCCCATCAGGATTGGAGCCGCTATGGAGGTTGAACCCAGTATTCTTAACAGCCAGAGGCTTGTTGTGAGGATAAAATGAAATTGGAGCGATGACAATTGTTTGGGTTTTTTTTGTCCAGTGGATTTCAGCTTACAGGGCTATAATGCATCTGTAGCATTAAGTTTTTACGTAGAGTAAAAAAGCCATCACCCAGTGGACCTCAGCAGTTTCCCCAGGCCTGTGGGATAATCACAAGGCAGATCCCTGTGATACTAATTGCATCTCCTCCCGCTTTTCTAAATTCTTGGTGTCAAAGCCACTTAGGTTAGACACACAAGCTCACAGGAATTGCTCCCGTATCTTTTCACACAATGATCCAAGTGTGATTACACACAATCTGTTTTCTCTTACCATCGAACTTAACTGCTTTGAGGAATTTCTGAATCAGTAAACTTGTTAGCTCAGATATTTACTGTGCATGACAGAAGAACATCACCCACATGATGCTCTTTTTACAAGTTCTGCCCTCAGCTTTCATGTGGAAGATCTTAAAAGTTCAATGTCCCTATCAAAAGGCCTGCAACGGCTGCTTCTCAGTAGAGCAGGGCTGCTCAACCATGAAACAAGAGTTACCACAAGCAGCAGCTTACCCAGGGCAGCAAATCAAGAGTTAGGGATAAGCTGATCTGAATGCCAAACCTCATTAGCTCCTTCAAAAAGCACTTGAACAATCCCTCATTCCAGCTCTAATGAGGTGTTGTGCTGGACACCACGGTTATTTGAGTACTGTACACAAGTTTGTTCCCACTGAGCACTGCGACGGTCTCTGTTGGAGCTGTGGCCAAGGGCGGTCGTTCTCCAAAGGTGTGTGATCGATTGCTCTGTGGGCTCCTGTGACTACTGAACACAATGAGATGAGAAGGAGCCAAGTACAGTGACGCACCTTTGACGCACCTTTGCCTTGAGCATAACCCAGCCTCAACCAAAAGCATTGAAAGGTTTCCTCTCCTTATTGAGGTACTTCGAAGAAGACCCTGAAACCGCAAGATCCTGAGCCCATGCAGGGGTTTGTAGCACACCTCATGCAGAGACATCCTCACCCTGAGGGGCCACCAGGTACTAATGCTGTATGAACACTAATTAGCTGACAGCAGTAATGCTGTGGGCACTAGCACTGGGAAAAGCACGCAACAGTCAGCTGCTGCTTCTCTTCTGAGAGCAGGCACACAGGTGGACATAGGATTTCTGGCATGAAGGGCTCTAGGAAAGGCTCTAGATGCCCAACACTCAATATACACGTAGGTACAGAAGCAGTCACAATCAGCACTTTGTACTATTATGTCCTCAACTTAAGTTCAACTAGTGGCCCATGTCTTGAAATGTTAGGCTGGCGGTTTTTCAGCTCACGCTGGTTTCTTTTAAAGGCATTTTCCTTAGGAATATCAGGCTCATCTCCCTCAATGCCTTCCTCTTAGCTGCCTAGGGGAGATGGGTCTCCCACCCCACACTCCTGTGTGAAGTCATCCCAGAGGGCTACTAAAACAAGTTCCCTGGCCAGTAGTTTTCTTCTGGTAGGGCCCTACATACTGGTCCACACATCCTTCATAAAGGCACCAACAAACTCCATGCACTTTGACTACAGCAAGTTTCCACAAACAGCTGCATAAATTCAAGATATCTGCAAGTGAGCATCTTAAGGGCTCTGTCCTGTTCCTGTGTAATCATCAGGCAGGGAAATTCTCAATGATCTGAAGCAATTTCATTCAGCTGCAACATGGGATCTGAGTTTTGTATGGAAAATTTTCATTATGAGTAAGAGGCATTGGGAGCACAAGGTGCAAAGCTGACATGCAAAAGCAGGAGCATACCCTCTAACAAGACCAGTTTAATTGTCCATTTTATTCCTCTTACATCTATTCCACTGAAGTCCCAGTACTGTATGTAGCGCTTTACAGTATTTAAGCACCTCTGTCTTGTTCAGGGCTTAATTCCACCATTCAAACATCACTGTAATATTTAAAGCCTCCATTCACCTAACCTACAAGGCATCACCTAACTCCACAGGCATTTCAATCCCTAGAGTACCCAAGCATCCAACGGGATGATTCCTGCTAAACACGGGGGCATCAGACCCACTGCTCAGAGCCCCACACTGTGGTGCCCAGAGGACCCAGTGCAGGACCTTCAGTCATGGTGGACAAACGCCTCTTTTCCAATACCTACCAGCTGGCAGCATCTACCTTGGGTGAGCTGGAGGCCACTAAGAGGTAAAGGAATAATGGGCTGTCACTGCAACAACCTGCATTGCTTACAGGGAGGGGGACAAGAAAGAGCTGCCAGATATGAACGTGCAACACAGTAGAGCTGGGTGATGAAACCTTGCAATGGTTTGGCTCACTGACCCGACAGAAAATACCACATTTCCCAACTGCCATCATTTCCAAAACTGAAAGTGAACAAAGCTGAGGAACAGCATGAAAAGCTGAAGACTGCAGAAGCAGGGCTAGCTCTGCTGCCGATTCATTGCCTGGCCTGCAGAGAAATAGAAATATAAATCTTAAGGTCAGAAAAATGTTAGGAGCGTATAAATGTGACCTCTGCAGGCCACAGATTTTGAATAAATCTAGTTTCTTACAGGTCAATATCTCCAACTGAAAAATGCAAATGATGCTTGGAAGCTTTGCAAAGCTCTAAAAGGCCCTGGGGTGACAGATATTACACAAATACAAGCTGTTACCATTGTCATTACAGCAATGGTCTCTGCAGCAGAGACCCAGCTCGCTAAATTGTTAGGGGTGAGGGAGCATGGATATTACCAGGAAGAAAGGGAATGGGGGGGAAAAAAAAAAAAAAAAAAAAAAAAAGTGAAGTAAAAGCATTCTCTCTGGAGATAGAAAAAGAGAAACAGAGGGGAAAGTAACCAGCAAACACCTCTGATAATGAGCAGAGTCCCTATATCTCAGTCCTTCAGAGAGTTTGGTTTGTCCTCCCTCTACTGCTGTGGCAGGCTGACATCTCCGCACCCCAAAAAGAATTAAAGGTGTGTTATACTGTGGATTTTCCCTCCTCACCCTCCTCTGTATTTCCCAGATCAAATTTTCAGAGATTCATACTTTTAGTTTCTGAAAACAGAACTAACCTGGAGGCACGTTTGTTCCTCAGAGTGATACTGCTTTGAGACTAGGAATTTATGTATCAGAGAGCCCGTGAGCTCACTAAAGTTTGTTTCTCCTCTCTTTGCTTGGAGTAAAATGATTCCACTTGTCCCCCACATCCTTTGGAGTGAGGTGCTAATGTTAAACTTAGTGAAACGCAGCAATTTAAACCATTGGCAAAAGCAGACTTGATTACCATCCTGCAGGGATGAATCAACACCCCTAGGAGCCATATCACACTGACCAAAACCTCAGCAGGGGCCAATTCAGAAAGTTGTTTTGAGTTCGATCTTCCTTGTTTCTACCTGGAAAATAACAATGTGAGCCCAGGAAGAACCAAGGGTTCGTTTTTTGATTTTTCACCCCAGTCAGAGCAAGGGGAGTTTGAGCAAGAGCTGAGTGGGGACTTGCCCATTTGCCCACACACAGTGGCAAAAAGAGCTCAGGCAGCCTGAGGACAGCACGGCAGAGGCCAGGTTGTTGCTCTTCTTATGAAGAAGAGCTTCCCTGTCAACAGACCACCCCGTTTGCTCCGCAGCTTCCACCTGTCCTCCTCTCACCTCCTTCATCTACCACCCCAAGCATTGCTCTTCTTCCATGCCTCCCAGAACCGTGTCTCTTTGCAATGACACCCAACCTCTCTGGCACACAGCTGGAGCCATCCAACAGAAGCTTCCCTTGTGTGGCTTTAAGACTTTTTGAGACAACTTTTCAAAAAGAGAAAGTTAAAGGGAAAAATCATCAAATCTTTCTCCCAGATTTTTTTATGCCTCCTGGGAGAGAAGCTTGCACTAGGCAACCTCCACCAGAGCACAGTAAAAGCAATCCCTCTGCCTGGCTCCTGCCAGCCCCCGCCACAGCACCACCTTGCTGAGAAAGCAACAGCGCACGAGACAGGGCTGTCCACCAACCTCCTTCACAAACACGCGTGTCCTTCACTTAGGAAATCTAGCTCCACGTTGTCAAGCTTGTAATCCCCCCAGGAGCGGTAAAGCTCCACTGTGGGTTGACTCCCACAAGAGAATGTGGATTTCTTCTGCTCCAGGATTTTCCCTGCTCCCTGGAAGCAGGGACGGCCATTTGTCAAGCCGGATCCCTTCTCCTGGAGGACAGCAGGCTCCCCCTTCCAGGTGTACAAGCTCAGCAGGCAAACAGTGTCACATACCAGGAATAAACAAGGCTGCATAGCAACCCCTTCTCTGAAAAAATCTTGAGCGTGAGATGCAAGGAATATCTTTTGCCTGCAGGGCTGGCAGGCAGCTCCCCGGGTGCTGCAGCCACGAGCACCTGAGGGACCTCAGCAGCACCCAGACCTTCAGACAGGGACACACTCTGAACTGCAACAAGCTCCTGGTCCCTCCCTGCCTGCATGCAACCGCTGCGTGTGAATCATCCCTAAAGCTTTGCACAACACGGAAACACATAGCAAAGTATGCATATGCTGGAAACTGATAAAAGGGAAGGCAAGGTTTCCACCCCCTTCGCTGCAGGATTTGATGACATCTCTGCACGGTGAATTGCTTAGCTAGGCAGTGTGAGCTTGGAGCCCCTCTCGGTTAGGTCGGCGTAAATCCATACCAGCCCTACAGAAAGCACCACATTCAGGCAAGATTAGGAAACAAGGAGAACTAATTCCTTCAGCCTGGCCATCTCCAACATGGCATGGCCACAGTCACTGAAATCTCCACTAAATGCTACCAAACAGGAATTCCCCACCACCCCAACTACAAATATTTTATACCTCTTCCCCTGTGCTCTGGATAATTGTGCAATATGCAACGCTGAGCAGAAATTTAGCTTTGCTGTTGCATGTGTTTTGTTATTATGCTCACTTAAAAGCTACTTTTGTATGTAAAAATAATAATATTTTCATCATGTCCCTGAGTATTGGGTTTGCATGGCAAGGTTTTAGCAGCAGGGGGGCTACAAGGTTTCTCTGAGAAGCTGCTAGAAGCTTCTCCTATGTCCCATAGAGCCAATGCCAGACAGCTCCAAGACAGACCCACCACTGGCCAAGGCCCAGCCCATCAGCAACAATGGTAGCACCTATGGGATAACATAGTTAAGACAGGGGGGAAAAAAAACCCTGCGTAACACCATCAGCAGTCAGAGGGCAGGAGCAAGAATATGTGAGAGCAGCAACCTGCAGACACCCAGGTCAGTGAAGAAGGAAGGGGGAAGAGGTGTTCTAGGCACCAGAGCAGAGATTCCCCTGCAGCCCATGGTGAAGACCACGGTGAGGCTGGCTCCCTGCAGCACATGGAGGTTAATGGTGGAGCAGACATCCACCCGCAGCCCATGGAGGACCCCACGCTGGAGCAGGTGGATGTGCCCGGAGGAGGCTGTGACTCCATGGGAAACCCACACTGGAGCAGAGAAGAGAGAGAAATTTTGTGCAAGGGCTCACATGCGGTTCTCTGTTAACTGTGAGAAAACAGCAACGCAACCTGTCTTTACAATGATTTGGATGGAGGATGTACACATGAGTATTATAAGAAAAAGAATTCAGATACTAAGCAGCAAGTCCTGAGACATTGTACCCAACCTGCAAGCCAACAGATAAGTGGGAAGGAGCTCTTTAGCTGTAAAAATGTGCAATAATTCATCTCCGACAGGGGGGAAAAAAAGAGAAAAAAAAAAGGGAAAAAAAACCAACAGAAAAACATCTCCAGAAGTCCACGATCCTTCTCTAACTAGTAAAGGCAGCACATGCACCCTGTTGTGATTTGGGGAGGTGACTATCACCTCACTTGGTAAAAGCAGCAGCAAAGCCAAAGGTAAGCATCTTCCTGTCACTGCCGAGCCACCCCGTTAGTACTGGCACTGTAGGAGTAAAGGATTCAGCCTTACAATGAGTCACCTTAAACCACGCAATTCTCTCAGCTTCTCCAAGGCTGAGTAATCAGATATGTGAGAAAATAACCACCCTATATATCACAGAATGGCAGAAAATGAGCTGACTGCAGCAAATGGGTCTCCAAATGCGACATCTCCTGCATGAAACAGGAGAATTCTCACAAAAGGCTTCTCTCTCTTGCTACAAACAATTGGCAGAGGACTGCCCTTAGACTCCAGCAGTGCTTCAGACCTCAGGAGACACCAGGAAAATTGTGCCTCAGCCCTGTTGCGGGCTTCAGGCAAGACTGCTCCAGCTCCTGTCTGCAAAGCAAGCATAGCAGAAATGCTGCTTGTTCACATTTCTTTGTATTTTCTTTTAAGGCAATAAACCCTTTAAAGTAGGGAATTGTCTCTTCTTACACATGTGCCTCATCTAACAGGGCTGGTCCAGCCACCAGCTAGGAACGTTACCATAAAATAGCGGTAGCTCTACAAAGGACTTTCCCCAATACAGTGTTTGGTTGTTCCCTTTAATTAACAGGCCAGCTATGAGCTACTGGCTCAGCTCTAGAGAAAAATGTAAGCTCCTAAGTGTCTCAAAATGAGCACTTCTACAGGAAGTAGCATTAGCAGCACTGCAAAGTGTGGCCCTCATTATATCACTAAAAGTGACAAAAGTAGAGCAAAGATGGTCATCTAGTCAGACTAAGACCACCCAGGAGCATGTAATGTCCAGTGTCCCTCCCTGAGCACCCGCTCACACTCTCTTTTGGGTCAGTGATACTGAAGCTGATGTGACAGATACGACCAAATAGAAACTTGAAAGCCTACATGCTTAGCCTTAAAAACTGTAAGCTGAAGCTTTATTTCATCCTTTCTAAAAGGAAGAAAAAAATTGCAGCCATAATCGGGGCACAGAGTACCTTCCCTCCTAAGCCTAACTTGTGTCAGACCCACTTCACCTCCAGCAGCATCACCCATGTGACGCTGTGCTCTTGTGTCACCTGCACACCCTGTAATGACGCGTTACGTTACATGGGGAAGGGGCAATGTCCATGTCCTCATATGCATCCTGGAAATTAACCTGGTGACGGCTATCACATCATTCCTTGAGACAGCCATGAGATAAACCTTGCTACAAGGTCAACCCCTCTCTCTCATCCATCCATAGCACCCCAAGCACCTCCGCCAGTCCTTCCCTGACAAAAAGCAGTCCAATCACCCCTCATAAGTTAAAAAAATCACCCTGAAAACAGCTTTCTCTACACATGAAGCAATCCATTTCAACAAACCCATCTGGGACTTATTTGGCTAAACCTCCACACTCTGCTTTGAGGCCTCAGGGCACCCCAGGCAGGAACGCAGGGCTGAGCAGGACTTTTCCCCCATCCGCAGCAGCGATGGAAATCAGGCCACCTTACATGCTTGTATCCTGAAACCTGCTCGGCCATTCCTCTCAGCACGATTTCTTTCACATGGCACGCTTGCTGAGCAGCACGGCCCTTCACAGCATCCTCCTGGCACACATGCAGCTTCTTTTTTGTTTACAGGAACCTCTGCCATGTTGGGAGCCCTTGGGCTTTCCCCATGACAATGTCATTTGTGCACTGGGCAAGGGCGATCGATAGCGTGTGGCACCCGAGCCCAGGAGGGAAGCAGCCCCAGCGTGCAGAGTAAATGTTAATTAGAGCCCAGCAGACAGGTCTGGAGCTGGTGAGCTTATACAGGCCTTTTTAAAATGTTCGTTTTTATCAATCCTGAATTCACAGTGATAGGAAAAGAATGAAAAAAGCTGGACAGACAACAGATAGAGTAGAGATGCTGCTGTATCTGCCTTTCTCCATCTGCCTCTGTTTTGCCCAGCCCTGGGGAGCATCAAGACCTCCCCAACTTTTCCCTTATTCGTTAGACACCTTCCCCTAATCAGCAGGGGCCCAAGGGCTTTGAGAGGGATACCACCTTCTACAACCCTTCCTCCACAAAGTGCTGTCATGAAGAATAAATCAAATTATCCAAAGAGCAACAAGAGAAGTGTGCAGGGCAGGCACCTCAAAGCCATGAAAGACAAGCAGAGAGAAGCTGTTAAGATTAAAAAAAAAAAACATGCAAGGTAGAAAAACCTGCAGCTTCAGCACCTACGTTTTCAGAAATCTCCGTTGCAGTGGAAGACTTCCACACCACCGTGTGCCGAGGCCAATGCCTGAAACAAAAATTTCAGAAAAACAGTGCTTCGGTTTTGTTAAACGAGATGTGTTTTTTGAGTAAAGCTCCTGAAGGAAAACAGGAAAGGAAATGACAACTTTACACTTTAAAACATAAACACACAGACTCGGAAACACTAAGGTCAGAGAAAATTATGACAATAATACTTTGGACCCATAATTATATTGCAACTTCCCTCTGGTGAGCCCAGAGCATTTTGCATTGCCACCCATGGCACTTAATGCCTCTTCAAGAGGTGAGTCAAGCAGTATTAAAATACACTGGGACACTGAGGCAGGCAAAAGTGCTTCAAACCTCGCTTCAGACCTCAGAGTAAATAAACTGCAGCGAGACAAGAAAAAAACAAAGCTTCTCTTGATCTAGCGACAACTATCTCTGCCAGCATAACAATTGGGATTAGGTCAGCTGGAGGAGAAAATGCTGGGGTGTTTCAAAAAGAAGTCTAAAACTACATAGGGTTTAAGGGCACTATTCTCACTTACAGAGGTACTATAGTAAGAGCTGCCATGTCGGCTAAGTATTATCAGAGCTTTACAGGTGGGGATCAGGGGCTTTCAGACTGATGGATAGAGTATCTTGACTACAGCTTGCCAAATTTTTATGATGGAGAACACAGTGATCCCACAAAATAATGTGATCCGTGAAAACGTGCTTGTTTCAACTACGTCTGTGAAAAAGTAAGTATTAGACTTGAATGCTTGATATTTTTTTCTCAAATTCTTCCATGAAATTATACAATTATCTCTATTCTGAGTAGCCCTAATTCTACATAGTGAAAAACTACCTACCACCTACCTCAGACACGTTTGCAGGTCAGACCTTGATGAGACAAAAGGCCGTTCCCAGTGCTTCTTCGATACAGCTATGGAGTAGAAATTGCTGTATGCCTGGGAAATCAGAGAATGTCTTAAATTCTGTAAGGGTTGAAAAAAGGACGTCAGGATGCTTCTTGGACACTCGCGATACACAAGGATGCAGGCGAGTAAGCTCCAAGCTGCAAGTGCGCCCTAACGGACACGGAAACGGTATCCAAGATACCCAAGTACACCACAATGCCAAAGAGAACCCACAAACTGAAACAGAGACCTTCATGAGGAGCAAAAAATCAGTCCAGTTTAGGATTGCCCCTCTTAACACCCTCTGGAGATCCAGGGCACATCATGCTTTGCTACCTAATTCATTCAGGTTTGTGTGGTCCCAAACTAAGGCCACTTGGCTCCACACGTTGCAAATCTAGTTAACTGCATATTGGCTAATAGCAGGCTTTAACTCTCTTTCAAGTGCAGCATCTCACCGTCTGTTTGCTCGGGCTACCTGAAGAGTCAGCAATCACATGAAGCCGCACCTCATCTGGGGATGCGGAGAAAGCAGCTGGTAGTGCTTGCTGTCCAGTGGAAGTCCGCTTTACCATTAATCGAATTCTTGTGATATAATGGGGCGGCGACAGGGGCCGGGCAACAAAAACAAACCAACAAAACCAACCACCACCTCAGGACACCTGCCACAAAGTCTGGGGGTAGAGGGACAGTAGAGAGAGGAGGAAAAAAAAAAAAAAAAGAAAAAAAAAAAAAGAGACCCTGGTTCTCACACAGGCATTTCAAAAGCAGGGCCAGTGAACAACTATTCCTGAGGGTTAGATATGACTCAAAAGGTCAAAGATTTCTCCCCAAGTTTACCAGAGTTTAGCTCAAATCATTCAGAAAACTGATCCCACCTGCTATGGTTTTTACCAAATGCCCAGTGTCCTGAAGGTCAGCATGGATACCTGTCTGTTGGAGGCAGACCTGGGCTGATGCACCTCTAAGGGGGTGGGCAAAGTCCATTAGCTCCACCGACGCTGCACCATGGACCACCATTACAGAAGCAACTCGCAGTGCTAACGGCAGCCCTGCTATACCCGCTCTGCTGCCTTGAAGTGCCACTGCAGGGGTGACAGGCCCTGGTGACTTGCTTTTAAGTGCTCCAGCAAGCTGCTGTACACAGCAAGGCAGCTGCACAACATCAAAGCCGCACAAAAAAATAAAACACTTTCCCACAACACCACATTAAAGCCCACAGAAGAACCATGAATTGAGTCCCAGTGATGCAGAGTTCAGTCCTCAGACTTTAAAATCCCACTGCCCCTACAGGAAGATTAGTTGCACTTGTCCCAGGAGCCCCATTTTCACCTCAATACCATTCATCTGCCAAGCAGAAAATCTGTCAGCACAGTTTGGGGTGCGGGGCTGAGGCTTCAGGACTGCATTTCTGATTTGAAGGACTCACAAAGATTACAAGCAGAGAACACACAACCTCAAAACCTGTAAAACAATAGGTACGTTCACAGTAACAGAGACAGACCACCAAAGAGATGAGGGATGAAGGTGCAGGGTAGGCAAGTTTAGAAGCCCATGTTTTCCCACATGTTTTACCAGGCAGGAGCCACCAAACTATGTCTGGGCTGCTGGACCTGCTAAGTCCTCTCAGTAGCCCCCATAGCACAGCCCGGGTCAGAGGGCAGACAGCCCTGATGCACTGGGGGAAAAGCGACACAGAGAAGCAGAGCTATTTCTTTACTTTAAGTCTTACAAACAGGTAGAAAAGATCTTGTTTCATTCGTTTCTGAAGGAGAGAAAAGTGTGATCATTTGGATGGAAAAATAAAAGTGCTAGCAGATGAAAAGATCTGTTCAGGCTATTGAAACTATGTAATGAAAGTGATGGAGACTTGGATTAGAGATAGAGACAAAAGAAATTAGGCCTGCAACTCATTTTACCTGCCACCAACTTTGAAGAAGTTTTAGCTTCCATCAATCCCTGAGAACAGCTTGGCAAAGCCTATTCCATGAGCTGGAGGATACCTAGACTCACAGGCAGGTAACAGCACGTCTCAGACAGCAACATAACAGCTTCGTCCTTATTCTCCTGTACTGGAGGACATCGTAATAAAATAAACACAGAGACAAGACATGATGAGGAAGGACCCCATTTCCTTGTTAATTGCTTTCCATTCAAATCCTCTATGGCTCCAGAAATTAGCTGCCTGAGCACTACAGAAAGGAAAAATAGGTACAGGCTGGTGCATTTTTCTTAAAAAACAAAAAAAAAAACCCAAAACAAAACAAAAACAACAAAAAGAAACACAACAAAATCCAAGTATTTACACACCATAATAAATTTGTGGAGAAGACTGCAGTAGTAGATGGATATATTCCCCTTTTCACCTTCACTATTCAGAATCATAGAATGGTTTGGGTTGGAAGGGACCTTAAAGATCATCTAGTTACAACCCTCCTTCCATGGGCAGGGACGCCTCCCACTAGACGAGGTTGCTCAAAGCCCCATCCAGCCTGGCCTTGAACACTTCCAGGGATGGGGCATCCACAACTTCTCTGGGCAACCTGTTCCAGTGTCTCACCATCCTCACAGTAAAGATTTTCTTCCGAATATATAATCTCAATCTAACATCTTTCAGTTTAAAACCGCTCCCCCTCATCCTATCGTTATACTCCCTCATAAAGAGTCCCACCCCAGCTTTCCTGTAGGCCCCCTTGAGGTACTGGAAGGCTGCTATAAGGTCTCCCCAGAGCTCCCTCTTCTCCAGACTGAACCACCCTGACACTCTCAGCCTGTTTTCATAGGAGAGGTGCTCCAGCCCTTGGATCATCTTCGTGGCCCTCCTCTGGACTTGCTCCAATAGGTGCATGTCCTTCTTATATTGGGGGCCCCAGAGCTGGACATAGTACTCCAGGTGGGGTCTCACCAGAGCGGAGTAGAGGGGCAGAGTCACCTCCCTCGACCTGCTGGTCACGCTTCTTGTGATGCAGCCCAGGATGCAGTTGGCTTTCTGGGCTACGAGAGCACTTTGCTGGGTTTTCAGCAACCAACATCCCCAAGTCCTTCTCCTCAGGGCTGCTCTCAATCCATTCTCTGCCCAGCCTGTATTTGTGCTTGGGGTTGCTCCGATCCACGTGCAGGACCCTGCAGTTGGCCTGGTTGAACTTCATGAGGTTGGCATGGTCCCACCTCTCAAGCCTGTCCAGGCCCCTCTGGATGGCATCCCTTCCCTCCAGCGTGTCGATCGTGCCACACAGCTTGCTGTTGTCAGAAAACTTGCCGAGGGTGCACTCAATCCCACTGTCCATGTCACCAACAAAGATAATTAATCAGCACCAATTCCAGTACCAACCCCTGAGGAACACTGCTCATCACTCCTCACCACTAGGTCATCGAGCCGTTGACTGCAACTATTTGAGTATGGCCATCCAGCCAATTCCTTATCCACCAAGTGGCCCATCCATCAAATCCACATCTCTCCAATTTAGAGACAAGGATGTCATGTGAGACAGAGTCAAATGCCTTGCACAAGTCCAGGCAGATGATGTCAGTTGCTCTCCCCTTATCCACCAATGCTGTAACGCCGTCATAGAAGGCCACCAAATTTGTC
Source organism: Rissa tridactyla (assembly GCF_028500815.1). Lineage (NCBI taxonomy): Eukaryota > Metazoa > Chordata > Aves > Charadriiformes > Laridae > Rissa > Rissa tridactyla. Next base: position 14,143,551 of record NC_071468.1, on the reverse strand, counting down.
AGGCATGATTTGCCCTTAGCGAAGCCATGTTGGCTGTCACCAGTCACCTCCTTATTTTCCATGGGCCTTAACAGAGTTTCTTGGAGGATCTGCTCCATGATCTTGCCAGGCACAGAGGTGTGACTGACCAGCATGTAGTTCCCCAGGTCTTCCTTTTCTCCCATTTTTGAAATGGGCGTTATGTTTCCCTTTTTCCAGTCAGTGGGAACTTCACCGGACTGCCACAGCTTCTCAGACGTGATGGATAGTGGCTTGGCAACTTGGCAGCTTCATCTGTTATGGAAGTTATCATCAAGAGAAGGAAGTTATCCTCAACAAGTATTTTTAATAAAATATTTTATACAAAAAAACTCCGTGCCTATAGCGGAGAAAAAGTCGTATATGTCTACCTTGAATTTAACTTGTGTGAAAGAGGTGGTGGGTTTTGGTTTTTTATATTTGTTTCATTTATATAGCTGCTCTTGAAATAGAATTGCATGGGATGCAATTCTGCCTCCTTTTCCCTTCATTGAACCTGCTGGGGGTGAAAAAAAAAATAGTAGGAATTAGAGGACCGAGTCTGACCCCGCTGAAATCAAGCGGCCGCTGTGCCCAGCCCGTGGACGTTTTGAGAAACGGCTCCTCTTCTGAATCACATTATCCCTGTCAGTCTTGGGGAGAAAATGATTTCCAGTCACTAGCCCACAGCAGACGATAATAACAAATGAAAAATAGCCAAGCTATCGTTTACACTAGATGCCAGAAATGAAGTATGGGGGAATTCTGCGGGCACGGCGCATCAGTGGGAGAACCGAGGAGGAACGGCATTGGCCCTGCCTGCTCCAAGGCAGCGGCAGCACTGTGGGAACAGCTCATTTAGCAGACAGCTCTTTTTCATCAAGCTGGCAGCTGTGCTGAGCCTTTTGTACGTAGTGGAGTTTGCTCACGAAGAGAGGCAAACAACAAGTGTATTGAAATGCCATAAATCCCATGTTGGCAGAGCTCGAAGCAATTCAAGCCTCCCTGCAAAATTAGGCCTCGTGACTGTACCTAGAAGCAGAGCAGGTAATTGAAACATCAGTACATCAAGAAGAGACCACGTGAGTGCCAAAAAAAGGAGAATTTGGGGGCAGGGACAAAAAAATTCACATGGAACTACTGCCTGGGTAGAGGTGACAGCTAACCAGTTTGTGGATCCCAAGCCAGCCACTCCTCAAGGCCCTGCAAAGTAGAGCCCACAGCGCCTCACCAAGAGCAAGGGTCAGTAGCTTAATGGGATGCTGGGTTTTCCAGTGCGTATAATACCTTCTCTCCTATCCTCTCTGCACTATATACTATATATGCACTATATACTGCAGCAGTATATGCTTCCCTGCATCTTGTTGACAGTCTTGCCCAGCTAACGCTGCAAGTTTGCCCAGGCTGGAGGTTTTTTCTGCAGTGTTTTCCTCAGGAACAAGGTTCCTCAGCTCCACGCATTTTGCCTCCAGCATACATTTTTCTGGAAGAAACTGTAGGCATTCAGCCACAGATAAGAAAGCATTTTGGTAAACTAGCCAAATAGGGTTATCCCTTCTTTGCAGATGGGGAAACTGAGGCACAGAACTTGCAAATGCAAGTTTTCAGCCTTGATGGCCACTGGTTTCCCACCGCTCAGTCCTGAGATACTTTGGATACCACTGTGATGGCTTCAGCTGTTAAGGAAACAAATCTCTTTCTATACACCTTACTCATGCTGCCTCATTGAGTTCCTCATCTGAGCAAGAACAATTATGTCAGCTGTTTTACCATCATCTTAAAGCAAAGCCATGACCTCACCATCTTTCTCGCACATAAAACTCCATCATCTGGTTAACAACATTTTCTGAGACTTTAGAGAGGCTTTTTACAAGACGTGCTGCCTCTCAAGAAATGAGAGGACTAAAAGGTGGGTTTCCCGCAGGGAATAGCTTTGTGCTCTGCTGTGGGGCATCAAGTGCTGCTCCGTATCAACACGGGCATTTCTTAATGCTGACTTTGACAATTTTTGAGCAGTTACTGAAAGACAGTGGAGGTTGGCATTGTTTGTACCTAGGAGTAGTAAGATAAGCTCCCAAACAAAGGTGTCCTTGAAATCTGGGTCTAATGGTAAGCTTAATACTGCAACAGGCTTTGCTGGAGACTCAGGCAGGGTCATTTTCCTCTCTACAGCTGCCAAAGAGCTCTGGGTCTGTGGGGCAAACATTGACCATGAAGTTATAATAATCTCTAGGACTGATTGATTCTGGATGCTCAAGTTTTTTGGTTTCGGATTTGTTTTGTGGGCTTTTTTTTAACCCGTAGGAGCCACAGGAAACCATGAGAAGAGATGACAATTTAGGTCTTATCTCATTTCTGTCAGTGCTAAGAGCAAACCTGTAATTTATTTTAAATGTCAGAGATGCAGCATACAGACTAAAAGAGGGAATAAAGCTTCTTTATGTAGCCTGTTGTCTGTGCATTTTTTTAAAAGATGCAATGAAAACCTTCACTGGAAATATATTCTTCAATAAAAATAGAAGTTTTCTCCAAACACATAGTTTGATTGTAATCTTTTTCTTCCCCACCCCCCCCCCCCAGGGAATGAGTAAAAAAAGACCAAAGCAATTTTCATCTAAACAGTAGTTGAGTTGTTCAGAAACATTTGACAAAGCTGTGCAAACATCTGAAGCAAAAAAGGCTCTCATTTTTATGTCAAATGCTTGCCTTGTTAAGTTTCCACTAAAAAAAAAAAAATATATATATATGTTTTGGCTAATATGCCTAGTGCTTTTGTAGGAAGTTTAAAGTTTTAGAAGTTTCCCAGAGAAGCTACAGCTGCTGAGAAGAAGTTCTCAGACAATTTTTTCCCTAGAGCAAATGGGATCTCACCGGTCCCTAAAGAAGCCCTAAGAAGAACCCTGGAGCAGCTGTAAAAGCGCACACAAAACTGGCACAGGCTCCTGCAATCCAGATGGGCGCAGCATTCAGCAATGGAGCCTTGCCTGGGATGACCAAAATGTGCCACCCGTTCAGCCTGCGAAGGAGTAAGCAGAGGCTGGCTGCAGAGCCCTGAAGCCTGTTGCGCTGGGCATTCAAGGCAAGCCTAACTGCATGTGAGGAAGGAAAACTGCAGACTTGTTCCTCTGAGCTCTGATGCGGTCTGTGTGGACTGCACATCTGCTAAGGCTCACCCCAAAAGTGCTGCTGCATCCTTGCATGGATGGATCTAGGCACCCTCTTCACGCCAGCCAAAAGGCCCACCGCTGTCATTTCAGCATCTGAGTGGGCTTCCCAGTGTGAAGAGACATGCAGCACACCATTTCTTTGAGAATCAGTGCCACTGGCTACGGGCTGCTTTTTCAGAAGTGTCACAATGTTGTGTATCACCCCTTGAGCACAAAACATATCTGCTATAGAGCCGTCGGTGCATCACCACAGGAGACAGGGAAGGAGCTAGCACGCATTGAATCTGTTTTTTACGTGCATTTTGCTAGGAATAACAAAGGCTATTATAATCCTGCATTCCCAAATGATCCTTTAAGTAATATTTTTTTATTTGAAACCATAACTCAAACGCTAATAAGTAAAATCTACTCCTGCACAACTAGCCAAGGAGTTCAAGTTCCTTTGGCAAAGGACATATTAACCACAAAGCAAATAACATGTTTGCTGCAAGAACAACAAGAAGGGAGACCTACCTTCATTTTTGTTTTTTTTGTTTACATGCTTCCATTAGTACCCAGGGAAGTTAACTCTGGGCTGGGAGACATGGCATGGTCAAGTCCTCAGGTTTCATCACTCCTCTGGCCATCCATCACCCTGCTACTTCTCCTCAGCAATTCAGTCCCAAGGCATTAAACTGTCACGGCTCACTAAGAAATTAGACTTGATGACACCTAAGCAGATTCATTAATGCATTAAGCAAATGCCATCTGATTGGTTACTTTTTTTAGGCGTTTGGCAAGCAGTGTGCAAACAAACCTGGAGGATGAGGCTCTCAGGGGAGGGCAGGCAGCCTGCCAGTGCTCTTGCTTAAAGGGAGGGAAAGAAAGCAGCAGCTCCACAAAGCCGCACTAGAAGAATTTACAACCCACTGCTTGTTTCAAGACAGCAAAAGACAGGAGGTGGCATCAGTTGCCTCTACCTTCTGGAGAGATAGTGCAGTTTCCATATGTAGGATAGCACACAGGACATTTCGACTGTAAAGGCAATGTGGCACTAACCATGACCAAAACAAATCCCAAGGGACTGTGTGCCTTGCATGTGAGCTGAATGACACAAACCACCTCTACATTAATCTTCAGGACCATCCAGGGGATATTCTTGGCATCCATAACCATGTGGCTGCTGGCTACACAGCTGCACTGACTTACAGCCTTTATCGTTCACTGCTTTTCCGTCCTAATAACACAGTCTAACCAACAAGGCCACCAAACCAGCGCACAAGGAGGCAGGTGCTGCTGTCAGGCACGTATCTTCACTGTTAACTGTGTCACTTCCCATAACACGCACCAGCTGTGATAGGTGGTGAGACTCAAACATCTGTCCTTCCCAGAGACTGACGTTTCATTACTGATAACTATAACTATTGGCCCTGCAATTCAGTAGTTACAGTTTTGCAGGACACTCGAATACGTTATGACTGGCATACATCTGACGCGTGCAGGCAGCTTGCCCGTAATGCTTTCACTTTGGGCTATGATGTCATTAGACCTCAGGAATTAAGCAGGACCAGGCTGGAAAGATACTTGGAGGAGAATCATTAAGTGCAACAGGAAGCAGGACACGCAATTCCATAAGAAACACACTTCTAGGAGATACTAATATGTGAACAGTTTGGTAAGGCATTTTGCGCGTGACTGCAAAGCGTGCCTTCCTTGGTGGGTAAAGAAATCAGTAAAATCCGCACCTGTATGGTCTATACGTTATGTATACCTATACTTAAGCACAGGAATATTATCCATGTGATCTGATCAAATAGGATGTAGCTATTTGTATTCTGCTCAAGTAAATTTCCCCCGAGGCACCCACCCCATGCGTTGCCATTCTTCACTGCCAGGTGACAGTAAAGCCCCTGTGTGGCAGAGGATAACACAGCAGCCCCCTGCGTGGCACCAGAGCGGCCGTACGCTGGGTCAGACTGAGTGCCTGCCTTGCCCACCGGCTGTCCTCGGCTGGGGGCTGTAGCAGGCGCCGGATGGAAAGTAAGAACAGGCAGGCACGTAGTGGTGCTTAACCTCCTCTCCAAGTTAATTTAATTTACTAGAACTAAAGCTCTTGATTACGTTTCTATAATAAACAGAAATGCCAGCCTCGTGGTTGGGGAGAACCTTGCAAGAACAAACTAACACGCATGCAAGCACAGGGCTTATTCCCATCCTCCGATATCCAAGGAGTCCGCACAGCCTGACACTGCAACCGTCACACTGTGACAGGGTGATTCCTATTTCTCATCTAGGCTTTGCACTTACGGATGGAAAATCCTCGTTTGCCACTTCTCTAGGAAAAGGCTACCTAGATGCCACCGCAGGAAGTGAGGCAAACAGACTTCAGAACCCCTACTGATGATTTCCTCATTTTACCTTAAAAAGCTTTTGTTTCTCTCAACACCTGTTTAATTCTACTGTTGAATATTTAAAGAGATAAGATGCTTTGTGAAAGTTTTAACTTAGCTGCTGGTTCAGGTAATGGCTTATAAAGCTCTCAAGTTTTAAAGCAAAACCATATATATTGATACAGATATTTTCTTTGTTTAGAAAAACAAGCTTTGTTTGAAATGTTTGTGAATAAATTAGCTGACAAATATAGCTCGTTTGCTATCCACAAACCAATACTGACTTTTATGTAAAAACCGATTATTAGCAAATATTTTCCAAATAGCTCACAGAAGCAACATTCAGGCGAGCAATTATTCCTGGAACAATTCCCCACACTGCTGCCTCTGTGCTCGCGGTACACGCACAAGTGGGTGCCCAAGCCATATGGCATTGTTTCTGCTTCCTAAAGTAATTGAGGCGGGCAAAAAACCCCAGAAATAAAACGAACCCTAGATTACAGCTGCTTTTCAGTTTGAATTTTGAGCAAGCAATTATATGTATTAAAACTTTTTAATCTTTGCTATTTCTGAATATTTCACCGGGTAAACCAGTAGCTAGGCAAAAAACCTCCTGCAACGGCAACCACAACGCAGCTTTTCCCAGAAGATATCACAACACGATCATGCGTTTTATTCACAAAAACAGAAGCCAACCTTTTTTTCAACCCGTTCAGCCAGCTCCATTAGTTTTTCATCAAAGGACTCTTAGTGAGCCTGAAGTTCTGGCCAAAGCTGTCATTTGCTGCAAATAAAGATACAGCTGCAACGAAGTGTATGTTTTTATGAGTGTGTCCTACTAGACAGATACTCAGGGGTTCTGCAAGTGCTTGGGTAACACCAGAGAAGGCGTTTCCGTTTCCCATGCCCCCAGCATCCAAAAGGACACAAGACCACATAGTTCCACAGCCCCAAACCCCTGCGAGCTTCCCCTGGCACCCTGCTACCCCCACAGGGAAACTCTACTGCTTGTGGCCAGGTCAGGGCGTGCAAGCCCCAAACAGCCACGTGTCTCAGTAGCAGAGCTGAAGGAGTAAATCGATGCTTGTCCATTAGCAGCCTAACCCTTGTTTCAACCAACGGAAGCGTTGCACTGGCCTCTCCTGAAGGACAGCTGTATGAGTGTGGCGGGGTGCTCTTCCCCCCCGGCCCAGCTCCTGCTCAAGCCATAACCACCAGTGTGATGAGTTGCACCTGGACTTTGGGGGATGGCTGGCAACACAGCCAAAACACTGTCTGGAGCAGGGACCTAGATATTTTATTCCCATGTATGACTATAGGTCAGTTATCTTACTCTATAAATAGTGGACAGCCCAAGAGCCCTTTGAGCTCTCCTACACGGCAGTGGGCTGCACACCAGCATCTCCCCTTGAGTGGGGACACTCGCTTAAGGTTCTGCTCCTCAAGGTTGAGAGATTCCTTGATGCAACAGGTTCTCAGTAAGCACCTAATAGCATGCTAAACTTTGAAAGCTTAGTTAAGTGATATAAACCCTACTTCAGGATTGATAGCCCATATATAATCCTTTAGACATAAACCGTTGACCAAGTCTGGGACTAGAATTGGATCCAGCCACACCGAGACTCCTCTCTGAGAAGTTTAGAAAGTCAGGGGGTTCTTTCTGAACCTCATGACTCAATGGGAGGGTCTCCCTGACAGCTTGCCTGATCCCGTCCTCTATGCAGTAAATAACCAAGTGTACCTTGCCATTGAACCTCATAAAACACTGTCGCATTCACTACCAACTATGTTAAATCACTGTTTTATATTAATAAATATCTCACTACTTCTCTCTTACGAGTGACATTAATCACTCTGCCCGTGACAATGAGGAAGAAGAGCCAGGCTGCAGGGCTTTGCCTGCTCACCACAAAACCTTTCCAACACATCTAACATA